>NC_134796.1:60631569-60666569 GCF_046742065.1 Oratosquilla oratoria | reverse complement strand
GGTCCCAAGGCGACCACGTAAGCCCCGGGTAGGGCTTCTGTTCGCCACTGAACCAAGAGACGACTCAGATGAGCTCCAGGCACGAGTCGCTGTACAACGACACTCAAAATACTCAGGGGAAAATCATGCTGAACAATAGGAATGTGTATATGAATGTATGTATACACACACACACACACACACATATATATATATATATATATATATATATATATACATATATGATATATATATATATATATATATATATATATATATATATATATATATATATATACATATATGATATATATATATATATATATACTGTATATGTGTATTTATGTATATATATAATCTATATGTATATGTATGTATATATTGTATATGTATGTATATATGTATATGTTATGTATATATATGTATATATATGCATATATATATGTATATGTGTATATATATATGTATATATGTATATATATATATATACATATATATAATATATATATTGTGTGTGTATGTGTGTGTGTATATATATATATATATATATATATGTAATTATATGTATGTATATACATATGTATGTATATATGTTTATATATATATATATATATTCATATATATATTTATATATATATATTATATATATGTATATATATATATATATATATATATTTATATGTATGTATGTATGTATAAATATGTATGCATATACATATATACAATATATATTATATATATAATATATATATATCTATATGTATGTATATACATATATACAGTATATATACATTATATATATATAATGTGTGTGTGTGTGTTTATATGTACGTATACATATACACTATATATATATATATATATATATATATATAATATACACCCCGCGCACACACACATACCCATATACACACACGCGCGAACAGCATTACATATTTCAATACTAACGTGCATATATACAAACACACACACAAACACACACGGACACACATATAAACACACACAAACACACTCACTCACAAACACTGCAAGCACTCATACCCGAAAGCTCTTTTCTTAACAGCTCTTCAAGTAATTAAAGTAGTTTAGAGAGGCTGGATGCGTTAATACCCAGCTCGGTTTCCCAGCCTCTTCTCAGTCTGGATATTGCATCTAATTGTTCCCGTAATTACTTGAGTCAAAGCGAGATGGATGTAGAAAGGGATTAGGACATTCAGCTGTCTGCCATTACTCAAACTTAGATATGACTGATTGCCCGGTCTGAATGGAGGTTGAATGTGTGTCACTGAAATACCTTATGACGGTGATATGGATTTTGTCTAGGGTACGACCACAGTTCTGAAGCCCAGTTCAAGATCGTGACCCCTGCGTTGTTTATGAAGTTCAGTGTTAGAACCCTGTTTTTTATGTGCGTATTTGTGAAAAAGGACTGGCGTGAATGCAACCGGTTTATTATTTCTACAAACGTTTAGAAAAAATCTCTGAGGCGAAAAGGCCAATATATGTGTGTATTTATGCATATATATATATATATATATGTGTGTGTGTGTGTGCGCGTGTGTGCGTGTGTGGTGTGTATGTAAGTGGAATAGGAAACAGAAGTCTTTTGTCTGATTTTATTCCTGACCAGTTTCGCATACCTGCGAAACTACTCAGGAATAAACGCAGACTAAGACTCCTGTGTTTCCTACTCCATTTAACGTCAACCTGTGAGAATGTCTCAATAAGAATATATGTGTGTATATATATATATATATATATATATATATATATATATATATATATATATATGTATATATATATATATATGTATATATATATATGATACTTATTGACCCACTGTCAGAGGAGATAAGATGGACAGAAAATCTGTATATTTGAACCACTATCTCTGGTCCTCTTCAGCAGAATGATACATAATGTGGAGTGTGGGAATATATATAACTAATAGGGGTACATTTGGGGACAGGGAAAACGGGGGGGGGGGACTCTGGTTATATGTCCTTGATGAGGTTGGGGCGAAGGTTGACTGATGGTGAGGTCAAGTCCGACTGCTTTGGAGATGGATTTCTTTGCAGCCATCCAATTTATGCAGTCTGGGGACCACTGACCTTTGGAGGACCACGGATAGTGGTCGAAATATACAGATTATCTCTCCATCTTATCTCTACTACAGTGGGTCAATAAGTCTCGTTTAACAAATGTGCTACTACATTATATCTTCCATGCATGTGTATATATATATAATATATATATATAATATATGCATATACATATACATGCATATAAATATATATGAAGACTCAAACACTCAAGATGTTTTCTTATTTGAAAACGATCAAAGATTTCTTTAAACATATTCCATTTTTTTTTTTTATCTAAGTCACAGTTATCTACGGACTGATGTTCGTCGGCCTCTATATAATCGTTCCCCCCCCCACCCCCCGTACCTCCTAAGCGACAAAATCCCATTTGTAAGGCCATTGATCCCCACATCCCAGAGCAAAGAGTGGTGGGGAAGGGTAGGAAGCGATGCATCTTTGGGCAAGAATGTCTGTCTGTCTACCTGTTTCTATGTATGTTTTTGTATTTGTATGTGTGTGAGTGTGTATGTGTGCGTGTGTGAATGCGTACGTGCGTTCGTGCATACGCGCGCCCTGAGGAAAATAAATCTAGAATGACAAGCAACCTGGGATTGAATTGGAAAGGGGGCTTGAGGGTGGAGCTGGAGGGTGGAAGGGGATGGAGGAGGGTGGAGGTGGAGGTGGAGGAAGAAGGGAATTTCAGCCACTATCGAAAAGAACAAATACCAGAAACTTTTATTCGTTCAGTCAGATGAACTGAAGAGTTTAAGTCAAACCTAACTTTCGTCCGATGACGTTTGTCTTTGGTGAGGAGCCTACGCAAGGAGGCGCTGAGTAGCTAGTTCAAATCCGTCACTTTTGTCCTATGATGCCCTGTAGGGACTGCTGGGGGCAGGTAAGAGCCAATGCTGGGAATCTGAGATGAGTGCGGGATTCGAACCCTCAACGGAGCGAGTGCTTCCGGTTACACCATCTCAGGGTAGATTCTCAAGCTGAAGGAATTCAATAAATCCTTGTGGTTGACCTTTACTCACCATCGTTCTCTCTTAATCTATTAATCAATTTATTTATATATTTATCTATCGTTTATTTATGTCTTCATTTATTTGTTTGTATATCTATTTACTTGTTTTTTATCTTTATTTAGTATTTATCTTTATTATTTATTTTATATATTTACATTTATTTTTATCTATTATATATTTATTCATTTACATATCAATTCCTTGACCCGTTTATTTGTTATATATTTATTAATTCATTTGTTTATTTATCAGATTATTTACTTGTATATATATTTACTTATTTGTCTATTTATATATTATTTATTTATCTTTATTATCTATTTATTCATTTACATTTATTAATTTCTTTATTCGTTTATTTGTTATATTTATTAATTTATTTAGTTGTTTATTTATCAGATTATTTACTTGTATATCTATTTACTTGTCTATTTATATAGTATTTATTTACCTTTATTATTTATCTTTATTTATATATTTATCTTTATATTATTCATTTACATATTAATTTCTTTATTCATTTATTTGTTATATCTATTCATTCATTTATTCATTTGTTTTTTTTATCTAATTACTTATTATTTACCTGTTTACTTTTTGATTTATTTTTCATTTATTTATTCATTCATTTGTTAATGCGTTTAATTGAATTATTTATTATTTTATTTTAATTTAATCTTTATTTATTTATTCATTTGTTTATTGATGTATTCATTTATTTATCTATTTACTTATATTTAGGTCGTCATAACAGTTATGGCTGTTATGAGAATCATATCCATTCAAATCGTTATAACAATCACTTATTTAAAATATTCAAGAACGTTACGACCGTTATAACGGTTATGACGGTTACAAAAGTTGTGGTGGTTAAGATTGTTACAAGAATTATATCAATTGAAAACATGATAAAAATGACGGGCTTGAAAGTCATGGCCGTTACGACCGTTATAACCGTTATGACAGTTACAAAAGTTGTGGTGGTTACGATTGTTACAAGAATTACATCAATTGAAAACATGATAACAATTACGGACTTGAAAGTCATGACCGTTACGACCGTTATAACCGTTATGACAGTTACTAAAGTTGTGGTGGTTACGATTGTTACAAGAATTATATCCATGGAAAACATGATAACAATTACGGGCTTGAAAGTCATGACCGTTACGACTATTATATCCGTTACGGATGTCGTTACCGTTACAACAGCCTCCAACCCGATAATATGCTGTTTTGAGAGACATAACACGTCTCCCTTATCCATTGCCTGCTTACCTGGTTGTATGTATTTCCCATGCTCTATCATCCTTTTCTGTCTTTCTTCTTTTTCCCTCCTGCCTGTTCCTCTACTTCTCATTCCTTGCACTGCCTTTTCCTATCTTTCTCCTCCTTTTATCCTTTTGATCAAACTCTGCTTTTGAGTCATTGTTCCTTTTGTTCCTTCTCTCACTATTGCGTCTGAACTCACCTTCTATCTCTCGTTCTGTTTTACTTTCTCTTGCTCCTTTTCACTTTCTTTATTGTTAGCTTTCTTCCATTCCCTCCCCCCCACACGTTATTCACTTCTCTGTCCTTTGCTCTGTTCTCTCCCCCTTTTGTCTTTCTACTTTAGTCTTCGAGTTTCACTCTTCTTCCTCTTCATTCTTTACTGTTTCCTGATGCTTATACACTTTTGGTAGCACCTCTTTCGGCGTTTCCACTTCCTCCATCATTTATCCTTTTTGCATTTTATTCCTATATTCCCTTTTTCTGAGCTTTCTCACCTTCTTTGTTTCTCTTTCTCAAAAGGTTCTGCCCTTTCAATGATTTTCTGTTTCTATGTTCTTTCATATTTTTCTCTCTTTCTTTAGTTCTCTTTTGCATTTTTATCTATGCTTCGTTCATGTTCCCTTATCCTTTTTTTTCTAATTCTTCTCGTTTCTTTGTTCATTTTTCTCTTTTGCTTCTGCCTTTCATTAGTTCGTAACCTTCCAATTATTGTCTCTTTCTATGTTCTTTCTGTTTTTCTCTCTTTTTTTTATTTCTCTTTTGCGTTTTTTATTTATGCTTCGGTACTAAATTTGAATACCCTAAAACAACTCTTGTTTCTTCTCTTAGGCTTTCTTCTTATCGCCTACCTCCTCTTCCTCCACTTCCTTCTCTTCCTACACTTACTCCCCTTCCTACTCTTCCTTCCCTTCCGAATCCTTCTCTTCCTCCCCTTCCTCCTTAGTCTTCTCTTCCTCCCCTTCCTCTAAATACTCCTCTTGCTCCCCTTCCTACTCTTCTCCCACTTCCTTCTCTTCCTCCCCTTCCTCTAAATACTCCTCTTCTTCCTCTTCCTCCTTTTCCTCCTCTTCCTACTCTTTTCCTACTTCCTTCTCTTCCTCCTCTTCCTCCCCTTCCTCTAAATACTCTTCTTCCTCTTCCTCGTTTTCCTCCCCTTCCTACTCTTTTCCCACTTCCTTCTCTTCCTCCCCTTCCTCCTCTTCCTTCTCGTCCTCCCCTTCTAGGATTTCTTCCTCTTTTCAGAAGATTAATCTCTCTCATTATTATGTTCATGTTCTTCTGTTCTTTTTTTCTTCCTCTACTTCTGTCTCCTTTTTATCTCTTCCCACTTCCTCCTCCTCCTCCTCCTCCTCCAACTCTCTTGCTTCTTCATTTCCTCCTCCTACTCTCTTAAAAATATTTCCTCTTCCTCTTCCTCCTCCTTCTACTCTTCCTATTACTTTCTTGCTACTTAATTTACCTCCTTTACCTCTTCCTACTTTCTTGCAACTTTATTTTCTTTTCTTTTTTATCTCTTGCTACTTCATTACTTTCTCTTTCCTCCTCCTCCTCCTCCTCCTCCCCGTGCAACTTTATTTCGTCCACTTACTCTATTGAGACTTCATTTCCTTCTCCTCTTCCTCTTTTCTTTCTCTTTCTATTTCATTACTTTCTCCTCCTCTTCTTCCTATTACTCTTACCATTTAAATTCTTCCTTTACCTCTTTCCACTCTTCTGCAACTCCATTTCCTCCTCCTCCTCCACCTCTTCCTCCACCAGCTCTTCCTTCTCCATTTTACTTTCACTTACCACTTCATTTCTTCCTCTTCCTTCTCCTGTCATTCTCTAGCCTCTTCAATACTTCCTCTTCCTCCTATTCCTCTTACCATTTAATTTCTTCTTGTACCTCCTACTCATTTGTAACTTCCTTTTCTCCTCCTCCTCCTCCCCTTTCTTTCTCTTCTCAATTCTCTCCTCCTCCAACTCTCTTCCTACTTCATTTCCTCCTTACTCTCTTAAAACTTCATTTATTCCTCCTCCTCTTTTCTTTTCCTTCCTACTTCATTACTTTCACCTTCCTCTCTTCCAACTCTCTTGCAACTTCATTTCCTCCTATTATATTGAAACTTCATTTACTCCTCCTCTTTGTCCTCCTACTCCCGTTTCTTCCTCCTCTTCGTCGTCCTCCTCCTATCACTCTTCCTATTACACTCCTACCACTTCATTTCCTCCTGTACCTTGTGTTCTCTTGCAATTACACTTCCTCCTCCTCCTATTACTTTCATACTACTTCACTTCCTCCTCTACAATTTCTTACTCTTTTGCAACTTCCTTCCTCCTCCTCCTCCTCCTCCTCCTCCTCTTCCCTTCTTTCTCTTGTCACTTTATTAATTCTTCCTCCTCCTCCTACTCCTCCCCGTACTCTCCTACCTCTCCATTTCCTCCTCTACTTCCTCTTACTCTTTTGCATCTTCCTTTCCTCTTCCTCCTCATATCTTATCAGTTCCTCCTCCTCCTCCTCCTCTTCCTCCTCCTCTTCCCTTCTTTCTCTTGTCACTTTATTAATTCTTCCTCCTCCTCCTACTCCTCCCCGTACTCTCCTACCTCTCCATTTCCTCCTCTACTTCCTCTTACTCTTTTGCATCTTCCTTTCCTCTTCCTCCTCATATCTTATCAGTTCCTCCTCCTCCTCCTCTTCCTCCTACTCCTCTCCTACCACTTCATTTACTCCTGTACATCCTCTTACTCTTTGCAACTTCTTTTCCACCCTCCTCCTCCTCCTCCTCCTTTCTTTCTCTTGCCACTTCTTTAGTTCCTCGTCCTCCTCCCTCTCCCCCTCCTCCTCTTCTTCCTATTACTCTTCTACCATTTCGTTTCCTCCTCCCTCCTCCTCCTCCTCCTCCTCATGAAATGATCCTGACGCCAAGTCTAAGTTTCCGCATCGAGTTTTGAACTGAGGCACAGCTCATTCCAGAGTCTTCAATTTCGTTTTTTTTTTTTTTTTTTTTTTGAGAGAGAGAGAGAGAGAGACACGGAGAGAGAGAGAGAGAGAGAGAGAGAGAGAGAGAGAGAGAGAGAGAGAGAGAGAGAGAGAGAGAGCGAGAGAGAGTCTTTATTTTAGTCTTTCTGTCCGGCTCTTTTGTGGAGTTTATTTGTCGACTTCTTTCTTTTGGGCTCTCTTAGTTGAGTTCTTTGGCCAAACCTCTCGTCGACAAACATTCTAGACGTCTTAATTTTTTTTTTTTTTTTTTTTTTTTTTTTTTTTTTTAGTACCTGTCAGATTCTTTCTTTTCTGGAGTTTATTTGTCGGCGCTTTTTTGTTTTTGTTTTTGTTTTCTTTCTTTGGCCAAGCTTCTCATCTTAAAACTCTTCTAGATCCCTTCAATAGAATTCTGTTGAATCTTCACCAAACAAGAAGGATAAGAACATAAGAATAAGGGAGACCGCAAGAGACCATAAGGCCTATACTATGCAGTTCCATGTCCATTACCACCACCCATCATCACCATCCATAAAGTTATCTAACCTCATAAAACAACCGATAGTTTCCGTGTTCACTACAAGGTTACTAAGTCTATTCCATTCGCTGACCATTATATTGGTAAACCGGTTCTTAGCTATTTCCTTAAGTCTAACGGTGCTATTCTTAAAAAGTATTTCCTTATATATATCCTTGGAAGGGAAAGATTTATTTAAGGAAATATATTTTTTTAAGAATATCACCTCAAGATTCTTACGGTGTATTCTTAAGAAAAAATATTTCCTTATATAAATCTTTCCCTTCCGAGGATTTATATAAGATTTAAATAAGGATTTATCTTTTAAGAATACCACTGCAAATTTGTCCAATTCATATTGATCCTTTTCAACAATTCACAAGGTCTCTGTAAATCTCACCAAAACCTCTATATTTTTTCTCACGTTTGATATCTTTATCTTCTTATAATTTTTCCTTATTTAGCCTTATCTCATCACACATTTTTAATATAATCTTCTCTTTTTTTTTATGAACCAGTCAGGTCACTTTTGTTCCTAGGAGACGAGTCAACGAGGTAAAATGTCGTTCCATGTGGTGACAAAAGATGATAAAATATAATAAAAAATAAGATAAAATAAAGTAATAATAGTAAATAAGTAAAAAAAAAAAAAAAATAGAAAATAAAAAATTAAGAAATTAAAATCGACTAAATTTGGCTCCCTATTTCCTTCAAAAAGACCCGTACTTTACAAGCTTTATTCTGTTTATTTCTTATTTTATTTTTATTTATTTATCTATTTATTTATTTATTTATTTATTTATTTATTTTTCGCTCGAGGGTCTACTACAGGGACCCGACAAAACCCCCGTCACACCGTCACGACTCGAGCGCGTTCGTGTGAGTACAGACGACTTCGGTTACAATATTTTATTTCTCGAATCTCCAAATGTCAAATCACATTCGCGTCATATATTGAGAAACTGAACGACGAACGAAGAGAAGTTAAATCTATACGAATATTAAACACATTGCTGAATTATCCTTAGGGAAGTCTAGAATATTGTAAACGAAGTTGTCTTCCAGCTTTTCAAATTCACAATATTTGATAAAAGTTTTGAATGTTTGACGGGATCTTTTGGTGATTAAATCGGTCAAGGGCTTTAACAAGGATGACGCAGGCAAGGTCATCATATTAAGACAGCAGGGCAAGACTCGTAGTAATGGATTTAAATAGGACAAAGTAAGATTAAAGACGTAAATAGGCATGAACTGATTTACCAAGAGTGTTTAACAAAAGAAATAGACTTAGTAACCATATAGTGAGCGCTAAAACAATTGGTTGTTTTAAGAGAAGGTTAGAACATTTTATGTATAGGGATAGCAGGTGGTAAGGTACATAGAACTGCCTAATGTAGGCCTTATGGTCTCCCCAATCCTTATGTTCTTATAACCAGGTCCCCTCCTCAGCGTAATGAAATCACTGTAATCTTCGGAAGATAAATCTACAAAGTTCGTCGCTGTATTGAGGATGTCAGCACGGTTGCCTACCTCGGGGACATAAGACGAGACCCAATGAAATGCTGAGCAGGTTCGCTTATTCGATTTCTGTTTTTCCTAAATCCGATTAGGATGACCCCCCACCTCTCCTCCCCTCCCGTCCCCGCCCCCCTTCCTCGTATGAGTTGACGTTCTATTGCAGAATTAGCTTTCCTGGACGGTAAAAAAAAAAAAAAAAAAAAAAAAAAATGTTCGTGACCTTGTTGAAATATATATATATATATATATATATATATATATATATATATATATATATATATAGATATATAGAGATATATATACACTGAATGGTTCCCAGTGAACAGATTAACATATTTTCAACTCTTGATAGCGCATTGGGTTTGGTCACTGACGCTTTGTCACGTCCGAGCTGAATTCGAGTCTTTGGTTCGGCCACGTTTCAATTTCCAACATATGCTTCCTTCGAGCTCCTCATTAGTCTCGACTGCGATGGCAGGGAATTAAAAGTGAATTGTGGTTGAAAAGATACACACACATACAAACACACACACACACACACACACACACACACATATATATATATATATATATATATATATATATATTATCACATTTTATGGGAAAGGGACTACTTGCAATATTACTAGAAAGAAAATAAAAATACAAACTCTGTCACGCGCAACATAACCTGAATAATAGGTAAGGTATTTTGAATAGAATGTTGCTTTCCTACTTCTAAAGCCTTGAAAGGTATCCAGGAAAAAAACAACAGAAAAATATGGTGCATACATATATAATAAAACAGTTCCAAGTAATTCATTGTCAAACGTGTGCGCTCAAATATGTATTAATTTACTGAACAAAGCATAATTTCAATCGAGTTCACCAACAATGAAACCCAGATTGTCAGCGAAGTTGTTGCAAAGGTATACGTACTCGTCACAACATGTGAAAAATAAAATTAATATTATATTAATTTCATATTCGCTTCACAAAATGTAGATAATCGAGAACAACAAGTTAATGTAGAAAAACTTGATATAAAAGCACGAACACTAGATCTTTTTAGAAAAATTATGAAAGGAATACAATTTGATAAGAGAGGAAAATACACGTATTATCCTCAATTGTTCAAAGTAAAGACAGACACAAACACACACACACGCTCACACACACACACACACACACACACACACACACACACACACACACACACACACATCTTATCTACTGTTAAACGTGATTAAAAATTATACAGTCACAAACTGGCGCATTCATATACAGTTCACACAAAATAACAAAAATATAGGCGATAAAGCCAAACGACGTATAAAACGGAAGAATATACAAATATACAAATGAATATATTATAACCATAACATGAGAAAACATAAAATTAATTCAGTACTGTTTACCGTGTGTTTGTGTGTGTGTGTGTTTGTGTGTGTATGTGTGTGTGTGTGTGTGTGTGTGTGTGTGCACGTGTGTGTATATATGTGTGCGTGTGTGTGTGTGCGAGCGGGCGCGTGGTACGGAGTGTGTGAGTGCGTTGTAATAATAATAATGATGATAATAATAATAATAATGATAATATACGGTTTATTGGGTATTGCAGCATTACTGCTGAAAATAAACAACCTACAGAATTATAAAATTATAAAATATAACAGTGAAAAGATGTTGTATGTGTGTGTGCATGTGTTTTTGTGTGCGCGCGTATGTGTGTGTGTGCGTATGTGTATTTATGTGTGTAGGCACGTGTATATGTTCATCTTGATTTTACTCACAAATGTTCTACTAACCTGAACCATTCAGCATTATTCTATCCTTCTCTCTCGCTCTCTTGCCCCCCCCCTCTCTCTCTTTTATCGTTAGTACAAATGAAAAAGCATTTATCCTAGTCTGGCCATCTAAATGCTCTGATTGTTATTCACCCCTTCGTGCATTTGCATTTGTTTGCGTTCTTGTTTGCCCCCATTGGACTACGTGAATATGTGTGTGTGTGTGTGTGTGTGTGTGTGTGTGTGTGTTTGTATGTGTGTTCTCTTTGTGTGCTTGGTTCTATCGGATAAGTGCATAAACTTTTATTTAATGTTTATTTCTTTATATTTTCCTGTTTGTATTGCATATATCTTACCCCGTTATAGGAACAGCAAATATAGATATGCTGGTATAGATAGATACACATAGAGATATAGGTATGTATATACATATATATATATATATAATATATATATATATAATATATATATATATATAATATAATGTATATATTGTGTATATATCTATACATATATATATATATATATATATATATATATTGTGTATATATTTATATATATATATTGTGTGTGTATATTTATGTATACAAATATTGTGTATATATTCATATATATATATATATATATATATTGTGTATATATTTTTATATATATTGTATATATATATATATATATATATATATATATATTGTGTATATATTATATATATATATATTGTGTATATATTTATATATATATATTGTGTATATATTTATATATATTATCTTTATATATTGTGTATATATTATATATATATATATTATCTTCATATATATATATATATATATATATATATATATAGATATATGATGTGTATATATATATATTTATATATATTGTGCATATATATATATATATATATATATATATATATATATATATATATGATTTATATATATTATATATATATATATATATGATATTGTGTATATATATATATTTATATAGTGAATACAGTATATGTATATACATTATATATATATATATATATATAATATATATATATATAATGATATTGTGTATATATATATTTATATATATTGTGCATACAGTATATGTATATACATATATATGTATATATATATATATATGATATTGTGTATATATATTTATATATATTGTGTATCCAGTATATTGATATTAATTCCAATACTGGTACCCATGCCGATACCAATATCAATACCAATACCTATACCTATACATATACCGATACTGATTCCGATACCGATACCTATTCTGATTCCGATACTGGTACTCGTGTCGATTTCGATACCGATACCTATTCTGATTCCGATACTGGTACTCGTGTCGATTCCGATACCGATACCTATTCTGATTCCGATACTGGTACTCGTGTCGATTCCGATACTGATACCGATACCAATACCGATATAACTACTGATACCGATACCGATGTCATGGACGTCAGAGTGAATCGTCTCCTTATCAGTCTTCAAATCTTTGACTGATCCCTTTATCTTACTACTGATTTAAACCGGTGAAATAGAAAGAGTCTCATAGCAATATAACGCAATGTTCAATAAATCTTCTCAGAGATATTAGGAGGGCCCGAGGGTCGTTGCCAGACGCTGTGGGGTTGCGGGTCTTCAGTTTGTGAAACTATTTATGTTATTCCTCCTTTTCATCCTTAAAAAAAAAAAAAAAAAAAAAGTCATAATAATAGGTTAAGAATCAAAACAGACTTGCAAGGACCAATAGGTCTGCTGTTGTTCTTTTGTCCATGTTGTAACTCTTCTTTCTCCTCTTTGTCCTCCCGCCTCTCTTCTTTCTCCTCTTTGTCCTCCTCCCTCTTTGTCCTCCTCCCTCTTTTCTTCCTTTCTCTTTGTCCTCCTACCTCTCTTCTTCCTCCTCTTTTTTGTCCACATACCTCTTCTTCCTCCCTCTTTGTCCTCCTACCTCTCTTCTTCCTCCCTCTTTGTCCTCGTACCTCTCTTCTTCCTCCCTCTTTGTCCTCGTACCTCTCTTCTTCCTCCCTCTTTGTCCTCCTACCTCTCTTCTTCCTCCTCCTTTTTGTCCTCACACCTCTCTTCTTCCTCCTCTCTTTTGTCCTCATACTTCTCTTCTTCCTCCTCTTTGTCCTGCTGCCTCTCTTTTTCCTCTTTGTCCTCCTACCTCTCCTTTTCCTACGCCTCCCTCATCACCACTAACTCCACGATAATTATTACCTTCACCATCACCACCACCACTACCCCCACCCCCACCACTAACACCATCACTACCACCAGCTACCACCACCATCACTATTACCACCAGCTATCACCACCATCACCATTTTCATCTTTTCCTCCATCTAAAGCGCTACCATCACCACCAATACCATCGTTTCCAACTCTGCCTCCAGCAAAACCAACGAGCAACATCACCACCACCACTAATACCACCAACAACTAACCAACACCAGCCACCCACCACCATCACCAATACCACCATCATCATCACCATCACCACCACCGACACCACAATCATCACCATCTCCCCCACTACCACCACTATCACCACCACCATTATTTATACCTTACCTCTACCAAAACTACCAACACCACCTACCACCACCACCACCACACAGAGAGGGAGCAAACGTTGGGTACCTCTGAATACCAATAGTGTAACATAAGTTTTGATATTAAACTTACAGAAAAGATTTCGGATAGTTCGCTAACCCAGTTTCCGAGCGAATGTCACGACTATCAAAGGGATTCGGCGGCAGTGACTCCGAGGTCTTTGAATGGCCCCCGAAGACATACATCTCCTACGAATGCGCACAAAGCAGAGGTCGCATAAGACCTTGTTCAAAGATACGAACCGTCTTGGCATTTTCTGTTATTTCTTGTTACCATGACAACTATAATATCTATTGTTTCGTTTAGTAATAAACGGTGACAACGTTCTCGAGGACAATGGCGTAAATGAACCAAAGAAGTCCTGAAATGTTAAGGAGCGTAGCAGAAAGGAGGGATAGTCTTTGATAGTCTTAGGCACTGTTCACACTAGCGGTTTGAACCACGCGGAAACCGCGGTGGTACTGGATAGTCGAGGAAAAACCGCGGGGTTGTGTGTGAACGCCTCCGTTGATTTAATGTAACTGAGCCGCTGCGGGTCAAACCGCTGGTGTGAACAGGACCTTAGTTTTCGTTATTAGTCTTCAGTCGTACAATAAAGCTGTACGCCTCTGGTCCGTAGGGGCGTCACTAAAGTCCCTAATTCATTGTCTTTATAAATCTTATGCAGCTCATACCCCATACATGGATACAAGTGTCATCTTTGATTATCATGACATCTTTAGATGTTTTCTTTTGCGAAATGTTGTCTTTTATATCGGTTCAATTTGGAAGGATCATATTCAGTTTGAGAAAAGCCTTTATATAAAAATTTTCTCAATATATTAAGTCGATTTGTTGAGGCTCCGTTTTTTTTTTTTTTTTTTTTTTTTTTTTTTTTTTTTTTTTTTTTTTCTCTCCTGAATCTACCCCTCAGTTGGATGAAATCGGTTTGCATTACCCAATGAAGCTATGGTAACCAAAGTAACAGTAATTCTAAAGTTAGAAATGTTTTTGTCTTCCGCTATGCTATTTCGATCAACTGCATTAGATCTTTCCTCTCGTAGACAAGCCTCTATTGATGACTTACAAGCCAAATTATACTTAATTTTTATTCTGGATGCCGCCAGGTGATTTTTATTCATCAGCAAGTTACCCCTTTTGGTTGCGAAGAAGGCATAAGAACGGTTTCGAAAGATCCTTCCGACACAATGACGTAATTCATAGCTTCCATTCTGGTTACTAACAGAGGAATTTGTTCCGCCAAGAGAGTGAGTGAAGCGGCACTTTAGTAAACAGAGGTTTCTCGTCAATTGTTGTGATTTCGTTTGCCCAGAAATCGCTTCGATTACAATGTTTCTGTTTTTCGAATCTACAAATATAAAATTATCTTTGCATCTTATATCAAAAGATTAAATAAAGAATTAAGAGATTCTAAAAGAATGAATACTGGATACAGTGCTGTAATATTCCTAGATAAGTCTAGAATACTTTAAACGAAGTCTTTTTCTAGATATTCAAATTCACAACAGTTGAGAATTCGCATCGTGTAACGCGACCTAAGTCGTCTGCTGTATCATGGACGTTTTGTTGAGAACATAAGAATGAAAAAGACTGCAAGAGACCATAAAGCCTACACTAGGCAGTTCCATGTCCATTACCACCTATCATCCCCATCCATAAAGTTATCTAACCTCTTAAAATAATTGATATTGTCAGCGCTGACGACTACATGGTTACTAAGTCTATTCCATTTCATTTGTTCTACGTTTCGCTAGTATACGATTGATTATTATTCCAACAAATAATCCTAGAAAGAAAAGGCTCTCACCCTAGGATCTATAGACACTAAGGGTGGGGGGGGGGCGTACAGTTTTCTAAGTAGAAACGCAAACCAAAATCTAGTGGTGTTAGTGGCTGTCCGACGGTTTTGTTCAGTGTTGAAGTAGAATCTAGTAATCTAAAGGACAGCAATACATAATACACATATCCCCATTTGGATTCCTGGGTCCATCGGCAAATATGTGCACAGTGTAATTCAGTCTACAGGTTTGCTTTCATGTTGGAGACCTCAGCTGTGTTTACTTTGTCGATTGACTGCTCTCATCCTTGCTGAAAATTAGTATAGTATATAGACTACGCTTGCTCACATTTACAGTTAACTACGCCGCAAATCCTCCGAGTCTTATTTTTTATTTTCACAAATGGGTTAAAGAGGCACAAGGGTAGCGGAGTGACGCCATACAGAAGAATTCTCATTATCTTCAGAATCAAAACGAATAGTTTCTTATTCATTCCCTCCTGACCCATTGTTTATACTCTTCGCGAATCATTTATGCTATTCAACTCTTCTTCAGCATTACATGCACGAGTTACGAACGCATTCAGAATCCCTTTCGTTCATCGTCATTTCCCCCCCAACGCCAGCAGGAAAATCGTATCGTTTATACACAGTGCCGCTGGCCCGAAGTGCCATGTAAACACATTCCAATATGAAACAGATACTGAATTCAACAAAACACAAGAACATGACTTGGGCTCTCCAGATGATCTCGCAAACTGCAGACTAATTATTCGTGTCAGCTTCGTTCCAAATCGGGAAGCTTGTGAAGATGACTAATGATATTATCGACTTTGGTATTTTTTATGTTAAAGTGCATTGGTTCATATCAGACATGTTTTCATAACACGGATGGATAACAGCGGGCACATGCAAGTGGATATGTCGTAGTAATCATGTAGTGAGCACTGAAAAAATTGGTTGCTTTGAGAAGATAGGATAACTTTATCGATAGGGATGGTAGGCGGTAAGGGACATGGAACTGCCTATTGTAGGCCTTATGGTCTCTTACAGTCTCCTCCATACTTATGTTCTTCTTAGTAACCATGTATTGAGCACTGAAACAATTGGTTGTTTTGAGAAGATAGGATAAGTTAATCGATAGGGATGACAGGTGGTAAGGAACATGGAACTGCCTAGTGTAGGCCTTATGGTCTCTTACAGTCTCCTTCATTCTTAAGTTCTTATAAGTAATGCAATGACTGGCGTTTTCTGCAAAGTTGTAACAAACGTATCAGTTTATGTGTATCAGTATATATATATATATATATATATATATATATATATATATATATATATATAACTGTATACATATATATATACCTGTATATATATATATATATATATATATATATAATATATATATATATATATATATATTATGCTAGCGACCATGCCGTATGTAGCATCACTATATATATATATATATATATATATATATACCTGTATACATATATATATACCTGTATATATATATATATATTCTTCGTATAAATGGGCAGGAGATTCTCTCTCAAGCATATTTCATTGAATGAAATGGCAAGCTTGTTGTGACAAAGCTTTTTGTTAATCTTCTCTCTCTTTCGTAAGGAGACTTTGCCTTCCATAGGCAGGAGTCTGAGTAATTCGCCGTATGCCATGATATAGAAATAGGCATAGTCGAAAGCCAAAACGCGTTTTCGCACCTCCTGGTGCTTCTTCAGTGGCAATTGAAGTAATGAAGATTCTATGAATATCAGCAACTTTTATATCCGGAAGGTGGATAATGATTGGCTGGATTGCTGCGGGTTACGTACGGTCTGTTCTCCCATTGGCTGAGCGGTGCGTGACGTCATCAGTTTGCACCCCAGCACCGTAATTGGCGGACCTCCTAACGCTGGGTAACGCTTGCAGGTCATGGGCTTGTATATTGAGATTTGGGGAAAGATCTTTTATGAAGAGAGCCTCCAGGATAGTGTGGCACATGTGTCAAGGTCTGGGTATTTGATATCCCCGCGCGTATGGCGCGATCATGATAGACACCCATAGGCATACGACGCACATATACATTTGTAAACACATGTTAGGATAGGAGACACTTAATCCCATGTGTAACGGAGCATAGGGACTATGTATGATAGATGACCTAGCTAGGACAATTCAGGCTAGGATGCTGTTGTACATATCATCTATTACCTTTGCCACGCTGACGCCATGACGTCACGGCATAGTTCCCGCCACCAGGCAGTTGGAGCAGAGACATTGTGGTGATTGGACCCTGTCGGGCCTGTGGACGTGAACTACTTACATTGTGATATTAGTGCGGTACAATATTCACTGTTTTATATAGATAGGGCTCCCTTTATGTATCCAAGCCTGTGTATACAGAAGTACTTGATTAGATGTAGAAACCTACGTACATATTTTTATACCCTAGCACACGGGGTACTTTTATGCATGCCACCACTCGACCATTCATGCATAACAGATAGGTAGTCACCAAGACCCTAGAAGACTACCTAGACCAACCTGGGGAAAAGCAGGAGAGCTCATGCTTTACCTGGGGCCAATCAGGAACGCGCTCTACACGCGGGAAGTGAACTCTACTCACTTCCCGTAAGATACACACACACACACCTCTCACGAACATAGCCACGACCCACGTACAAACATCTACACTTACTTTTTCTTCGACTAAAATTCGCTTCCTTTCGAACTTTCTCTTATACTACATCTTCTAATTTCAGTTTACCTCCCACTAAAGATTTTTCCGTTTTTCCACCTTTCTCTACAACTACGCCTCCTACCATTTTCTGAACTTTTGGTGATTGTAATGTTTTTAATCCCGGCGTCGGCGCCGCCGTACAAGCTCCCAGTCCATTTCTCCCGTGCCACGACCACCAACAGCCCCTAATCGCTCGCTAAATCGCCCGGTGGCAATAGCCCTCTTTTATACACTACTATCTTTTCATTTTCTTACAGACATTCTTCCCCTCCCACAAAAACCGATTCCACTCAAGCGGGTGGTCTTTCCTAGGAATTCAGAATTACTTCAATTGCCACTGAAGAAGCGAAAACGCGTTTTGGCTTTCGACTATGCCTATTTCTATATCATGACATACGGCGAATTACTCAGACTCCTGCCTATGGAAGGCAAAGTCTCCTTACGAAAGAGAGAGAAGATTGACAAAAAGCTTTGTCACAACAAGCTTGCCATTTCATTCAATGATATATATATATATATATATATATATATATATATATATATATATATATATATATATATATATATATATATATGTCAACCTAGTTATTATAAATGAGGGCAAATCACCAATGGTACTTTTCTATTATTTCTTACTTTGCAAGAGTGGTAAATTATAGTTTGTGTGTCTTTGAATAATGAATGTAGGTATATATTTACTTGCTTCAAAACAAAATAAAGATACTCCGTCCATAAGAAATGGGGTTTTTAAAATTGTGTGATGAATTTACTTAATCATCTCTATTTTCTTAAGCCATTACTATGAGGGGGTAAAGAAATTTTATGAGCATCAGTGTAAGCATCATACACAGGAGTGTGTAATTTACTTTTTTTTTTAATACGCAAAGGAAAAAATATCTCAATTTCTTCAGTGTTTGAGATCAACATTCTTGGCCCAATCTATACATTGACCTTCCAAATATTTGGTTGATATGCTATAACATATTGATCTTATATACGTTCATCTTTAAATTTTATTCATGCTAAAACCTCATTTTAAAATTCAGAAGGATCAACTACGGCAGCGTATTTTGAATATTACAGATAAGTATTTATAGTATATTTGAAATGGAGGTTAAATGACCGATGATTTTTAAATTGGAAATGTGTCGTGAATAAATGCAAAAAAGGGAGATACATTGCTTAAAGGAAAATTATACACCGGAGGCAATGGCTGAAAAGGATTCAAGAAAAAAAAGCAGAAGTTGAAGAACGAATTTGAAAGTTCGGGAGTAGGTGTCTCTGGAAAGACTTCGTATCAAACCAGACACTGTACTGTGAGACTGACGGTGGTATTCTTAAAAAAATTCTCTCCTTATGTAAATGTTGTATAAATCCTTTGAATGGAAAGATTTACATAAGGATTTTTTTTTTTTTTTTTTTTTTTTAAGAATACCACCGTAAGATTCTTATTGTGGTGTTCTAAAATATTTCCTTATATAAATCCTTCCCTCTATATTTTCCCACGCTTGATTTCCTTATATAAATATTTCCCTTCCAAGGATATATATAAGATTTATATAAGATGTATATGTATATATATGTGTGTATATATATATATATATATATATATATATAATATACATATATATAATATACATATCTATATATATATATTATATATATATAATATACATATATATATATATATATATATAATATATATATATATATATATATATATATATATATATATATATGGGTATGTGACACGTTCCCCTGATGTTGATCCTACTCACAGGGAGGAGACAAAGATGACGTCCACAGAATTCATGGCTGGGGCAAGTTGATCGAACCTGTCGAGAGTTGTTTGGAGTGGGATGGAAGGGTGACTGCATGGGAACTTGCTAGGAGAGACTGTGGAGACTGGCGCCGACGTGTGAATGAAGTAACTTAGTCCCTGGGGTGTACTTCCAGTTGACCAAATATTCGATTACACAGCTCAAATAAATAACAAACACCTAGACCGCAGTGACCACTAAACCCCAGATGACCTAAGTATTAGTCATTTAGAGCCGGAGTCACAGGCTCAATAGCCTCTTCCGGGACACTTCTATGTCTGTCTATGATGATGATAATGGGAAAGACGTGTATGATCGTCATCTTCAAAGAGGACATGGGTGTGGGGAAAGAGAAGAAAAGGAAGACCGAGAACGAGATGGCACATTCATGTACCTACCTCCCACATCCAGATTTAAATTTTTGTGTTATTCAGATATGTTATATTAATCTATAAATGCTGCATATATATAATACACAGCTTAGTTGTAGTGAATTAGATGTGTGTCAGCAAATTCAGATGTAATGACACAAGTATATAATTTCTGTCTAAGCGAATTCCTGACTCCTTCGATTAATTTCCAAATTCTCTATTTTGTATAATTTTATTTCGTTTCTAATTTGAATGGGGAGTGAGTGTGTGTGTGTGTGTGTGTGTGTGTGTGTGTGTGTGTGTGTGTGTGTGTGTGTGTGTGTGCGTGTGTGATACGTGATGTGTGATTTATGATTGTGTGTGTATGTTTCCGTGTGTGTGTGTGTGTGTGTGTGTGTGTGTGTCTGTGTGTACGTGCGCGCGTGTGTGTATGGAATGCAATATATGATGTGATTTTGTGTGTGCTTGTGTGTGGGCGGGGGCGTGTGTATATGATGCATGATATATGATTAGTGATTGTGTGTGAGATCATATACACCATACATACAATAAACTTAATTGTATAGTTACATCATACATTTACTATTTGTGTGCAAGTAACCCAGGCTTGATAGACCTAAATTCCTTTTACTAGTTCCATATGAAATACCTTAGTCATTCGTTTGCAAACTCGTTATTCATACTCCAGCAAGAGCCATAATTTCCCCCCCCCCCAAGTCAGTTTTGTCTTAACCTCTTTTGTCAAGCAATCCTCAAACTTCTCCCATTACTCATGATATGCAGATTAAAACATGCAGTCTATGGAGCCAAATGCAGAGGCTTCTGAACACAATAACATTTCCCGAATGAGCTCGATGTTATTTCTTTCATTTCCTAACAAGTGAAGCTTAAGGCCCTGTTTACGCTAGCGGTTTCAAGTCAGTGAAGGCGTTTGACGGTGTTCACACACAACCGCCCAGTCTTTCTTCGACTATGCGCCACCGACGCAGTTTCCGCGCGATTCAAAACCGCTAGTGTGAATAGGGCCGTAGTGGGACGGACCCTGAGGAATGATTCATAATCGAAGGATCACATTTAAGTTTGTCTGTGACAGAATCTCGTGTATCAAAGAACAGTTAACTGTAGCCTGTTACTTCAGTCTGTTACAGCCTGGGTCGTCGTCCTCCTCCTCCTCCTCCTCTTCCTCCTCCTCCTTCTTCTCCTCATGCTGCTTCTAGTCTAGGAATCTATTCAGGAGTGGTGTAATATTTCTTGGTCAAGGAAATAGTGATTACAACAAGGAAGGTGACTCGCCAGAAACTGAGATTAAGTTGAATCCTTGTAAGGTTCATATCGGATTTCCTCTTCTCAAAATAACTCGTTTTTTTCTCATCATTTTTTATTTTGAGTGAGAAAGTTTAGTCGAGTTAAGTCTACGGTTAATGAGAATTATTTTTATTGTTTTAAGTAAAGGAACCAGGTTAACATGACTAATGAATATCAAAATCTCTCAGCCGTGTTTTAGTTAGAGCATGCATGGAAACATCTTAGAATTTCAACCATATAGGACATAATAATATTAATGATATGTTTCTGACAAAAACGAAAAATTTTGGAAACTGCATATTTACAATTTTTAATAAAATTTTATTAAGTAAAAAGAAATGCTAATATATATGTATGTATATATATAATATATATATATATATATATATATATATAATATATCATATATATATATATATCCTAGAATACGATAATACAAAAGTTGTGGTATTAAATTCGAACTAGGAAAAATACACAGACAATGAATAAAGAAAGCCAATGTGTAGTCTCTCCTCGAAAATACTTATGTATCATCTATACAAAAGGCTCCCTTCCCCTTTCAAAAGGAGACACCAAGTCAAAGTACATCCCCACATGATAAACAAATAAAACCCATTGAACCACCCCTCCCATCTCATCACCTCAGGGATGAGGGGGCGTCCTGTCTCCCGGCACACCGCTCGGGTCCAAAGCAATAGAGTGAGGTGCGGTTCTCCACTACAGCAGAGCCCGGAGGTTGTTTACTTTCCCCAGAGCGCGTTGTTCCACTCACACGCCGGACCCAGTCCCCACGGGGTCTTCGAGCAATCTCCCATGCACCCGCCCTTCCTTCCCTCTCCAAACAACTCTCGACAGGTTTGATCAATTTGCCCTAGTCCGTGAATTCTATTAGCATCCCCTTCGTCTCGTCAATAGAGGGTTGTCTCCTGGTATTAGGTACCTTAGGAGAATCATCAGATATCGCTGGATTGACTTCGTATCAGACCAGAGACTACTGAGAGATTCAGTCCAGGCAAGTTACAAACATAATTCCTGATCGTCAACTCCGGTTATATGGGCATGTGGCTCGTCCCCCCCCCCCACCTCAACCTTCTCATCAACCCTAAAATGAATCATGAAACAGATGAGAAGAACATCCCTTAGGGTCGTTCTATCCCTTCATTCATTCACAATCCCCCTCTCCATATCCTCCTGTCTTTTGTACTTTCTTTTCCCTTAGCGGATACTCCACGTGCTTGTGTTCAAAGCCCCTGTTCGCCTCATCCATCTGTCTTATTCTTGGTCTTCCTCTTGTGCTTCATCCATTTCTGCTTTCCATACTCTCTTAGCCAGTCCTCCCTCGTTCATTCTTGCCATGTGCCCGAACTACCCCCAACACACACACGGACGTCTTTCACTTCGTTCTCTACTCTACTTCCACAGTTTTCACTCTATCCACTCTTGTATCAGTTATCATGTTCTCAATGACTTTCTCTCCTCAATTCCTTCCGCCTCCCATATATTTCAAGACTGCTCCTTACAACATCATAGTCACAAGCACTCTTTCATACAATACTTTTTATATTCATCCTCCAATCCCCTTTTATCATAATACATTTTCATTCTACCCACACGTGTACTCGCTTTTTATATAAGAACATAAAAATGGGGGAGACTACAAGAAACCATAAGGCCTACACTACGCAGTTCCATATCCATTGCCACCTATCATCCCTATCCATTAAGTTGCCTAATCTCTTGAAATAACTAAATTATTTCAGCGCTCACTACATGGTTACCAAGTCTATTCCATTCGCTAACCTTTGTTGGTAATCCTGTTCTTGCCAATTTCCTTCTTAAGCCTAAATTTGTCCAATTTAGATCAATTACTACGAGTGTCTTAATATGATGACCTTGCCTACATCACCATAGTTAAAGACCTTGAGCCATTTGAATGCTGCTATTGGATCACCCCGCAGTCTTCCTCTTTCCAGAGAGTGTAAGCTAAGCTTGCTTATCTCTGCTTCTATTGCCACATGCGACATAAGATTCTCAAAATTCTCGACTTCTTCATGCTTCTGACCCTTGACCTTAACGGAGGTTTAAACGGTCTAACGTTCGTCGAACGCGGTTCGACAGACACGTGATGTGTGAACGGGGTATTTGGTTGTCAAACAACGTGTTCGACAACCAAATACTCCGTTCAACATGTCATTGTTATTCCATGTATACCTCATCATGTAATTTTTCCTCGTATTTAGTAGTAACTTTTTTGTCTCGCGTACCCTACCAAATTCAATCATCATCTGCCTGTCTCTCTTAGGAATCGGCCACAAAAGCAAAATCATCCGCAAATAACAGTAGGTTTATTTACCAGGTATTCTATTCTTAACCAATTCTAAGACCCCTCTCTAGTATTCTTCTTTTACCTTCCCTATATAGGATGGAACTGCCTAGTACAATCGTGTGGCCTATGGCAGTCTCTCCTACTCTAATGTTTTTATGTACATATTGAACAACCATGATGACACCACACAGCCCCAGGTTTACCTCGAATAAACAACTATAGTTGCATCACACAACCCTATTCCAGCCTCACCTCAAGCCATTCACTCTCTTCATTGCAGACCCTCACATATGCCCTTCTACTTATGTATTATTGTTTTACCACTTTCAACAGACTTCGCCTCTTCCATATACAAAGGCCTTAAACCCCCTCATGAAAGGGGAGAGGATGGATGAATCAAAACGCTCTTCGCCCGGACTCTACGTATGAGAATGGTATGAGGTCTCTGGGTCTCTCGTTTCGTATTGTTTAATAACTTTTTATAAAGCGTTCTTCCTTTCCCACCCCAACACACATACACGTACATACACACACACACACACACACACACACACACACACACACACACACACACACACACACACAAAGAGAGAGAGAGAGAGAGGGGTGAAACCTTAAAGTGATTCACCAAATTGCAGGCAACGAAGTCCATTAGGGTTACATCTCCTGCACTCCTATTACCCTTTCATTATACATTTTTTCTCTCTAACTGGTTCTGCCTCTGTATGTATGTCTCTGCCTGCCTTTCTTGCCTCTGTCTTTTTCGTCTGTCTGGTTTTCTTGTCTGTCTGGCTTTTTTGTCTGTAAGTTCGTCTGCCTGCCTGCCTCCCTGTCTCTGTATTTGTCTGCATATTTGTCTGTCTGTCTTGTCTATTGTTTGTTTTATTTGTCTCTGTCTCCCTTATCTCCCTCTGTCTTGCCTCTGTCCTTTGTATTTGCCCTTCTCTGCCTCTGTCCAACTTTGCCCGTCTATACCCGTCTCTCAGTCTGTCTGCCTATCTGTCTGTCTCTGCCTCTGTCTTCACTTCTTTGTACCTCTACTTCTAGTTGATAATTTGGCAAATTTAATTTTATCTTCAATAGATCTGAAGATATCCTTTGTGTTCCAATTCTCGATATCCAGGCATGTCGGATCGCCAGCGATCATGACGTCAAAGAATCCATTACTCAAATATACGAGTAAAGCAGGTCTCACACCGACGCAACCAGTTGCATGAAACCGATCGCAATCTACACTCTTTGAAAGCTGTATTCTCTGTGCGTTTGCCCATTAGCAGTCGGGTACCTGCATTTCTGAAATAACAAAGGAAAAGTATATGTTTATGTCCATAAAGTACAGGGAATACTGCAACCAGTTGCATGAAACCAGTCGCAACGGAAGCCTACACTAAGTGAAAGCAGTATTCCATGTACGTTTGCCCACTAGTAACCAGGTACCTGCATTTGTGAAATTACAAGTAAAGGAAAACTATATGTTCATGTATAGTACAGGGAATACTGTTTTCACATAGTGTAGGCATCTGTTGCGATCGATTTCATGCAACTGGTTGTACCAGTGTACGTGCTACCTTAAGTACAATTCCTTGCACCTTGTTCGAAATCTCTTCATGTGAATAATCATGCAACAGCTGCGCCGAAAGGTGTCGTGTTTCTTGGCGTATCAGCGCCTGACTCGTATTCGTAATTTGGATCTTCAGGAAACACCACTCCCGGCAGCTCGGGTCTTGTTCGACGAAAAAAGACAATTTTTTGAAAGTGTCAAGTACCCGGATGAGACTGTGAAAACTTCGAAAAAAGAAGTCTTCTCTGTAAATCGAGGATGGGATCTGATACTCGTGCTGAAAGCTATCGGTTCCGGGGTTTTTATGATTTTGTTTTTTTTCCTCTTGTGTCTTTGGATTAAACAGTCTGACCGCAACAGATTCGCTGAGGATAATTTCTCCTTTCTGGTGAAACATTTATTTTTGAAAATCTTGTTCTCGAGTTGGAAAGAACTGTACGTGTGCGACAAAAACATGAGATTCTTGCTAAAGTCATCAGAAGTCGAATTAGACACGATCTAGAACATGGGTGGGCAACCCTTGGCACGCGTGCCAAAACCTGGCACACTAACTACTGCTAACCGGCACGCGAAACCCAGAGCTCACCTTAAAACAAATAACTGATAAATCTCTAACTTCCTTTGTATAGCCAATAGGCGGACTGGGGCCACAATAGGTGAAGGGAGGGAACCCATACTCGTATGTAGGCCTATAATTTTACTCTGTTTACACAAGAGAAAATGTACCACAGATTTGACTGATTTTGGCACCCACATTTAAAAAGGTTGCCTACCCCTGGTCTAGAATCCTATCTGCACGACGGACAGTTGTGCCGTTCTCAACCACCAAATCAGTGATCCAAGTTTGAGTCCCGCCCTACGTCAAAAAAAAAAAAAAAAAAAAAAAAAAAAAAAAAATCCACTGCAAGCCGGCACTCCAATTCTGGTGGGCAAGGAGTTGTGTCTGTATGTACACGTGTGTGGGGGGTAAGGTCACAGCACTGCCCATACATTAGGCCATATACGAGTACTGAGCTCTCATTCGGGAGGGTAAAAGCGGTCAATATCTGGTTCAATATGTGATCAAAGTCCGTGGTGAATCACACACACACATGTGGCGCGGTTGGTAGAGTCCCAGACTGTCAGTACGGCGGTACCGGCGGTATTTGGTTCCAACCCTGCCCAGGGCTGAAATTATTTCAGTATCGCTGCGCTTCGAGTCGTTACTCCAACTCTCGTGGGCGGGGAGTTGAGGGTGTGTGTGCGTGTAAGGTCATAGCATTACCCATAGATCGGTCATACGAGCTCTGAGCTCTCTTTCGGGAGGGAAATAGCTGTCGATCACGAGTCCAACACATGATCCAAAGACCAATGTAAATATATATATGATATATATATATATATATATGTGTGTGTGTGTGTGTGTGTGTGAACAGAATATGTTTCTGAGGCTGCATATCAATATTATATCGTCTGAGGTTGCCCACCATTTTTTTTCCTTTCCCTACATCATCGAAAGTGATAAACAGGTTTAACTCTTAACGGAAAACACAGACAAACGTTTCTTAATCCGATTATGTTAGACGCAAACTTTTTCATGGCTAGGTCAAATCTGGAATAATTCCTTTCGTCCAAATGAAAGGAATAAGCAATATCAGTTCTGAAATCAAAACTGCTAGATTCAGGTCTCTCGCGGCCTCTAATTAATATTCATATCAAGCTTATGTCAAATTCATTTGCGTTGAATGTACAGCCTCTTAAGATGCTTCTTATTTTCTCCAAATCCGAGATAATTTTGTGGCTGGTGTGATTACTTGGGTAGTCTTATTTTTGTGTAGATAAATATTATATATACACACATGTATGTATGTGTGTGTGTATATATATATATATATATATATATATATATATATATATATATATATATATTTTTATATATATATATATATATATATATATATATATATATATATATATATATATATATATGAATGCTCGCTGGCTGAGCGGGTTAGGGCGTTGTCACCTCCGGCGAAGGTCGAGATGATGATGATTTGAACCCTGCCCAGGGCGAGTTGAACCAAGGGCATGGTTTATTATATTTCATGCTACAAAGTCCACTGTAAGGGGTACCGTCCTGGTCTCCCAATAGGGGGGAGTTTGTGACGTTAAACCAAATCAATCAATCAATATATATATATATATATTTGTTTGTGTCAATTGACAATTGAAAATAAACTCTTCTGCTGGGATTCGAACCCTTGCCTGAGCGGCTTGCGTCTTTACAAGACAAGGACCATATGGAGTAGTGGCTACGGTCCTTGTCTTGTAAAGACGCAAAGCCGCTCAGGCAAGGGTTCGAATCCCAGCAGAAGAGTTTATATATATATATATATATTATATATATATATATATATATATATATATATATTATATATATATATACTTTTCAGGCAGATACATGTAAAATATCTCCTTCCATGTTCTATCTATATACCATGGGTATCTTTCCCCCTTATAAGGGAGGTAGCCGGACAAGGCACGCATCCACCCCAACCCATTCCACTTCCATCCACAATCCATTGTTTTCCTCTCATCTTAGCTCCTCTTGGATGATGGGTCATCCCTGTCCTCGTTCACCACGCTTGAATCTTTGAAGATGTTTTATCTTCAGAGTCAATGTTCATAATTATTAAATTCTTTTTGTCACGTGTAGTAATTTTGTAAAATAGTTTATCACTTGATCAATTACTTGTATGATGCATTCATCAGGAATGCCTGGAAGTCGTATATAAAACAGGATATAAACAATAGATTGAAATATGAAGCAGAAATCGTAAAGGATTTGGAATCGCTTAAACGCTTTAAATCAAACCGATCTTCTTCACTTATACAAAATGAACGAGATCCGTCATGGCTGTTGTATAAAGAATGGGCTTCATATATTACGAAGAAAAAAGAAAAATCGAAATTAAAAAAAAAATGATATAACATATTAAGGAATGAAATGAATCATATCATTCCTTCTTCATATAACATCTGACATCGCCAATTACATATCATACCTCAGTAACAATCATCCACTCATTTCAATTTATCATTTGAATTATATACATGTATCATTAAACCATTTGCGATGGGATTTTGATAAAACCTAAAATCATGATACTATAACGATGAAATATATCTTCAAACCTATCTATACATTGCCCTAGATATGAAATTGATATTTGAATGCCTGTCATTTCAGATTAAATGTTCTTTCGGTTTCAAAGCCGGGGAGAAAGGTGCTATATCAGAGGAAGGTACGAAATAATCAACTATGCAAATCAAATCACTGGTCTTACAACAAAATACTAAATGTACGGTACATATATATATATATATATATATATACATATATATATATATATATATATATAATATATATATAATATATATATATATAATATATATATATATATATATATATATATATATATATATATATATATATATATATATATATACTGCTGAAGAGGACCACAGTCAGTGGTCGATATATACGGTTTACTCTGTATCTCAGCTTATCTTTCTCCGAAAGTGGGTTTAAGTTTTATATATATATATATATATATATATATATATATATATATATATAATGTATGTGTGTATAAAGTATATTTTGGGAACAGGTTTTCAACAATTCACTTTCTCTTTGATATCACAACATCCTTACATTTGGTGATTTTTTTTCTTTAGGCTACTCTTCTAATTTTTTTATCATCTGAATATGATAGAGAATATACAATATTCCCGAACGAGTACATGCTTGTTTGGATATAAAAAACTAACGCATTGCGACGTTTCGCCTACACGTCAGGCATCGTCTGGTAAGTATATTTTCCAAACTACATGTTTACAAATATTACAATTTGTAACATTAGGAAAGGATGGGTCCAAGTGTGTTTAGGACAGGTCATCCTCTTCTCGTCGCGACGTCGGGGCACCGGGGCGACTGTCGGAAATTATTTATTTGATACTCGCTGTTACTAGCGATTCACTTCAGGTATTTACAACGACGAAAGCCCATCAAGGTACCAGCCTCACCGTTGTCCATGAGTTGAGATCGAGGACTGTGAAAATTAGCTAAGGACGGCAGTTAGCAATGTACCCAGAATCTTCAGGGTTATGTTAACTCCAAGTGTGTGTGTGTGTGTGTGTGTGTGTGTGTGTGTGTGTGTGTGTGTGTGTGTTTTGCTTCAATAAAACTTCAATGTTGGAAATATATAAAATTTGCATCCAATTTGAATCTATGCTGTTTTAAGACAATATTACCGACTGATTAGGTCTTAAGATAGAAATCATATCGTCATGATAATTTGCAACTGTGATGTCAACTCGTTCTTTAGGGACATGTTTCCCCACACTAGAACTTCAATGTTGTAAATATAGAAAATTAAATCCACTTTCAATTTATGTTGTTTTAAGACAAGGTGCCAATTGATTAGGGCTCAGGATAAAAATTATATCGTTATGATAATGCACGCCAAGAGGCACAGAGTTGTTGCGGCCGAAGCAGTCACCTTTACCCTATTATGCAATTTGAACATAAGAATGAAGGAGACTGCAAGAGACCATAAGCCCTACACTAGACAGTTCCATGTCTATTACCACCTATCATCCCTATCCATAAAGTTATCTAACCTCGTAGAATAACCGATAGTTTCAGAGCTCACTACATGGTTACTAAGTTTATTCCACTCGCTGGCCACTATTGGTAAACCAGTTTTTACCTATTACCTTCTTAAATCTAAATTTGTCCAATTTAAATACATTACTGCGAGTCTTGGCGTGCTGTCTTAATATGGTGACCTTGTCTGCATTACCCTTATTAAAGCCCATGATCCACTTGAACACCTTTATTAGATCACCCCGCACTCTGGGCTTTTCTAGAGTGTGTAAATTAAGGTGCCTAAGCTAGTCCTCATGAAGTAAATATCTAAGCCCATGTATCAATTTGATCATTCTCCTCTGAACTGATTCTAGTGAATTAATATCCATTCTATAAGACGGAGGTCCGTCGGGGCAGGTAAAAGTCACTGTTGGATATGGGAGAGAAGTGCAGGATTCGAACCCACAAGACAACGGATGCGAGACCAGCACGTTACCGATTACGCCACCGGCGCAAAGTGATCCAATATTCTTTGATTGGAGGTGATTCGCTCATCATGGAAAAATTGGACGCGACTCTGGTCCGTAAGGGAGACCTAATGGTTATCACTCGGGCAGGACATGAAACTTGACAAAAAAAATTTTTTTTTGTTAACCTTAAACCAGTCTTAAAAAGTGAACCACAAACATACGTTTGAAATGATATAAAATGGATTTTATACAGTATGTGACATTTAATCTAAATTCTGGATTTTCATTTTAAAAGACTTTTTCATCAACAGGAAATTTGTTTGTCATAATGGATATAAAGCGTCGGATTTAGTTTTTACCCTTTCACCTTTAGTGAGAGAGAGAGAGAGAGAGAGAGAGAGAGAGAGAGAGAGAGAGAGAAGTACCAGCAGACCATTTCAGTCAATCTGAGTTCGCCATAACACTATGATTGTCCATGACAAACCAAAAAAGGTCTCGATTGGCCAGTACATTATTTCTTCTTGACTTTCATCTTCAACCGAATAAATTTGTTTGACGTTAACCAGAATAAATACTGTGAAGACCTAATGAACACACACACATACACACACACACACACACACATATATATATATATACTGTATATGTATGTATATATATATATATATTAATACGACTAGTAAATAAGAAACGTAGTCCGAACGTTTTCGTCTATTTAAGACATTATCGTCTTAAATAGATGAAAACGTTCGGACTACGTTTCTTATTTGCCAGTGGATTTTTTCTGCATATAATATTCACATGTCATTTGTGAAATACTGAAATATACATATATATATATATATATATATATATATATACATAATGCACACATACAAACACACACACACACACACACACACACACACATATATATATATATATATATATATATATATATATATATATATATAGACACATATATGTATATATACATATATATATATATATGTATATATATATATGTATATATATATGTATATCTATATATATATATGCATATATGTATATATATATTATGTATATTAATATGCATATATGTGTATAAATGCATATATATATATATTTATATATGTATATATATGTATTTATATATGTATATATATGTGTATATATATATATATATATATATATATATATATAATATAAACTTCACTGAAGATCTGACGCACGAATTATGGATTCCCAGAAAAAGAGAAAATAAGAAAAAAATTCGTTATTCCTCCATTAGTACCTGTGTGTTCACGATAACCCTTTATCCAAATATGGTCATAACAAGACAGGTAAACGCTTTTATTACTATCATCAAAACTGTATGAAGTAAAGACCCTTCGAAAACCTCTCATTATATTCTTAGGTGTTTTCATTCTCTGAGCTGCTGAGGTGCGGTATTACGTTGTCATGCGTTTTCCGTTTGGTAAATAAACAAGTGAATAACAGTAATTATTGAAGAAGACTGTCAAAACGTAAGAGAATATGGACCAATACACACGAGCGGTTTCCACCGCCACGGTTCATCAACGTTCACACACTATCCTTGACTGTACGGTACATGCGCGGTTTCGGCGCGGTTCAAGCTCCTAGTGTGAACAGGAATTAAAGTGATTCTGCGATATCCTGGATTTTTCTCTCCATCACTCTCCTCAACTATTTGTCTTCTTAGGTCAATTATAGATATTGCCAGGAATTTCATTGATTGAATACCCGCGGTCCCGCATTGGCCGGCAGACCTTTCCACAGATTACTTTGATTTTTTTTTTTTTTTTTTTTTTTGGCTATTTTCTATGTTAATGTGGGATAGTTACGTCTTCGACTTATAGTGTTTGGGATCAGTCTCTGGTTGTCAGTTTGCTATGTGTAAAAGGTGTAGGAAATTCAGCTGAAGCTGATAGAGGGTGATATTGGGACTGGTTTGGAGACCGAGTGTCAGCCACTCGGGACTGCACCTCCACATTAAGGTGAGGATGTTGACATGTTTTGAAGATGGGCAGGAAGGAGATGATTCCCTCCGACGTCTATCTCACAGGATTGCCATAAGTAGGTAACCGCCAATGGTCCAGTAAACAAATAGTAAATAAATAAATAGATAATTTGATGAATAAATAAATACATATAAATAATGAAATAAGAAATAAGTAGATAAAATAAATAAATGAATAGATAAATATATTATTAGATAAATATATAAACAAAGAAAAAATGAATAGATATATAAAAGATAAGTTAACAAAATATAACAAATATATAAAAATAAATACATGAATAATTATGGCAAAACTGATAGACAAAGGAATGAATAGATAATGAACTAACAGAGTCGATAAATTAATAAGAAATGCATAGACATGGGTTGCATACAAATTAATGAAGATACACATACATTTGAATATCCAAATGTTTAAATAAGCCAGAATCACTTTGGAAACGCAAACGTCCATCACTGAAACTCATTCACGTTCTTATTTTCGCTTATGTGACAAGACTCGCGTTTAACATGACTTAGCTTATTCAGAAGTGCTCTGTCACAGGTAACTCTTGGGACAGCGCACGCTGACAATGGAAAATAGAAACAATCTTGGGATTGTAACTTGCCAAGATTGGCGTTGATCTATTTCGCTGTTTCATTCTTTAAGAAATTTCCGTATCGTGATCAGAGTCCTCACGGAAATCTAATGATGTGTTACTTGGGTCACAAAAAAAAAAAAAAAAAACAAAAAAAAAAAAAAAAAAAAAAAAAAAAAAAAAAAAAAAAAAGAGAGAGAGAGAGAAGAGAGAGAGAGAAGTCGTAAGTCATTAACAATGTAAACAAAAGGATAGAATGACAACTAAACTACCATTGAATAAGCCATTGAATGAGTAAATACAGTATGGCTATGATACATTTGTTGCATTGATACAGAGAACAGATTTTTCCAGCACACCCTAAAATTTATTTCATTCCCCCTTGGAGCACCCCCTTCCCCCAAAAGGTTATGAAACACAGACATAAACAATACAGTCTTATCTCCTTCCACTTCATTTTCTAATTACTTATTTTCTTCTCTTTGCAACTTCGTCTTCATTATCTTTATGACCCTTTTATCTTAAATGAGACCTTCTTCATCTTGTTCTTTCTAAGACTATTTCTTCATTCACGGAACTCGCATCGTACCTTTAGAGAATAACTAGCTCTGCCGCTAGAACTCTACAGTATCCATTGTACTGTGCGACTAGTTAACACAAGGGAACAACGCTACCATTGTACTGTGCAGGACGTTCAAAAGGAATATTCTGGAACTTGTCCTAACCAATCACCAGCGTCAACTCGCGCTGTACAGTTTGTAGTCTTAATTCAATCGAGTCTTTTATTTTGGTTACCACAAGGCAACAGCGCTACCATCGTACTATACAGGACCTTCGAAAGGAATGTTCTGGAACTTAGTCTTAACCATTCCCCGACGTCAACGTGCATTTAAGAGTATTTAGTCTTTATTTCGTCGATTATTCTTTTCTGCTTAACGACACACGATCTTTTCCAACTCGTGAGAAAGCTCTGGCTGTTAAGGGATTGAATTGCAAACAATGGGATTGCTTTTATGCATTATGACTTGACTGTTACCAGATTATTTTATTCACTTGAGAGGACCTTCCTCTCCATGTTTAAGGGTTATAGACAATCCCGATTGACCTACAAGATAAGGGAATTGCTTTCGTAGGCTTTATTTGACTGCCGTCTGGCGATTTTAATCAGCCGAAGATCCACAAATCGGGGGAGGTGGCGTTCATAAGAACATAAGAATGGAGGAGGCTGCAAGAAATCTACACTAGTTCTCATAAGGTCAACACTAGGCAGTTCCATGTCCCTTACCACCTGTCATCCCCATCCATAAAGTTATCTAACCTTTCTTTAAAACAACCGATTGTTTTAGCGCTCACTACATGGTTACTAAGACTCTTCTATTCGTTAAACACTATTGTAAACCAGGTCTTGTCTATTTCCTTCTTAAACCTAATTTTCTTCAGTTTAAGCCCATTCCTATGAGTCCCACCCTGTATTCATGGCTTAGATCACTGTACAAAATGACAGAACTCCAGTCTAGGCAAACGCTTCCTACCCTTGGGATGTTTTCGATAAAGCAGAGCATGAGGACAGGCATAATCGTCATTTTCCATTCGAAAGATATGATAAGCTTGCGCGTGCTAACAAGCGTGACTTACATCCAGGGACATATCTAGTT
>NC_134796.1:60601569-60614069 GCF_046742065.1 Oratosquilla oratoria | reverse complement strand
GGGCAGAGTATTTTAGGGAGTTGCTAAACGTGAAGGAGGATAGGGAGGGAAAGGTAGTTGCAGTGGGAAGCGCTAGGAAAATGAGAGTGATGAGTGAAGAAAATGGAGGAGAAATAGGGAAGGATGAAGTGAAAGCTGTTAAGATGATGAGAGCAGGTAAGGCACCTGGGTTGGATGGATGCCATGCAGAATGTCTGAAGAAAGGAGGTACAGTTATGGTGGACTGGATGGCGAGGTTATGTAATGTTTGTTTAAGAGAGGGTAGAGTGCCGGAGGACTGGAGGAGTGTCTGTATAGTTCCGCTTTACAAGGGAAAGGGGGACAATTGTGAGTGTAGTAGTTTCAGAGGGATCAGCTTATTGAGTGTAGTTGGGAAGGCTTATGGGAGGGTCTTGATTGAAAGGATTAGGAGAGGAACAGAGGGAGTAATTGGTAGGGGTTGTGTAGATCAGATTTTTGTGGTAAGACAGATATTTGAGAAAGCTATAGGAAAAGGTAAGGATGTTTTTTGGGCTTTTATGGATCTGGAAAAGGCTTACGACAGGGTAGACAGGAAGGCACTGTGGGAGGTACTGCATATATATGGGATAGGAGGAAAGGTGTTAAGAGCAGTCAAGAGTTTTTACGAGAGTAGTAGAGCTTGTGTTAGGATTATATATGGAGAGAGTGAATGGTTTGAGGTAAAGGTAGGACTTCGTCAGGGATGTGTTATGTCGCCCTGGCTGTTCAATCTTTGCATGGATGGGGTGGTGCGAGAGGTAAATGCAAGGGTAGTGGATCAGGGATTGGAGATGGTTAAAGAAAATGGACAAAAGTGGGAGGTGAGCCAGCTGTTGTTTGCTGACGACACTGCGCTTGTAGCAGGATCAGAGGAGGAATTGAGGAAGTTAGTGACAGAGTTTGAGAAGGTGTGTGAAAGAAGGAAGTGGAAAATATATGTGGGCAAAAGTAAGGTGATGAGATGTACAAGGGGAGAGAGTGACAGTAGGCTGGAGGTGAGCATTAAGGGTGAAAGACTGGAGGAAGTGGATAGTTTTAGATACTTGGGTGCGAATGTGGCAGGAAAGGGAGGAGTGGAGGTGGAGGTAGAATGTAGATTGAGAGAAGCGAGTAAGTGCCTTGGTGGATTAAAAAGTGTAATGAGAAATAGACATCTGGGAATGGATGCTAAGAGGAGGTTATATGAAGGAGTGATTGTACCAACAGTATTGTATGGGGCAGAAATATGGAACATGAGAGAGGAAGAGAGAAGGAGTTTGAATGTGTTTGAGATGAAATGTCTGAGAAGTATGATAGGGGTTACTAGGCTGGATAGAGTGAGAAATGAGGAGGTGAGGAGAACAGGGGTGGAAAGGGAGCTGGGAGATAGGGTTGATGAAAGAGTATTGGGATGGTTTGGACACATGGAAAGAATGAGTGAAGAAAGATTAGTAAAAGAAGTGTGGACGGGAGAGGTGGAAGGAGTGAATATGAGGGGGCGTCCTAGGATGAGATGGATGGATGGGGTGAAAGGGGCATTACAAAAGAGAGGAATGTCTGTGGAGGAAGGACGGGAGAGGACAGAAGTTAGGGGTGAATGGAGAGGGGTTGTGTGTAGATGATGCTGTGATGCATGAGGGGGAGTGGGTGGGGGATGGGGGGTGAGAAACTATGTATGAGAAAATTTTGACGCAGCCCGAAGGGATTTCTCCCCGTCTTCTCCTTTTCTGCATGGGGGGACGGAGAGGGGGGGGGGTCGCCGAATTTATGAAGCGGCCTTGCTGTGGATGTGCTGTGTCTTGCGACACTGCTTCTGACCCAGGGCAGTGGACAGGATGCAGGGATGACCCGTCATCCAGGAGGTGCCAAGATAAGAGGGAGGGAGGAGGGTGGAGGGGAGGGGAATATATAGGAAATGAAATGGGTGGGAGTGTTTTCTATGCCTTTTTCTTTTTTGGCTACCCCCTGTGTAATGGGGAAAAACCTTTGGTATATGTATGTATGTATATATATATATATGTATATATATATTTATATATATATATATATATATATGTATATATATATTTATATATATATATATATATATATACACATATATATGTATGTATATACCCTGTAGTATTCCCCGTTCCCCCGCAAATGTGCGAAATATAAAAGAAATAACAAAGCCCACCGCGAAATGGTAAAAAAAAATCTTAGAGTTCCCCCGTGTAAGCGAACGAAAATTATAGACAGAATAAAAACACGAATAAAAAATAAAAGGATTAGATCCAATTACCAGCTCACTGCTTATGTACAATTCATAAACATTTTCTCTTAATCCCTGTCTGCAAAAATCTTGCCCTACGTAATGATCTATCACAAATCGGAACTTTTGGTATTGAGTGTACGAGATATTCTGCACATCTTTGCTTTTTAAGATATCCCTGGCCTCATTGGCTTTGATATTGCATTTGTGTCTTCTTCGTCTTAGTCTTTATGGAGTAGCACTGTGAGGAAATTTTATGTATATATGTATGTGTGTATATGTGTATTATTTACGTATGTAAGCATATGGGTATGCATTTATGTATATATGGATGTGTGTATACGTATATTATTTATGTATGTATGCATGCATGCATGTGTGTATATATGTATGTGTGCGTGTATGTATATCTGTATGTGTGTGATGTGTGTGTGTGTATGTATGTATGAATAAACGTATGTATGTGTGTTTGTATGTATGAAGACAGATGGATAATTGAAAATGTATAACGAATATGGATGATAGATAAGAGAGATCCGATAACAAATAAAGGATATCGGACAACCGATAACAGGTAACGAGTAGCCGGTAACAGGCTATCCTATTCATTTATCTCCATTACGTCTTTTACATAAAGAGTTCTCAACATATTCTTCCTCGCTGTTGTCTGTCTTCCTGGAGGAGAGCCCTTCCACACTATATTATATCGTTATGCATCCAGTAACTAGTTTAGGTTAGTGAAGTCTCTGGATTCTGAACATATTGTGCTTGTCTCGCTGTTCTTTAGCTACCTGGAGAAGACCATTTCAACACTAAATTACATCGTAATGCATCCACTAACTACCACTAGTTTTTGGTCAGTGGTCCTACTTAGGAGTGTCTGTGGGCCTTCCGGCTAATGGTCTATAGGTCATGTATTGTGAACCACTTCTATGGACTAACATTCTTCAAGATAAAGACTGGACACATCGATGGATCTTCAAGAGACTTGCTTCAATTCCAAGGGATTTGGTCCCTTGAAGACGAGGAGGATCGGAGAGGGAGAGTGGGAAGGTGACAATGTTGTGGAAAGAAAGAAATAATCCTTGTTAATAAAGTGGCGAGGTTTAAGATCTCTGTTCTGGCTGAGAACAAATGATGGGATGAGGTTAAAGAAGGAGGAGAGTTCAAGTCTCAAGGAGTCTTGATAGATTGATTGATTGTGTGTGTGTGTGTGTGTGTGTGTGTGTGTGTGTGTGTGTGTGTGTGTGTGTGTGTGTCTTGATAGATTGATTGTGTGTGTGTGTGTGTGTGTGTGTGTGTGTGTGTGTGTGTGTGTGTGTGTGTGTGTGTGATTTACCATGGTCTTGGATCACGTGTTAGACTCGTGATCGACAGCTATTTCCCTCCCGGAAGAGAGCTCAGACCTCATGACCGATCTATGGGTAATGCTGTGACCTTAACACGCACAAACACACCCAACTCCCCGCCCACGAAAGTTGGAGTAACAACTCACAGCGTAGCGGTACTGAAATTATTTCAGCCCTGGGCGGGATTCGAACCCGGATCGCCGTAGTGGCAGCCGGGAACTCTACCAACTGCGCCACGAGAGAGTCTGTGTGTGTGCGTGTGTGTGTGTGCATTTACCTAGTTGTATCTTACGAGAAGGGGAGCTACGCTCGTGGTGTCCCGTCTCTGTGTCTCGCAGTGTCTAACTTGTTCTTAAATTCATGTATGGTTTTTGCGCACACTATCATTTCGTCCAGTCTGTTCCATACATCCACCACTCTGTTGGAAAAGCTGTTCTTTTTCAAGTCTCTTCTATAACTGTCCTTTTTGAGCTTCCTTCCATGTGCCCTTGTATTTCTTGTGTGTGTGTGTGTGTGTGTGTGTGTGTGTGTGTGTGTGTGTTTAAGTGTGTGTATGTGTGTGTGAAGTGATAGACATTATGGTCTATGGCAGCCCCTCCATTATGTTCTTGCCTGTGTCAAGTGGCTTTCTTTTTGCCAGAACAAAATCAACTAAGCGTCTTGTCGAATTACATTGGTAATCTATATAGAGCCCGATCCTTAAATTACATTATATACACCTATGTACCGTATCATATACTGGAACATATGTATACGTCAGTTCATATATATTATATATCACATCATTTTTCACTCACATACAGAAGGATACCAACAACAATATATATATATATATATTTATATGATATAATGTATGTACACACACAAACACACATATATACATATATGTGTACCCTGCTTCCTTTCCATTACAAAAAGGGCACAGGAGAAAGATATATAATTTCTATGAGAAATTATTTCCAAGAATTAATTATATATTTGATATGACACAATTACCACTCCAACATTATATGTTTGTCATGTTATCTTTAGAACTGCTACATGTGACCATAGACCATTTCAAAAGAATAATACTAAGGAGTGTGTTCCAAAATTCTAATTGGACAAGAATGTTCTTCATAATGTTGCGGACGAGCCTGTTATTGATGTTTCAACCTCCATGGTCTAAAACCTTTGTTGAATTTCCAGATGATTATCGTTTTTTAAATTCCCGAAAATTTCTGAAACAGTCGAGGTTGTAGAACTCATAGTTTTTAATAAAGCAAAATGAATAAAGTATGATATTTGCTCATTTGAAAAGGATTTGATTTACAGGCTCTTTTGATTACAACTGATGCAATGGTTAATGGTCATATTGTCATACATGCTGATGGAATATATACAGCATACATTATTGTTACAAAATATTACAGTATCACTCGTTTGATGTGGAGCAATCGGGCACATTTATATTCGAAATGGAGTTATATCTAGATGGAGAGTGTCCTTGATCTATTTTCACGTGTATTTCATTCTTATGTGTTACTGTTTATTTTGTAGCCATATATATTAGTCAGGCGGATAAGTGATATAATTATTTATATTGGGTTACGAGCATGAAACTTGGCAGGATGGTAGGGTAGACCCTTAAAAAGATTTTCAGATATAGGGTTATCTTGAACCGCGCCTATGAATGCATATGGCGGCCATTTTTCAAAACGGCCGCCAGTAAACACTATAGATTTGATAAATCTGGACATTAACTTCAGCATTGCATGATGCAAACAGTTTAAAGGTTTCATATTTATAAATAATTTATTGTAGTAATGAAATGTATCTAAAAGAGTTGCTCAGTAACGCATGGGTGGATCTAGGTAGCTACTGGGGGGGAGGGGGGGATACGAAAAGTGGCTGTTGTTTCATCAAATACTTTGCTGGTCTGCCATGCCAGCTTCTTCCCTCTCGTAGCAAAGGACGAAACAATGTCACATTCCGTGTAAGGATAGAACTGAGAACGATGGCTCTTTCAGGACCAATAGAAACTGCTATTTTTTGGGGCAGATGTGTATTTAAACGCTGGCCAATCCCAAAAGCGACCCACAGATGCTCTAAGTGTTGTCTAAACATCGCAGTGACTGACCGTACCATCACATCTGTTCCAACTGTTTATATGATAATCTTCAGGTGGCCTTGTCTGACAGCATCGGCAGTGTGCAGCAGCCTGTTATCTGAATGCCTTGAGATGACCTACGAATGTGGTTCGCAGCTATCATGTGCTTCTTACTGTCCATCTTCCCATCAAACCTACAAATAGAAAAGAGCGATTTTAATGAGAACAAGGAGTTGAAACTTAGGATAAAAATCCATGAAAATCCATGTGAACAAGTTGTATAGACACGGTAAAGGAAACATGGACTGGAGGTGAAGCTTTTATTCCTGACGTTTCGTCTAACGACTTTCTCAATTATTAATTATTGGTTATTATTGCGACACTGGTTCTGACCCATGGCAGTCGACAGGATGCAGGGATGACCCGTCATCCAGGAGGTGCCAGGATATGAGGGAGGGAGGAGGGTGGAGGGGAGTGGAATATATAGGAAATGGAATGGGTGGGAGTGTTTTCTATGCCTTTTTGTTTTTGGCTACCCCCCGTGTAGGGGAAAAAAGCCTTTGTTATATGTATGTAATACATACTGTTAATAGGACCGTACAAAGTAGAACATACTGAGATATAGTCAATGAGATTACGTAATCTGTAAAATGTACAATAAGGACCCCAAGAATAAGTAAAAGTGTTCCGTCATAGGATTAGCAATATGCTTGATATGTAAGAAAGGCGTTGCTGAAGTAAATACTGGTTAATATGTGGTTGATGTATATGAATATATAATGGTTAATGAATAGTATTTCAGAAACCTCAGGTGTCAAAAATACTCGCATAAAAATAGTATCGATAGCATAACTGGTTTAAAATTCTTATATTTTTGTATTTTCAACATTAAATTAGTAATGAGCAACTCTGTTACATACATTTTATTACTATGGTAAACAGTTTATAAATGTAAAAGCATTAAACCACTTGAATCGTGTAATATTGAAGGTAATTTTAACCCAATTTGAGCAACCGCAAAAAAGACCGCAAGAGACCATAAGGCCTGGACTAGGGAATTCCATGCCCCTTACCACCTGTTATCCCAGCCTAGAAAGTTATCTCTTCCCTTAAAACAACCAATTTTTTTAACGCTCTCTACATGGTTACTAAGTCTGTGTTATTTATGAACCACTATTGGTAAGCTAGTTCTTGCTATGCAGTAATATATTAAGAATAATAACAGTATGCATTACCATTATTCCCGCTAGAACATATATACAAAGAAGCCAAAACACTCTCCATAAACAGCAAATCATGATATTGATGGGAATACAGTTCTATGCCGGAACTCTCATTCCGAACTATGCAACCCCATTCCATAATACAAGAATAAGCAAGTGAGCAAAAATAAACAAGAAAATAAAGGCAATCTACCACTGAAATATCTACATCAATTTACCACCAGTATCTCGCAACTCATCCAAACAAATAATTTCCGACAGTCGCCCCGGGAATCGATTCGAGGCCTAGTTTACCAATTGAGCCATACTGCTTTCTATCGAGCAAGACCTCGGTTCGATTCCCGGACCGACTGTCGGAAATTATTTGTATGATTCTCGCTGTTACTAGCCATTCACTTCAGACATCCACATAAAAACGCATAAACACTCGGGTCACAAGACAAACATTCCAAGAAACAGTTGCGATATTTAGTCAAAAAAGGTAAGAAGCCTACGACAGGAGGCGCTGAATGGCTGCGGCCGTAGCCGTCAACTTTGCCCAGTGCGCTTGGACTGTTGGGGGAATTAACGGTCACTGTTGGTAATAGGAGAGGATTGCAGGATTCGAACCCACAACTAAACGAATCAGCGCTCTTCCAATTACGCTACCGGCGCATCCAGCCATGGATCTTGAAGAATAAGTCATGTTGAAATGATAATGTACCTGCCATTATTGTATCTTATTTTATTCTATTTATTGATTAATTATTATGTATTACGGTTTATCTGTTTCTTATTTATTACTGCTTATCTGTCTACTATTTATTATTGTTTATGTCTATTATTCATTATTGTTTGTTTATTATTTATAATTATTTATTAATGTTATATATTATATACTTATTTGTTTGTTGATTTTTTCTCATCCGACCTGTTTATGGACCAAAAGGTCTCCTGTCGGTATGCTCTTCCTTTGTTATCTACTACTAATAAAAAATAAACCATTTCAATGGTGACACATTTTAAAAATGTTACATGTCTTGGAGAGGGGGGTCTGTAAGTCCTCCGAGGTCGTAAGTTCTCCGAGGCAAGCCTTTCGAGGCTGTAAGTTCTCCGAGGGTGCCAGTTCTCCGAGGGTGCAAATCCTCCGAGGGTGCAAGTCCTCCGAGGGTGCAAGTCGTCCTAGGGTGCCAGTCCTCCTTGGGTGCCAGTCCTACGAGGGTGCAAGTCCTCCGAAGTTGTAAGCCCTTCGAGGCTGCAAGTCCTCCGAGGTCGTAAGTCCTACGAGGGTGCAAGTCCTCCGAAGTTGCAAGTCCTACGAGGTTGTAAATCCTCCAAGGTAATAAATCCTCCAAGGTAACAAGTCCTCCAAGGTAACAAGTCCTCCAAGGTAACAAGTCCTCCAAGGTAACAAGTCCTCCAAGGTAACAAGTCCTCCAAGGTAACAAGTCCTCCAAGGTAACAAGTCCTCCAAGGTAACAAGTCCTCCAAGGTAACAAGTCCTCCAAGGTAACTAGTCCTCCAAGGTAACTAGTCCTCCAAGGTAAAAGTCCTCAAAGGTCGCAAGTCATCAAAGGTCGCAAGTCCTCAATGGTCGCAAGTCCTCAATGGTCGCAAGTCCTCAACGGTCGCAAGTCCTTAGTGGTCGCAAGTCCTCAACGGTCGCAAGTCCTCAGTGGTCGCAAGTCCTCAGTGGTCGCATGTCCTCAGTGGTCGCAAGTCCTCAGTGGTCGCCATGTTCCCTTGAACTGACCAGGAAAAAATATCCCTTGGGTTCGGCCTCGGCCTCGGGGCGGAACCCCAACACGGGATCCCTATCGTGGGATTAGAGCGTGGAGCGCTGCGGCCGTAGGCCGCTGTTTGCGCAGCCAAGCCCCCGGCGAAACAGGGGAGGGCGAAGCCTACGGCTTGTCCTTTATAAAGATTTTAACATCCCAGGTTCGACTCACCAATAGTTTTCTGTTGATGGTGCAGATGTCACTTGATATGTGGTGGTTTGTGGTATTAGTTTTGGATTATGAAGCTCGTTTTTGTTGATTTATTTATTTTCTAATATTCTTTGTTATTCTTTTTTCACCTTTCTTGCTACTTTGGGTGACCAAAGTATAAACCAAACTTTAGTGTACAGATGAGTTTACAATTGTGTACACCTGTGTGCAATCGTTAGCAGTATCTTCTTTTAATTCTTGCAGAGAGCAGTCTATTTTTATTTTACAGAAGTATTTTGACGGGGAGAGGGACTAGGCATCCTTCTCCCTGTAGCCCCACGGGGCACACATCCTAAAGACAAAAGTGAAGGCATAAGGGGTGCTGGAGGGCCTCGGGCCAGCACCCTAAGGTTTGGGTCTTTTAATGTGCGTGGATGTGGTACAGATGAGAGTAAAAGGGAAGAGATAGGTAGTATGTTTGTGAGAAGAAAGATGGATGTGTTGGCTTTGAGTGAAACTAAGTTGAAAGGGAAGGGTGAGTGTAAGTTTGGGAGTGTAAGTGGGAGGTTATCAGGAGTGAAGAGAGGGCGAGGGAGGGAAGGGGTGGCTATTCTAGTAAGTGAGGAGATAGGTAAGCAGGTGGTGGAGTGGAAGGAGGTTTCCTCAAGGATAATGTGGATGAAGGTGAAACTGGGAAGGGAGATGTGGGTTTTTGTAAGTGCATATGGGCCTGGCAGTGAGAAGAGCGTGGAGGAAAGGGAGGCCTTTTGGATAGATTTAAATGAGTGCATAGAGGGTTTAGGAAGAAATGTCAATGTAATAGTACTGGGAGACCTTAATGCTAGGGTAGGAAATGGTCCAATCGATGGAGTGGTTGGGAAGTGTGGAGTTCCAGGAAAGAATCGTAGTGGAGAGTTGATGGTGGAAATGTGTCTAGAAAGAGAGTTGATGATAGCAAATACAGTGTTTCGGAAGAAAGTCAAGCATAAGTACACATGGGAGAGGGTGGTGGAGGGAAGGGTAGTAGATAGAGCGCTAATGGATTATGTAGTGGTAAATAGGATTATGATAGGAAGAGTTAAGGATGTACAAGTGCTAAGGGGAGAGGGTGGGGGAATATCAGATCATTTTTTGGTGGAAGGTAAGCTGAGAGTGGAGGATAGATGGAGAAAGAGGAAAGGGACAAAAGGTAGGGAGGTTCTTAGAGTGAACTCCTTGAATGAAAAGGAAAAGGAGAAGGAGTACGAAAAGAAGCTGAAGGAGGAGTGGGAGGGAGTAAAGGATGGAGCAGAGATGGGTGTGGAGGAGGAATGGGGATGGTTCAAGGAGGGAGTCTTAAAGTGTGCAAGGATGGTGTGTGGAACAAGAAGGACAGGGGGAAATAGAAGAAAGGGTAGTGAATGGTGGGATGAGGAAACAAAGAAGGTTGTAGAAGAGAAGAAGCGAGCATTCACAGATTGGTTACAAAAGAGGACAGGGGAGTCATATGAGACGTACAAAGAAAAGAAAAGAGAAGTAAAGCAAAAGGTAAAGGAGGCAAAGAGGAGAGCAGATGTGAAATGGGGTAGGAGTATGACAGAAAATTTTGAAAGTAATAAAAAGATGTTTTGGAAAGAAATTAAGAGAGGAAGAGGAGGCGAATCAAGTAGGGAAGAAAAGGTAAAAGGTACAGATGGAGAGTTGATAATGGAAGAGATGGCAGTGAGGGGAAGATGGGCAGAATATTTTAGGGAGTTGCTGAATGTGAAGGAGGATAGGGAAGGAAAGATAGCTGCAGTGGGAAATACGAAGAAAATGAGAGTGACGAGTGAGGAGAATGGAGGAGAAATAAGGAAGGATGAGGTGAAGGCAGTTGTAAAGATGATGAAAGCAGGTAAGGCACCTGGTCTGGATGGATGTCATGCAGAATGTCTGAAAAAGGGAGGTTCAGTGATGGTGGACTGGTTGGTGAGATTATTTAATGTTTGCTGGAGAGAGGGTAGAGTACCGGAGGACTGGAGTAGTGCCTGTATAGTTCCTCTTTACAAGGGAAAAGGGGACAAGTGTGAATGTAGTAATTTCAGAGGGATTAGCCTGTTGAGTGTAGTAGGGAAGGCTTATGGGAGAATCTTAATTGAGAGGATTAGGAGAGGAACAGAAGGAGTAATTGGTGAGGAACAGTGTGGATTTAGGACGGGTAAAGGTTGTGTAGATCAGATCTTTGTGGTAAGACAGATATGTGAGAAAGCTATAGGAAAGGGGAAGGATGTTTTTTGGGCTTTTATGGATCTGGAAAAGGCTTATGATAGGGTAGACAGAAAGGCACTGTGGGAGGTTATGCAGATTTATGGGATAGGAGGAAAGCTTTTGGGAGCTGTCAAGAGTTTTTATGTGAGTAGTAGAGCATGTGTTAGGATTGGAAATGGAGAGAGTGAGTGGTTTGAAGTAAAGGTGGGACTTCGTCAAGGATGCGTTATGTCGCCCTGGCTGTTCAACTTATACATGGATGGGGTGGTGCGAGAGGTGAATGCTAGGGTAGTGAGTCAGGGATTGGAGATGGTTAAAGAAAATGGAGAAAAGTGGGAGGTGAGCCAGCTGTTGTTTGCGGACGACACTGCGCTTGTGGCAGGGTCAGAGGAGGGATTGAGGAAGCTGGTGGCAGAGTTTGGGAGAGTATGTGATAGAAGAAAGCTAAAGATAAATGTGGGTAAAAGTAAGGTGATGAGATGTACAAGGGGTGAAAGTGGCAGTAGACTAGAAGTGAACATTAAGGGAGAGCGACTGGAGGAGGTGGATAGTTTTAGATACTTGGGTGCAAGTGTAGCAGGAAAAGGTGGAATGAAGGTGGAGGTAGAATGTAGATTGAGAGAAGCGAGTAAATGCCTTGGTGGTTTAAAGAGTGTAATGAGAAATAGACATTTGGGAATGGATGCGAAGAGGAGACTGTATGAAGGAGTGATTGTGCCAACAGCACTGTATGGGGCAGAAACGTGGAACATAAGAGAAGAAGAGAGAAGGAGTTTGAATGTGTTTGAGATGAGGTGTCTGAGAAGTATGGTGGGGGTTACTAGGCTAGATAGAGTGAGAAATGAGGAGGTGAGGAGGAGAACAGGGGTGAAAAAGGATTTGGGAGATAGGGTTGATGAAAGAATATTAGGATGGTTTGGACACATGGAAAGAATGAGTGAAGAAAGACTAGTAAAAGAGGTATGGAAGGCAGATGTGGAGGGAGTGAACATGAGGGGACGTCCTAGGATGAGGTGGATGGATGGGGTGAAGGGGGCTTTGGGGAAGAGGGGAATGTCTGTTGAGGAAGGAAGGGAGAGGACGGAAGACAGAGGTGAGTGGAGAATGGTTGTATATGGATGATGTTGTGACTGCATGAGGAGGAATGGGCGGGGGGGTGAGGTAGTATGTGTGAGTAATTTTTGACGCAGCCCGAAGGGATTTCTCCCCGTCCTCTCCTTATATGCAAGGGGGGACGGAGAGGGGGGGTCGCCGATTAAATGAAGCGGCCTTGCTGTGGATGTACTGTGTCTTGTGACACTGCTTCTGACCCAGGGCGGTGGGCAGGGTGCAGGGATGACCCGTCATCCAGGAGGTGCTCAGATGAGAGGAAGGGTGGGAGGGGTGTGGAGTGTATTTAGGGATGAAATGGGTGGGAGTGTTTTTATGCCTTTCCCTTTTTGGCTACCTCCCTTGGAAGGGGGAAAAAGCCTTGGT
>NC_134796.1:60554069-60596569 GCF_046742065.1 Oratosquilla oratoria | reverse complement strand
TGAAGGCTTAGATAGCGACTGAGAAGGAAGAGGAGAAAGGAGGAAGAAGTGGAAGAGGAGGAGGAGGAAGAAGTGGAGGAGGAGGAGGAGGAAGAAGTGGAGGAGGATGCCAGAGGCCATGATCGATCAACAGGTGAACGGATCCGTGGTTGGTGCGCCTGGGTGATATTGGAGACCTGCATAGAGACTTTGGACAAGCGGGAGAAACAGCTGATGGAGATGTCGATAGTGGTAACTCGGGCCGGGTCGCAGGAAATAGACTGAAGGCTTGCTACGGATGATGTCATTGAGTACAGTTATGGTCTCCGTCCTATAGAATGGATATTACTTCCCTAGAATCAGTACACAGGGGAAGGAGCAAAACAATACATGTTCTCGTAAATTTGCTTTACGAAGACAGTCCTAGGCATCTTAATTTATACTCCCTGGAAAGACGTAGAGTGCGGGGTGATCTAATAGAGGTATTAAAACGGATTAAGTGCTTTAACAAGGGTAATTCAGACAAGGACATCATATTAAGACAACCGGGCAGGACTCGTAGTAATGGATTTAAACTGGACAAATTTAGGTTTGAGAGGGAAATAGGCAAGGAATGGTTTACCAAGGTTTACCAAGGTTTACCAAGGTTAACGAATGGAATAGACTTAGTAACCATCTAGTGAGCGCTGAAACAAAAGGTTCTTTTGAACGGAGGTTAGATAACTTTACGGATGGGGATGATAGATGGTAATGGACATGGAACTGCTTAGTGTAGGGTTTATGGTCTCTTGCAGTCTCCTCTACTCATATGTTCTTCTGTTCATGCACAGGTTGAATGTATAACGTAAAGAGATGTAATGGCTAACACTAAGTATCTTACTCAGATTTAAGACAGCAGAAAGGTTTTAAGCCATCTTGACGGTAATTTTGTATAAATGTGTATAAATTTTGTATAAGTGTATATAAATTTTGTATATATGTGTATACATTCATCTGCTGTTACAGAATATCCAAATGGCCTATTACAAAATATAAGGACGTTCCTTTAGGTATGGGTCCATTTCCAAAACAGACAAAAACATTAATAATAAAGGAAAAAAATTAAATACAAAACTAAACACAGCTACTGAAGATGAAGAAGAAACTGTTATATGCTACTAAATAGTAAACACTAATTCCGTCTTCTTATTAATGTAAAAGTACGAAATGACGTCGCATTGTCTAAAGGGAAAATGAGAAGTACACGGAATAGGTAAGGAGCTTACGCCATGAGGCACTGAGTATCTGCATCTGAAGCCGTCACCTTTGCCCTGTGTGCTTTGGGGACTATTGTTGGAGGTAACAGTTACTGCTGGGAATCGGAGAGAGGTGCAGGATTCGAACCCAGAAGTAAGGGAAAGCGAGACGAGCAAGCTTGTGATTACGTCAGCCGTGCACACGGCATAAGGAAGGTGAAATCAATTAAGATAACGCGAGAGCTATGTGGCTTCATAAATTTCCTTCGACGCTACTAAAACTCCTCTGACGAGTTACTCTGTCACATCTCTGGCATATTAATTCCGTTTAATAAAAAGTGAAATTTCATTTGAGGGGAGAGGGTAGCAGGCATCCGTTACTTTTTTTTTTTTTTTTTTTTTTTTTTTTTTATTTTCAACTTTTTTAAAAAATTTTTTTCCGAATTTTAATTTTTTTTTTTTTTTTTTTTTTTTTTTTTTTTTTGAGGTCTGTCCACGTTACCTCCCCTTGAAATTACTTCGATTTGTTAGTTCTTTGTCAAGGATATTGACTTGATCTATATCCATCTTACGCATTCATATGTAGATTCAACTTTGTGTGCTTTTGTATATGTGCGTATGTAGGCATATATGTATGTGTGTGTGTGCGTGCGTGTGTGTGTGTGTTTGCGCGCGTATGTGTGTGTGTGTGTGTGCGTGTGTGTATGTGTGTGTGTGTTTGCGCGCGTATGTGTGTGTGTGTGTGCGTGTGTGTGTGTGTGTGTACGTTTATGCTCACAGATATATATTTTCTATATTTTTTCTGTATGTTTGTTACCCAAACTTCCATCTATATTGGAAAGGCAAAGGGAATCTGTGAATCACTAACTACTTATAACTATGGTATCAATATCCCAATACGCGTAGGTTGTCAAGTTGTCTTACATCCTAAATGTGGTAGCACACTGGCCTAGCATGCTACTTGCATTCGTTACTTCGTTTGAGTAGAAACTACATGGGTTACAATATCCTAGACTTCCGTAAGAACATCTCAATAATGTGTCTAACATTTGTATAGAATTAACTTCTCTTTGTTCGTCAAATAGCTTCTCCTTATATGACCCAAAAGTAATTTGACGTTTGGAGAAAAAAAAAAAATCGTAACCGAAGTAGTTTCCACTCAAACGAAGTAGCAAAAGCAAGTAGCATGCTAGTGAGAAATGCCTAGTGTGCCGCCACAAACTCTATTGAGACTAGAATTTCCTAGTTATCAATAAGCGTCAGTGGAGAGGCTAACCTTTCTAACCCGTACACCAATTTCTAGTGAACTCGTGAGATGCTCGCTGGCCGAACGGATTAGAGCGCCACCACTTGCGGCGGAGGTCGAGGTGACGGCGGTTCGAACCCTGCCGCCAGCGAGTTGGACCAAGGGCATGGTTCATTCGATTCCAAGCTACAAAGTCTTCTGTAATGGGCAATGTCCTAGCCTCCTGATAAGGGGGGGGGGGTTCGCTAAGTTAAACCGAACCACTAACTAGAAAGCGTTCATAGCAACATAACTAACAGAACTAACCAACGTAGTTAACATGAGAACTAACTAGCACAACTAACATAACTAATATAACTAAGACAACTAACATAATTAACTAATTTAACTAATAACTAACATAATATAACCAACATAATTAACATAATATAACCAACATAACTAACATAATATAACCAACATAACTAACATAAACATAATTAACTAAACTAACATAACTTACAAGTTCATTACAAACACAAATGCTTTTACGTCACGTGACTCGAGCACCTAATCACCAGGTGTCCCCAAGCGGAGTAATTAAGTTCATAAATGGAAAAAAAACCGAAGGAGTTGAAAGATTAAGATTAAATCTCCGATGTAAACAACCAGGAGTCTGTCAATATACCCTGGAGTGGAGGGTGATGGAGAGGTGGAGTAGAGGGTGGTGGGGAGGTGGATATGTGGAGAGGTGGAGTGGAGGGTTGTGGTGTGGAGTGGAGAGGTGGATATGTGGAGAGGTGGAATGGAGGGTGGTGATGTGGAGAGGTGGAGTGGAGGGTGATGGAGACGTGGAGTAGAGGGTGATGGGGAGGTGGAGTGGAGGGTTGTGCTGTGGAGTGGAGAGGTGGAGTAGAGGGTGGTGGGGAGGTGGATATGTGGAGAGGTGGAGTGGAGGGTTGTGGTGTGGAGTGGAGAGGTGGATATGTGGAGAGGTGGAATGGAGGGTGGTGATGTGGAGTGGAGGGTAGTGGGGAGGTGGAGTGGAGGGTGATGGAGATGTGGAGTGTAGGGTGGTGGGGAGGTGGATATGTGGAGAGGTGGAGTGGAGGGTTGTGCTGTGGAGTGGAGAGGTGGAGTGGAGGGTTGTGCTGTGGAGTGGAGAGGTGGGTATATGGAGAGGTGGAATGGAGGGTGGTGATGTGGAGTGGAGGGTGATGGAGATGTGGAGTGTAGGATGGTGGGGAGGTAGAGTGGTGGAGCTGTGGAAAGGCGGAGTGGAGGATGGTGGAAAGGTGGAATGGAGGGTGGTGGTGGTGGTGGAGAGGTGGAAAGGTGTTGGTGTATCGAAGATCTTGTTGCTCGGGAAAGGAGAGCAGAAAAAAGAGAAAAATGAAAGAGAGCTGAAGGAAAAAAACGGGAGGAAATGAAAGAGGAAAGAGAAAAGGAGAGAAGATTAAGGAGAAAAAAGAGAGAAAATAAAGGAGCTAAAAGAGAAAAAAGAAACCGAAGGAGAGAAGAGAACATGAAAGAGAACAAAGAAAAGAGAGAAAATGAAAGCGAACAAAGAAAAAGGAGAAAATGAAAGAGAACAAAGAAAAGAGAGAAAATGAAAAGCGAACAAAGAAAAAGGAGAAAATGAAAGAGAACAAAGAAAAAATAAAATGAAAGAGAACAAAGAAAAATGAGTGAAAAAAATGGACACCAGAGAGAAAAGAGAGAAAACGAAGGAAACGAAGGAGAAAAAAAGAGAAAAAGAGAGAAAATGAAGAACAAAGAGAAAATAGAAAAAAAAAAAAAAAAACGGCGAGAGGCAAAATGACGAAGAAGCCGAGGAGGAAAGGCGAAGTAAAGGTGAATTATAATTTTACCCTTACGTACTGGGTGGCACTTTAACCATTACTTCTGAATGCCGATAGGCGATTCTATTAATTTCTATTGCACCTTTTTAGTAAGAACTAAGACCATAAACCACCTTGAACCATGCCCTTGGTCCAACTCGCTGGCGGCCGAGTTCAAACCGACGTACCGTCACCTCGACCTCCGCCGCAAGTAGCGACGCTCTAATCCTTTGCTTCCGTAGCAATTGATGAAATTGAATATGTAGTTATTAGTTAATATATTCATGAAATTGTTGTGGAGTGAGGAAATTTGGGTTCAGTGCAGTGACATGACTCAGTGGCATAATGGCTTTTTTATTAATCTATTTCTATTATTATTATTATTTAATTCTTATTTATAAATTTGGGTTCAATGCTGTGTCATGGCTCAGTGATATAAAGGATTTTTTATTAATATATTTCTATTACTATTATTATATTATTTATTTTATATATATATATATATATATATATATATATATATATACATACATATATATATATATATATATATATACAGTATATATATATATATATATATACTTTTTTTTTTTTTTTTTTTTTTTTTTTTTGCGAAGAACGCGTCTCCTGTGATAATAAAGTAATATTAGAAAAATAAACGAAAAACAGAGGAGATGGAAACGAACTAATATGGAAAGGCTTAGGGGAGAATAAGCAAGACGAACTGAAATGAAATTGGACGAAAGCAAATGGAACAGCTGAAACGAAATATGATCCAAAATGATATGGAGCTCCTGATGTTGGACTGTTCGAGACTGCTTCAACTAACAACTTTGAGTTCGCGCTACGAGTATCACACACGGCCATAAGGCGTTATCACACTGGGCAATTTTTCCTCCGACTGTTGGAGAAAATTTGCAGCCGCATCTTTTGGGAAGGAATATGATATGCTGAAGGAAGTTTATGTTCCTCCGGAAAAAGTGTTGAAGGTGGGCGGTATCACCAATTAATTGGAGGTTGAAGGAAAATACTCGTAGTTCATGATAACCATGATAATCCGTTTCAATAATGCTGGGGAAAGGTTAATGCAGTGGTTCTCAGAATAATTAAAAAAAGAAATAATTATAATAATGATAAGATATTGACGAAGGGAACCCTTTTGTTTTATCACAAAATTGGCAATTATGACCATCTTATATCTAATAGATTTTTATATATTCAGAATCCTCACACTATGCATGTAAATGCACAATGTGTAATAAAAGGCCGTAGTTCTCCCTAAATACTTATGGTTCTTTTGAAGGGCCCCAAGATTCCCTCGAGGGTCCACATGGACCCTGGGGGGACACATGGACCCTGGGGGGACACATGGACCCCTTGAGGGGACACATGGTCCCCCAGGTTCAGAATCACTGGGTTAGGCAGAGGACAAGATGAGGCAAATTGTTGGTGAGGTTGATTGGATAGATTACACTTGTCTGGCGTGTTGATACTCGCGTCCAGGTATTCTTCAAATTATATCAAAATACACTTCGAAGATTTCGAAAAGAGTTCTTGGAGGGTATCTAGAAAAGTAATTTGAAAAAAAATAATGTAAAAAAACAAGGGCAAGGGTTAAGCGAAGAACAACAGAAGGAGCCGTAGTTGGAACAACAGAATCAACAACAATAACAACATTAAACATCATCAACAACAGCAACTTCAACAATAGCACCAGCAAAAGAGAGAGAGAGAGAGAGAGAGAGAGAGAGAAAGAAATGAAGGAGAGCAAAGAGAAAAATATAAAGGACGAGTTGGGTGTAGAGAGAGAAAAAGGTTAGTTCTCAAACGGGGAAAGGGAGAGGAAATGGAGAGGAAAATGTCAGAGAAGTGGGATGTAGAAAGGGGAGAGGTGAGGGAGATAAGATGAGAGAGTAGAGAGGGGGGAGGAGAGAATGGAGAGAGAGAGAGAGAGGGGACGAGAGGCAGGGGAGAGCTGAGGAAGATAAGATGAGAGAGTTGAGAGAGGAGGAGAGCGGGGATAGAGAGGGAAGAGAGAGGGAGATAGTGGACAGAGGGGGGGGAGAGAAAAAGAGAAAGTAGGGGAGAGAGGGAAAAGAGGGGAGGAGAAAGGGGAAAAGAAAGAAGAGAGAGAAGAAGAGAAGGGGGAAGGACAAAAGAAAAAGAGAGAGAGAGGCAGTAGGGAGGGAAAGAAGAGAGGGGGTAGAGAGGAGGAGAGGGGTGAGGGAGAAGGACGCGATAGAGGGAGTGGGAGAGAAGGGAAGAGGAAGGGGTTTTGGGGAGGAGAGGGGGAGGGGAGAGAAGGTAAGAGAGGGGAGAGGGGAAGAGAGAGGGGAGAGGGGAAGAGAGAGGGGAGAAGGGAAGAGAGAGGGAGGGACCAGAGATGGAAGAGAGAGAAGAGAAGAGAGGGGAGGAGAGAGGGAAAAGAGAGGGGAGGAGAGGAGAGGGGAGGAGGAGAGAAAGGGGAAAGACGGTAAGAGAGGGTAATTCAGAGGGGGAGAGGAGAGGAGGGGAAGAGAAAGGAGGGACCAGAGATAGAGGAGAGAGGAAGGGAAAGAGAGGTAGGAGAGAGGGGAAAGAGGAGGGAGTAGAGAGGGGAAGAGGAGGGAGTAGAGAGGGGAGAGGGAGTAGAGGGGGGAGAGTAAGGAGGGTAGAGGGGAGGAAAGGGTGAGGGGAGAGAGTGGAGAAAGGGGAGAGTGTGGAGAGAAGGAAATAGACAAAGAAGAAGTGAGGGTAGGAGATAGGGGGGAGAGGGAGGAGAGAGGGGGAGAGGGGGCTAGAGATGGGTTGAAAGAGGGGGAGAGAGAGAAGGAGAGAAGGAAGGAGATAGGGTAGAGAGGGAAGGAGATAGGGTAGAGAGGGAAGGAGATAGGGTAGAGAGGGGTGTAGATATGGGATGAAAGAGGGGGAGAGAGAGAAGGAGAGAGGGTAGAGAGAGGAGTAGAGAGTGGGAAGCGAGAAAGAGAGAGAGGGGAATAGAGGGGACACAGGGAGTGGGGGAAATTGAGATGATGCAGGAAAAAGGTTAAAGGAAGGAAAGAGAGGGGAGTTAAAAAAAGAGAAAAGAGGAGAGGGGAAGGGGAGCGCATGTGGAAATGTGAGGGACGGTGTGAAGGGAAGAGAGAAATGAGAAGAAGGAATAGAAGTGTAAGTAGAAAGTAAAGACGAAAAGAAAAGAAAAAAATTAGAAGAAAAAGAAAAGGAGAAATGGTAAAAGGAAAGAGAAGAGAAAGGAGACGAAGAGAGAGAAGAGAAAATAGAAGAGAAGAGAGAAAGGACGACAAAATAAAAAGGAAAAGATAAATTGAAAAAGAAGAGAGAAAAAAGAGAATGTACCAAACTATTTAATCTTAACATAAAATTGTCTAAATATTAAGTTCATTTAAGTTCATATTGCCCACACTCATATTGAAAACAATGTTGACCTCACTAAAAAGTTACATGGACAAACTATCACTTTTGATTTGAAACTTGTTAGTTTTGATGTTACTAGTTTATTTACCTGAGTCCCAGTTTTAGTTTTATTACGATTTTTAGAAGATGAATTAAAAAAAAAACCATATGACCCTCCCTACACACACAATAATCAGTCTTAAACTATGTGTTTTGGATTAAAAAAAATGAATTTGATGGTGAATTCTAAATGCAGAGATTTGAGATTTTTTGAGATATTTTACCAAATATTTTTCAAAAGAATGTCATTTGGCATAGATATGTAGATGATATATTGTGCACGTGGCCTAATGACCAACATGTAGACAATTTTGTGTTAAAAATAAATAGTTTGGTACCGTCTATTATGTTTACTATGGAAATTGAACATGATAATAGTTTGCCCTTTTTAGATGTTATGATTTATAGATCTGGGAAGAATTTTAAGTTGTATGTCTATAGGAAACCAACTAATGACAAAAATAGCATTTTTTTCTTCAATGTTTTAAAGACCATTTAGACTTTGCTGCCCTTAACTTTTAGATAATGAAATAGGAAAAATTTATGACTGAAAATAAATTAGAATATCCCAAATATGTAATTGACAATGCACAGCAAATAGCTAAGAAATATTTTTATGGCTTAACCCGTAGACAACAATTCAGCAATAAAAACATATTTTCTCTTCCATTCCATGAGAATTTGATCAGTCTTTCTCATATTTTTAGCACCTTTGGAATACAAGTTGTCTTTAAAATTAACAACACTATAAAAAAAACTATTAATAAAAAATTCACCTAAAGTCAGAAAAGGGTGCGTTTACAGCATCCCATGTAAAGAATGTATTTTTAAATATATAGATCAAACTGGTAAAGATTTGAAATTGAGGATAAGCCAGCATATGTACAGCGTCAGAACAGGGCAAATATCAAAGATTATTTGTACATATGAGAAATTTTGATTATTGCATTGATTGGCGTAAAACTGAAAAAAAAATTGTCTTCCCTAAAAACATTATAGAGAGGAATATCATTGAATAATGCTCAAGAGCACCTTTGAGAACAACATGAATATGAGTTTGGGATTGTACAAATTTGGTAATTTTATCGTTAAGAAAGTTGTTGATGGTAGATTTGTAACCTGACAACCTGTGTTCAGCTAGTCACAGTGGACCTTCCATAGTTTCTTTTATGTTCTGTATGTATATAATATACTTATCCTGTTTATATTTTACCTCTGAAGATGTCTTTAATAGACGAAAACGTTCGGTCACCAAGTTTTCATTTTCCTAGTGGTTACTTGCATATTTTGTGAATCACGTGTTGTTTGTGATTTCTTTGCATATATATATGTATATATATATAATATATATATATATAATATACATATATATGTGTGTGTGTGTATGTGTGTATATTATATCTTCAGTGTAATGTAATCCTGCACTGGATGTAATACACGAAATCGCTCTGCTCCGGTCGTTTCTTTTCATTAGTGATTACCTTGCATATATATATATATATATATATATATATATATATATATATATATGTGTGTGTGTGTGTGTGTGTGTGTGTGTGCGTGTATGCGATGGAAAGTAGAGCGATCAGGAAGGGAAAAGGGGAGAGAGATCAGAAAGAAAAAAAAAAGCGAGAAGAAAGAGATTAGAAAAAGAGTAGAGAGCGGAGTATAGCGAAAAGGAAAAAAAAAAAACATCCTGACGAATCGCGATCGTTATATTCTTCCCCAAAATAAACAAAAGGGGGAGCGAATAAAGAGTAAACAGAAAAGAGAGAAAATAAAGAGCAACACACCCACGATAACAGGCTCTCCAGAGATGACGAGCGACCCCACCTCTTCGCAAAAAAAAAAAAAAAAAGAGCTATGGAAGAGGTACGAAAAGAGTTGAAAACTTGTAAGAGAGGGAGATCATGGGAGGCGAGTTGAAGGGGGTGGGGGGGCTTTGTGGGGGTATGGGGGGGCTTTGGGTCCCCGTGATGGAAAGGAGGGTTAATGGGAAAGTAATTGGGTGGGGTGGAAGGGGGAAGAGAGGTGATCTAGGTTTCTTCTTAGTTAAAAAAGGAGCTTAGAGGGGGACATAGGAGCGTACATCTTAGACACGGGAGATATGTATAAGGCTGGCAAAGGAAAAAGGGACAGGGGAGAAAAGGACAGGAAAGAAAACAGTGAAGGAAGGGACAGGGAAGGAAGAGACAGGGAAGAAAAAGACAGGAAAGGAGAGAACAAGGAAGGATGGGACGAATGGAAAGACGAAGAAGAAAAGGACAGAAAACAAAAAGACAGAAAAGAAAAGGACAGAAAACAAAAAGACAGGAAACAAAAAGACAGGAAAGGAGGAGACGGTTATGTAAAGGATAGTGAAGAAAAGGACAGGAAACGAGAGGACAGGGAAGATAATGATAGGGAAGAAAAGAACAGGAAAGAAAAAGGTAGAGAAAAAATGACGGGAAAAAGACAGGGAAGGGAGAGGACAGGGAAGAAAAGACAGGAAAGGGTGACAGCAAGGAAGAATGGGACGAATGGAAAGAGCAAGGAAGAAAATGACAGAAAAAAAGACAGGAGAGTGCAGAGAAGGAGAGTAGACAGGAAAGAAAAGGACAGAAAAGGAGGAGATGGGTATGTAAAGGATAGTGAGGAAAAGGACAGGAAACGAGAGGACAAGGAAAATAGTGATAGGGAAGAAAGGACAGAGAAGAAAAGGACAGGGAGGAAAAGGATAGAGAAGAAAAGGACAGGGAAGAAAAAGACAGGAAAGGGAGAGGACAGGGAAGGAGAAGACAGGGATTAAAAAGACAGAAAAAAGGGCATGAAAGTAAATGATAGGAAACAGGAGAGGGAAGGACGGGACAAGAAGGAAAATAATAGGAAAAAGACAGGGAAAGCAAAAAACAGGGAAGAAAAGGACAGTGAAACCAAGAACAAGGATGAAAAAGACAGGAAAGGAGAGAACAGGAAAGAGAAGAACAGAGGAAAGCACAAGGAATGAAAGGACAGTAATGAAGAGGACGGAAGAAAAGGACAGAGATGAAAAAGATGGGAAAGAATAATGCAGAAAAGTACAGGAAAGTATAGGACAGAGAAAGCAAGGACAGAAAAGTACAGGAAAGTATAGGACAGAGAAAGCAAGGACAGTAAAGGAGAAGGCAGGTTAAGAAATAAGGACAGGAAAGAAAAGAACAAGAAAGAAAGAAAGAGGAGAGGAGAAGAGGGAGGATAAAAAAGAAGAGGAGAGGAGAGAAGAAGAGAGGAAAAAGGACACTGTGTGAGAGAGAGTAGGAGGGAGGAGAGAGGAAAGGAAGGGAAAAGAGAGAGGAGGAGAGCAAAGGAGAGAGGACACTGTGTGTGAGTGAGGGGAAGGGGTAAGAGAAGAGAGGAAAAGAGGAATGGAAAGGAGAGGAGAGGAAAAGAGAAGGAAAAGAGGAAACAGAGGAGAGAAGAGAGGACACTGTAAGTCGGGGGAAAGAAGAGCAAAGGACAGGAGAGGAAAGTTGAAGTGGAGGGAAAGAGAGGACACTCTTTATGTGAATGAGGGGGAAGGGAGAGGAAAAGGAGGATAAGAGTAGATATTTTTGTGCGAGTTGGGGGAAGGAAGTGGAAAGGAAAGGAGAGGAAAGGAAAGAAGACAATGTGTGAATGGGGGGGAAGGGAGAGGAAAAGAGAGGAGAGAAGAGAGGACACTTTCTATGAGTGTGGGGGGAAGGATGAGGAGATGGAAGGGGAGGGAAGAAAGAGGAAAGGAGATAAGAGAGGACACTTTGTGTGGGTGGACAGAAGGAAGAGAAAAAGAGAGGATAAAAGAGCAGAGACAAGAGGTCACTGTGTGCGTGACGATAGGGAGAGGGAGGAGGGAGAAAAGAAGAGAGAGAATAGATGAGAGGAAAGGAAAAAGAGAGGAAAAGAAAGGAGACGAGACGAAATAAGAAAAGAGAAGAGAGGTTAGGAGGTAGGACACTGTGGGTGACGGTGGGGGATAGAGGAAAAGAGAGGAGAGAAGAAAAGAGTTCACTGTTTCTATGAGAGAGGGTAGGGGGAGGGGGAGGTGGAAGAAGAGGAGAGGAGAGGAAAGGTGAGGGGAGAAGAGATGAAGAAAAGAGAGGATAGGAGAGAAGACACTGTGTAAGTGAGGGTAGGGGGAGGAAAGGAAAGGAGAGGAGAAGAAAAGAGAAAAAAGAAGAGAAGAAGAGAAGAGAGTAACTGTTCATGTGCGTATGGGGTAGGGAGGAGAGGGACGAGGTTGAGATTTTTGTGAAACGCGTTCAAAGAAGAGAAGAGAGAAGAGGAGAAAAGAGGTGAGAGGACACTTTGTGTGAGTGAGTGTAGGGGGAAGAGGGGGAGGGGGGGAGGAGAGAGGCTGAGGTCTTTGAGAAATGCGTTCAGGGGCGCCGGGAGAAAATGAGCCCAAGAGGTCAGACGCTGAAATAGGAGAGTCCCGGCCAGTGGCGGAGGGCGGCTCCGGGAGTCCGAAAGGAGGGAAATGTCGAAGACGCGAGGGAATATATGGAGTTCACGTATGGAGGAAGGAGGAGAGTTTATGGAAGGAGAACTGCCGGGATGAACAGGGTTAGTAGGAGTAGGAATTCGGAAAATAGGAGAAAGGGAGGAGGGATAAGAAAGTAAAACAGGCAGGGGAGGAGTGGGAGGGAGGGAGAGGGGGAGATGTGGGAGGGGGTGAGAGGAAGAGGGAGGGACCGGAATGGCAGAGGGAGAAGAAAAACGAAGAACGGGAGAGGGAGAAGGAGAGAGAGAGAAAGAGAGAAAGAGGAAGACAGAGATTCATAGAAATAGAGAGACAAGGAGAGAGAGAGACAGAAAAAGAGGTAGAGAGAGAGAGACACAGAGAGATGTAGTGAATCAGTTGTAACAATAGTGTCTTATGATAGTATTACGATGCAGTGAATTAGTAATAACAATGGCGTCTTATGATAGTATTATGATGCAGTGAATTAGTAATAACAATGGCGTCTTATGATAGTATTACGATGCAGTGAATTAGTAAAAATAAGTGTCTTATGATAGTATCATGATGCAGTGAATTATTAATAATAATAGTGTCATATGATAGTATTACGATGCAGTGAATTAGTAATAACAATAGTGTCTTATGAAAGTATTACGATGAGGGAATTAGTAATAAAAATAGTGTCTTATGATAGTATTATGATGCAGTAAATTAGTAATAACAATAGTGTCTTATGATAGTATTACGATGCAGTGAATTAGTAACAAAAATAGTGTCGTATAAAAGTATTACGATGCAGTGAATTAGTAATAATAATAATAAGAGTGTCTTATGATAGTATTATGAGGCAGTGAATTAGTAATAACAATAGTGTATAATGATAGTATTACGATGCAGTGAATTAGTAATAATAATAATAAGAGTGTCTTATGATAGTATTATGAGGCAGTGAATTAGTAATAACAATAGTGTCGAATGATAGTATTACGATGCAGTGAATTAGTAACAAAAAGTGCCCTATAAAAGTATTACGATGCAGTGAATTAGTAGTAATAATGATAATAGTGTCTTATGATAGTATTATGAGGCAGTGAATTAGTAATATCAAGTGTCTTATGAAAGTATTAACGGAAGAGACTAGGAGAATGTAATAAACAGTGTAAATAAAATCGAGGGCAAATGTAATATTTTCGCGAGAAAATGGGAACGCTGTCTCATAGAAGGAGAAAAAGGAGGTAGGGGGAAGAGAGATCAAATGTGGTTAAAAGAGAAATTAAAGAATAGAATAAAACGATTAGAATTGATTTGGTAATTGAACTACGATAAAAAGGAGAAGGGGGAAGAGAAAGGAAACGCGGTTAAAAGAGAAATTAAAGAATAGAATAAGACGATTAAGGTTAGTTTGAAAAGTGAGTTATGGCAAAAAGGAGACGGACAGGGGAAAGTAAATGTGGTTGGAAATGAATATAAGAATGGAATAAGACGATTAGAATTGATTTAAAAAGCGAGCTATGATAATACTGAGGCTGTTGTGGAGTGAGGCTGGAAAACATAAGAAAAGCAATGGGCGAACTGCTTCAAGTAATTTGGAGAGAGAGTGAGGAGGGGAACGGCAGAATAAGAAAATTAAAGGTTAAGAGGAGGAGGAAGGAGGGAGGATAAAGGAGGAAGAAGTGCAGGAGGAGGAAGAGGAGGAAGAAGGAGAGAGGAGGAAGAGGTGCAGGAGTGAGGGAACGGTACAGGAGGAGGAAGAGGAGCAACAGGTGGAGATGGGACTGGAGGAGGAAGAGGAGGAGGTGGTGAAGGAGGAAGAAGAGGAAGAGAAGAATGAGAATGAAGAGGTGGAGGAGAAAGATGAAGTGGAGGCGGATCGGGAGGGGAGGGATGGAGGAGGAAGAGGAAGAGCTGGGAGAAAGAAGAAGAGATGGAGGAGGAGGAGGAAAAGTTGGAGGGGAAAAAGATGAATGATGAGGAAGAATGGATGATGATGAAGAGATTAAGATAGGAGGAAAAAGAAGAAGGAAGGAGAAGAATAGGAAGAAAGAAGGGAGGATGAAGAAGGAGGAGGAGGAAGGAAAGTAAGGGTTGAGAGAAGGAGAGAGGAAGAAGAAAAGAGAGTAGGAGGAGAAGGAGAAGGGGAGAAATGATAAAGTGTGAGGAGGGATAAGAATTGCCCCATTGTGGACTAAGAGTAAGCAATGTTACGTATAGGTGAACTAGCAGTAACTGGATATGTGAATGATAAAGGAAATACAAAGAACCAAAAATATAAATGATCTTGAGAAAGATTGGCCATGGATTGTCAACAGGTAATGAGTGAATGGATGAATGAATGAATGAATTAGAAAATGGAAAAGGGGGAAAGAAATAGGTCAAGTGTTACTAATCAGGCTAAGAAGTCTCTTTTATCTCGAAATGGGAAGAAGAATGAAGGAGATGGCGAGAAAATGGCCGACCCCCCGTCCCCCCTCAAAAAAAAAAAAAAAAAAAAAAAGAAGAAAAAAAAAATCGCTGTGGCGTGGTTGGTTTTCATTCCGTTTCCTGAATTCAAAGACTCCAGTTCTATTGGAGGAAAGATGCCTATTTAGGCTATGGCTTAGCGCCTCCTGCCGTAGATACTTTTACTTTTGATGATATCATTTGATAACGTGATGATGATTCAGTTTAACGTCACGAACTCCCTCTATCAGGAGGCTAGGACGGTGCCCCTTACAGAGGACTTTGTAGCGTGGAATTTAATGAACCATGCCCTTGGTCCAACTCACTGGCGGCAGAGTTCGAACCGCCGTCACATCGACCTCCGTCGCGAGTAGTGACGCTCTAACTCGCATCCAGTGACAACGTAAGTGGAGATATAACTTGACGAATGAGAACCAATGAGAGACGAATGAATGTTTTTATAAGTCACAATTCTTTTCTTTATTTAAATTTATTAATCTTATTGTCCTCATTGATCTCATTGTCCTCATTCCCCTTAATGTCCTTACTAACGTTACTGTCGTAAGTGTCGTTTCTGTTGCTCCAATGTCCTCGTTGTTGACGTTAATAACCGTATTGTAGGAGGATGGGGAAGGAGAACTACTGACGTACAAAAGGGCAACAAATATACTACGATAATGGGGACATGAAGAAGAAGAAAAATGAGAAGAAAGAGAAGGAGAAAGAAAAGAAGGAATATAAGATAGAAGAAGAAGATATGTATTATATATTATAGTTTTTATTTATTCATTTATTATTATGATTTCTTTTTCGCATCCGACCTAGATACGGACCAAAAGGTCTCCTGTCGGCATGCTCCGCCTTTGTAATCCTTTGTTAAAGAGAAAAAGAAGAAACAGGAAAAAAGAAAGATAAAGAAGAAGTAGAAGAAACTGAAAAAGTAGAACAAGAAGTACCAAAAGAAGTAGAAGCAAAAGAAACAAAAAAGTAAAACAAAGAGTGCCAAAAAAAAGAGGTGAATAACAAGAAGCAGAGTAAGAAGAACAATAACAAGAAGGACGAAAAGGTGAAGAGGAAGAAGAAGAAAAAAGAAGAGGAAGAAGAGAACAAGAAAAAAGAACAGGAACAAGAACCAAAAGCGGAAGGAGAAGAAGAACAGTAACAAGAACAGCAAGATCCTAAAGGAGAAGATGACGACGAAGAAAGCAGAGGTACCCTAACGAGGCAGCTAATTGCTTCCATTGATATTTGTGTTCCCCGTCAGTCGTCCTACCCTCATTATGAGTTCCAGATTAGATTAGTAATTGCGCCGTGTTATGCTACGGGATGAGGGCTATGAACGACCCTATCCCTATGTATGTGCCTACTCGTCTACATGGTAATGTGTAGCTCTGTATGCATTCGCGATTACACGCGTGGAGACACATGATGATATACATAGGAGTATACGCACACATATACATAGGCACATACACATAAATGAACGTAGACATACACAAACACGCATATGGACACACCCACACACATTCACATACAGACTCCCCACACAAACTCACATGCAGATACACAAAAATCCACACACACAAACATTATATTTATGTATATATATATATATATATATATATATATATATATATATATATATATATACATGTATATATATATATATATATATATATATATATATATTACAGGTGAAAAATGTAATCACACATTTGTCAATAACGTAGAAACCACTGTTGGAGTAGAAAAGACTGGAAACGGGGAATCTATATATTTCGATTGCAAACTGCAATCCTCTTCAGTAGATACAAATAAGAGAGGGCGTGCTGTTTAAGTAGCACCCTTAACAAAAGAAAGGGGAACATGGGAAGATATCTCTACCCTCGGCTCACTCCGTATGCGAGGTCAGGAGGCAAATGAGCTTTCACTAGGTTGGAGATGAAGAGTCCGGACATTATGTCCGGGGACCATTGCCCCTTTGAAATATTCATGTTGGGCTGAAATTCAATGATCGTAGATTCTACCATTTTTCTCCTGAACTCGCATCTGGATTTATAAATAAGCTCAGCTCTGTCCCAATCTAAACAATGTTTAAATTGCTTAACATGTTGGAACACAGCTGAGCTATCTTGTGCATATTTAATGGAACGTTTATGTTCAATCATCCTGGTATTCAAATCCCTTCCAGTCTGTCCGATGTAAACTAAGTCACAACCTTTACATGGAATCGAATAAACCCCTTGGCTCTGTTCTTCTTTTAACCTTTGATGGACATTTACCACCTTTTTATTAATGGTGTTAGGGTAATTAATATAAAGGTGGTGTTAGGGTAATAATTAATAAAAAGGTGGTAAATGTCCATCAAAGGTTAAAAGAAGAACAGAGCCAAGGGGTTTATTCGATTCCATGTAAAGGTTCTAATTTCTTACTGTGTTCTTCTCTTTGTTTATGAAGTCTATTCGAAAGCCATCGCGGTATCGGTATCTCACATGTTTCACTACGTAATGTACTTACTTGGTCTTGTAGATTCTCTATTGCTTCTTCTAAGTAAGCTCTGGCCGCATTTCCAAACGGGTGTTTTGTGTTTCTTAGTTGTTCCGGTGCTGATTTGGGGAGAACTTGCTCTTCTAGGCAATCTTTGAGAAATTGTCCGCGTAATGTATAACTTTCCATTTGTCGTCTTCTGTTGTATTCTCTCCATATTTCCTCTCTTCCATCACCTTTCGACATGTTGACTATATTATGACAAATAAGATTGAAAGTGATGGAAGAGAGGAAATATGGAGAGAATACAACAGAAGACGACAAATGGAAAGTTATACATTACGCGGACAATTTCTCAAAGATTGCCTAGAAGAGCAAGTTCTCCCCAAATCAGCACCGGAACAACTAAGAAACACAAAACACCCGTTTGGAAATGCGGCCAGAGCTTACTTAGAAGAAGCAATAGAGAATCTACAAGACCAAGTAAGTACATTACGTAGTGAAACATGTGAGATACCGATACCGCGATGGCTTTCGAATAGACTTCATAAACAAAGAGAAGAACACAGTAAGAAATTAGAACGAAAATTAAAACAGTTATGTGAAAATAGTGATTGGAACAATGCAGGTAATCCAGAATTAGTAACGAACCTTTCAGACAGACAACTCTCAGATACAGAAACTCAAGCACTATCGTTAGGTATGAAATTCGATGTCGGAATTCACAAAAAGAAATTTAATGAATATATAAACAAAAATTATATATGGAAAATGGATGATGTAGACAAAGGTTTTATTCAAGGTATTACCACATGCTATCAAGCCTTGGCAAACAAGAACAAATGTGTTATTCCAAAAAGATTTCTCAATGCTTTAATCTGCCTAAATAAAGACAAAAATATTATAATCACAAGTGCAGATAAAGGAGGAGGCATAATAGTAATGAACCAACAAGACTACAATAATAAAATGTTAAATTTACTCAGTGACAGTGAAACTTACGAGAAAAAACATAATGGTTACGCAAAAATTGAAGGCGAAAAATTCACAACAAAAGCGAGAAAAATATTAAAGAAATCAGAGAAAGGGAAAAAACTATTAAACCTACTTGAAGAAGCACCTATACCACCAAGAATGCACGGCTTGCCTAAGATCCACAAAACAGGAATTCCTATGCGCCCCATTACTTCAGGAATCAATAGTGCACCTCATAAGTTAGCCAAATGTTTAGCTAAACCATTATCCAATACTTTAGGAACTATTAGTGGTGCACATCTACGAAATTCTTCAGATCTAATTAACAGATTAAAAGTTTTAGATTTCAATAACAAGAAACTAGCCAGCTACGATGTCACCTCTTTATACACTCGAGTATCAATAAAAGGCGCTCTAAATGCTGTTGAACGAGTAGTAAATAATTTGACAAATGAAGATCTACCCGTCCCCAAAAAAGATTACCTCGAATTAATCTCCCTTTGTGTAGGATTTGGCGCTTTCACTTTTAATAATATCGAATACAGACAACATTCTGGCCTCGCCATGGGTAGTCCCCTTTCTGCAGTATTAGCAAATTTATACATGGAAATACTCGAAACAGAAGAATACATGACTATAATGGGTAGGAATAGTAAATGGTTTAGGTATGTTGATGATATACTCGTAATTGTACCCAAAGATACAGACATTAACAACAAACTCAGGAGATTAAACAATGTAAATGAAAATATACAATTTACTGCAGAAAATGAAAATAACGGAAAATTACCTTTCTTAGACACAATTATCCATAGAATAGATAAAAATGTGAAATTTTCAGTATACCGAAAACCCACCAATAAAGAAGACTATATTCACTTCTACTCAGGACATGATGACAGAACCAAAACAGGTATTATAATAGGTTTCTTCCTCAGAGCATTTCGTATATGCAGTAAAGAATTTCTAGATCATGAATTACAACATATTACTGAGACTTTCATAAAACTCAAATATCCAAAAGGTCTCTTATGTAGGTTAAAAAAGAAAGCCAAAGAAATAATTAACAAAAGTAAAGATAAAAATAAAAATAAGAATGAAACCAGATATATCACAGTACCAAACTCTAATGTTAATTCATACCTAGACACTTTTCTCCTAAAAGCGGGCATCAAAATAGCCAGGACGTCAGGTAGCAAAGTAGGACATTTGATAACACGTAGCGACAATAATCCCACTAACGAAAACAGCGTTGTTTATAAAATCCCGTGTAAAAGCTGTCCCTCTTCATATTTTGGTGAATCTGGTCGCGGACTTAATAAAAGGATAAATGAACATAAAAATGACGTAAAAGCCCATAGGACATCTAACTCCATAGTAATGCATGTGGATAAACATGGTCACCTCCCAGACTGGAACAACACAACCATATTAAACAAAGGATCATCCAAGAAACTAAGGAAGACAATTGAGGCAGCTTATATCAACACTAATAACAACATTAACCATAGAGAAGGCTTTATATGTTTAGCAAAAGCCACAAGCTTATTAATAACAAAAGAATACGCAAATAAAATAACAAGCTCTCCGAAGCGTCCCGTAAGATGACCCGTCCGTGTATAAAACATCCTGTTACGTTTGAGTTGTTAGCTTTGTGATCAAGACCCTGCGGGTCGAAACGTTAAGGCGTAAATTCTCCCATATCTCCTCATCAACTTCTTTCACTTTCAATCTTATTTGTCATAATATAGTCAATATATATATATATATATATATATATATATATATATATATATATAATATATATATATGTATATATATATAATTATACACATATATGAACATGTGCATATATATACATACATATATACACACGTGTATATATATACATATATATATATATATAAATATACACACACACACGTATATATGTGTGTGTGTATATATATATATATATACACACGTGTTTATATATGTATATATATGTGCACATATGTGTTTATATATGTATATGTATGTGTGTATATATATATATACGTGGAGTTAAAAACGACAGCATTGTTGTAGTTGTTCAGTCTTTTCTTCGTATTCTCGATTTCATAGGAGTTCCCATAACGCTGCACTCAGGAGAGATGATTTGATCAACAACACCAAAATTATTAGATCAAGCAATGACCCTAGGAGACTACAACTACTCGAAGCCTTTCACATTAAGGACAAAAATCCGGTCATTAACATTCAATGCAATGTAATCTCCTCTATTCCTTTATTTAGAAATAAAAATGCCCCCTCTCCCTCTACCCCTTCTCTCTCTCTCCCTCCACCTCCTCCCCCACCCTCGGTGACCGCACCCGCCTAACCCTCACCCCCCAACCCCCCCTTACCCTTGACCTCTGAGGTCCTTATTGTCTGTTCCCCCCCCCCCCTTGGTCTGACCTGATCTTAGGTATATATACTTCTGTCATCCCCAGCTCTGTCACACCCTTCCTTCTCTTTAAATACGTAAGTCTCCGTATTTATTTTTATAAATTTGTCACCTTTATTATTACTGTTACCATGTAATCTTTGTTATTTCAGTTGTGTCTTGATATTGTCTAGTACCTTTATTGTCACCATGTAATTTTTGTTATTTCAGTTATATCTTGTTATTGTCTAGTACCTTTACTGTTACCATGTAATTTTTGTTATTTCAGTTATATCTTGATAATGTCTTGTTTAAGACGAAACGTTGATATCAAATAAGAACAAATGGAAGAATATAGAGACCTAGTTTCAATCCACCCAGTCAATGGAAAATCTCTTATCAGGAAAATCGAGAATACGAAGAAAAGACTGAACAACTACAACAATGCTGTCGTTTTTAACTCCACGTGTATTACTGAGAACCTGCACCACCCGTGTACTAATATATATATATATATATATATATATATATATATATAATAATATATATATATATATATATATACATACATACACTGAATGGTTCCCAGTGACCAGATTAACATCTTTTCGACCACAAATCACTTTTAATTCCATGCTAGCGCAGTCGAGACTGACGAGAAGCTCGAAGGAAGCATATATTGTAAACTGAAACGTGATAGAGCCTAGGACTCGAACTTTGTAGCTTGGACGTGACAAAGTGTCAGTGACTTAACCCATTGCGCTATCAAGAGAGATCTTGATAGCGCAATGGAATAAATCATTGACACTTTGAAAAGATATTAATCTGATGACTGGGAACCATTCAGTATATAATATATATATATATATATATATATATATATATATTATATATATATACATACATATATATATATATATATATATATATATATAGTGTCATGCGTTTCCATACATTTGCGTACTGACGTGCGCTTGGATGTGGGCGTGAATTTGCGCCCACAATTACGTACATATTGGAAATTAATATATTCACTTCAATTTCTTATTAACAGAATACCTTGGGTCATTATTACCATCGACGCGGAAAAGCACGAAGAGGTCTCCGCTTACCTCCTTCATCTCGCCGCATCTTAAATTGTACATTTCCTCTTCTCGGAAACCACGATTGTTGGTTCATCTGCATATCTCAGCCATATGGAATTTATGCCGATAATGTCTTTCGAATGACCCGCTTCCAGGGCCTCCATAAGCAGGCAAAAGAGAACTACGTTCAACAGGGGCTCCCATGGCCGCCGCTCTAAATTGATGATATCTCGCCCACATAAATTCAAATGAAACAGAAAATACATATGCACAGTTTTATCAGTTCCCTATCCCCTGTCTTCCTTACCGTGGCTCTTCCTCTCTCTATGCGGTTTTGAGACCTCTAGGGCAGAGGTCACCAAACTGACCCACGGGCTGAATCTGGTCCGCGAGGTTAGGGTATCCGGCCCGCCGCCGCATTGTACATGTCAATATATATACATATATATATATATGTATATATATATATATATATATATATATATATATATATATATGTATATATATATATATGTATATATATATATATATATATACATATATATATATATGTATATATATATATATATATATTTTTTTTTTTCTAATTAAATTTTTTCTGAGATTTTTTTGTGTATTCACTGTATTGTATTGTATTGAACTAAATAGCTGTGCGGCCTGCGCTCGTCATTCTCTCCTTTATCTGACCCGCTGTGAGAAAAAAAATAGTTTGGACCCTGCTCTAGGGGTTCAGAGAGTTTTGAGAGTTTTAAAGCAGGACTACAGACTGACAGTTGTTGTGAGTGGATGCTTAATGGTTTTGTTCAGCGAGGTCTCCCACAGATAAAGGAATAAAATCTCTCATATTTGATACACGAGAGAAAGAGTAGAGAACTAGTTCCTGTTAATGGATGCTTAATGGTTTTGTTCATTGAGGTCTCCTGCATATAAAGGGAGGGAATTTTTCATATTTAATACACCAAGGATATGCAGCTCTGACCTGTCATCCAAGAGGAGCCATGAAAAGAATGATGGAGTGAGGGATGGTGAATGAGAGTGGAGTGGGTGGGGATGGAATGGGTGGGAGTGGAATTATGCCTTTTGACTTTGGCTACCTTCCTTGTAAGGGGGAAAAAGCCCTTGGTATATGTATGTATATAATACACGAGAGAACGGCTTGAGAACTTAAGACTTCTTCATTGCTAAGATGATGCACTTTTAAGATTTTGTACTGGATGACGCCGGGGGGGAAATCTTCCTACTGAATGTGTTGAGTGGCAGCATTTTTTTTTTTCTCTTATTTGTAAACCAATTTATTTCCTGTTTAACATTATTCATTTATTCATTTATCTATGCATCTACATATTTATTTTATTATTTATTTATTTCATTTATCTATCCATTAATTATACAGCATATATATATACAGTCCTTTTGAACCATCACCATGTAGCATGGTCGCTAACGTCTTGGCCTCGTGATTTTCGACGCACGGGTCAGGGTTCGTATCCCATGGCGGAGCTTCTAAAAATGTTCAATATATATATATATATATATATATATATATATGTGTGTGTGTGTGTGTGTGTGTGTGTGTGTTTATTAATTTACTTGTTTATTTATCTTTGTTTATTTATTCATTTATTGATGTATCATGTTTGTTTCATATCAGATACAATGTTGGTAAACAAGCTATCTTGGAATCACAGATTAAATTGGAGTTTTAGACCTTAATTACAGCGGGGGTCATTTGTTTACAGTCATACCCTGTAAGGGCCATGAACTTCTCTACACAAGCACGAAATACACAGGAAGCTACATTATACAAACAACAAGCAGCCATCTCCCCGGTCACCGGCACGTTTGGGAACAGAGACACTGCATCAACCGCGGGCTACTTTGCGTCCCCACATTTACAATTTCGAGCATCCTTATCAAACTCATAAATTCCTTTAGATGGGTTCCATCTGTTGTGACCAGCATTTTGGACGAGGGGTTGGCCAACAGCTTAGTTAGGCTGAAGCGGATGCCACATGTACTTGTTGCAAAGATAAGTAAAATGTAAAATGATAAAATGAAAATGAATCAATTGATAAATGAATAAGTAAATAAATAGGTACGTCATTAGATAAACAAGTAATCAAATAAATGAATATGTAGAAAAATAAATGAAAATTATAAATGGAATCACAAATGAAGTGAGTAGAGGAGGGGGAAAAAAGAAGCAGTAGGAAGAAGAGGAAGAGGAGGGCGGAGAGAGGAAGAGGAAGGAGAAGGAAATGAGGAGAGAGAGGAAGATGAAGAGTAGGATAAGAGGAAGGAGGAGGAAAGGGATGAGGGGTTAGAAGGGAGGTAGAGGGGCAACAGATGCAACAGGAGGAGGAGGAGGGGCAAGCGATGCTGAAGGAACAGGAAGTGGAGGATTAGGAGAAGCTGAAGAAGGAGGAGGAGGAAGGGCAGGGGTGGAAGAAATTAAAGGAGCAGGAGGAAGCGGAAGAGGACGAGGGACGATGAAGAAGAGGTGGAGCAGTAGGAGGAGAAGGAAGAGGGCGAGGAGGAAGAGGTGGAGCAGTAGGAGTTGAAGGAGGAGAAGGAAGAGGACGAGGAGGAAGAGGTGGAACAGTAGGAGTTGAAGGAAGAGAACGAGGAGAAAGAGGTGTAACAGTAGGAGGAGAAGGAAGAGGACGAGGAGGAAGAGGTGGAGCAGAAGGAGGAGAAGGAAGAGGACGAGGAGGAAGAGGTGGAACAGAAGGAGGAGAAGGAAGAGGACGAGGAGGAAGAGGTGGAGCAGTAGGAGGAGAAGGAAGAGGACGAGGAGGAAGAGGTGGAGCAGTAGGAGGAGAAGGAAGAGGACAAGGAAGAAGAGGTGGAACAGTAGGAATTGAAGGAGGAGAAGGAAGAGGACGAGGAGGAAGAGGTGGAGCAGTAGGAGGAGAAGGAAGAGGACGAGGAGGAAGAGGTGGAGCAGAAGGAGTTGAAGGAAGAGGACGAGGAGGAAGAGATGGAGCAGGAGGAGAAGGAGGAGGTGGAGTAGTAGGAGCTGAAATAGGAAGAGGGAAAGGAAGGAGAGGAGAAAAGGAGTAGTAGGAGATAAAGGTCCAAGAGGAAAAGGAAGAGGAGGAGGAGGAGGAGGAGGAAGAATAGGAGAAAGGAGAGGGAGGAGGAGGAAGTGAAAGAGGAATAAAGGGGGAAAACGAAAGTAGACTGGAGGTAAGAGAATGAAAAAACAAGAGAGTATATTCGTATGTCTTGAGGAACATACTTCTTGTTGGGTCCTGCAATTGGAGAAGGTACAGAAGAAGAGGGCTGTTGTACGTTGTTGTTCCTGTTGTTACTGCTGCTCCAGTTGTTTTTTGTTGTTGCTGCTGATGCTGGCTGCTGTTCTTGTTGTTGTTGCCTTTGTTGTTGTCTCTGCTATTGTTGTTGCTCCTGTCGTTATTGTTGTTTTGTTGTTGCTGCTATTGTTGTTGATGTTGCTGCTGCTGTTGTTATTATTGCTGCTGCTGCTGTCGTCGCTGTTGTTGTTGTTGCTTTTATTGTGACCTCTGCTATTATTGTTGATGCTGTTACTGTTGTTGCTTTTGTTGTTGTTACTGCTGTTGTTGTTGTATTTGCTGTTGTTGATGTTGTTGATTGGCCTTCAGCGTCATTGGGTCTTGGCCTCCCGACAAGGTTCCTCCACCCTATATATATCATAGTTATATCCGTATGATGCTAAAGAATATAAATCTGTAAATGACTATTATGCATATCTAAAGCTAAGCCCTGAAACCCAAATACATGAATCTAAAATCCTTTCAAAAGGAAAAACTCATCATCCCATGCCCATGCAGTGGGAAGTGAGAAACCCCTGGTAGAGCAAAGCCATATCAGTTGCGGCAGGCCGCTGTTTTTATTATATATATATATATATATATATATATATATATATATATCTATATATATATATTTTTGTCTATTTATTTATTTATCTATTTATTCATTTATTTTTTTGACCGACTCCTTTCCTGTCCAGGGCTGTCAATAACCAACGCAGCAAACCCACAATGGGTCCCGGGACTTGAACTCCCGACCACCTGTTCAAGAGCTCATGTCGACATCCACATGGCTATCATTATGTTTCTTCCTAGTTCCCTTTATCATCATAATTCATTCTGTAAATACAGCATGTGCGTGGTTGTCTGCAAAGGAGCCTAGCAGAGTAAGCATACATCATCTGTGGTGTTACCTAGAATGTGTTGGCATGTCTTAAGTATTGTGTAGAGCCTGCACGGGTAAATCAAGGAGAGGAAGTCATATATATAGGGAAACAGATAAATAGGAGTTTATGTAAATAAGGTTAAAAGGAATGGGGTTACATATGGAGACGTGAATAGGGAATAGAAGATTAGGGAAGAGAATTACGATTAAGGAGGGATAGGGGTTTTGATCATTTAACTTTTTTAATGTGTACTTAAGTAATTGTATTCTGGCTAATGCTTAATGGTTGTTATCAGTTTGAAAGTCATCACTGCAAAGAGGATCATGTTAGGTTAGATCAGGTTAGGTTAAGCTAGGTTAGGTTAGATTAAACTAGGTTAGGTTTAGTTAAACTAGGTTAGGTTAAGTTAGATTATATAAATTAAGCCCTTCAATACGATGTGTCTACAGACGATTATATTCAGTTGAAGGTTAAAGTGAACTCGCCGCATCTTAATTTTAAAGGCTCGGACCTCGGTTAACTCCTTTAACATATTAACATTAAATATTATATTTTTGTTAACCGACAATTTCATTCAGCTAAGGGGAAGCCCTCGTTGGGATAGGTTATCATTATTACATAAGTTATTACATATATTGTGTTGTAGCAAATGTCAGATAAGATTACCAAGACGTTATGTACTCGCTTTCAGTGTGTCTGAGGAAATCGATGCTCAGTTGTAGGTCAACATTCCCAGCAGATTGGATCCCATTGTTACCATATAAGTGATCCTTGCTTTTCTTAGACTCACTGGCAATCCTTCGAGTGCGCAGCTCGTACTGTCGCAATATATATATGTATATATATATATATGTATATATATATATACATACTCGAAAGCTTACATGCATGAAGTTATTACTTATTGAGAATAACATGGTGGTGAGGAACGAACGTCAGTGGGTTCTGGGTAGTTTTCGCCAAAGCCGTCACCTTTGCCCTATGCGCTTTGACTGCTGGGAATGGGAGAAGAGTGCAGGATTCGGACCCACAAATAAGCGAGTTGGGAACCAGCACGCTTCCGATTACGCCACATAAAGTATAAGAATATTGCCAATATCTCTTAATTGCAGCCAACAACAATCTCTCTTGAGCTTTCAATATCGAGCAAATACTACTATCGCCAATTAATGCTTGAGTTTTTATATAAACGTTGTTTAAGTTCCCTTAATGCCGTGATGATGGCTTAAGGATGACCCCAAGGTGACGAGCGTACACCTGGAGGCGCTGAATAGCTACAACAGAAGCCATCAACTTCTGTTCTATGGTTATGTTAAGAGAAGAATATATTACTTTAGGGATAGGGTGGTAATGGGCATAGAACTGCCTAATGTAGGCCATATGGTCTCTAGCAGTCTCCTTCATTTTTATATTCTTGTGTTCTGTGCTTTTCTGGGAATGTTGGGGATAGGTAACGAATAATGCTTAGAATCGGAGAGAAATGAGGGACTCGAACCTAGGACTAGATGAGTGCGAGACCCACACTCTTCCGTTTACTCCACCAGCGCATACGCCTGAAGGCGCTGAGTAGCTGCGGCTTAAGCCATCACTCCTGATTCATGCTCTTTAGGGACTGTTGGTGGGAAGGTAACAAACGCTCACTGCTTAGAATTGGGGAGAAAGAGGGACTCGAACCCGAGACCCGAGTTCTTCTGTTTACTCTACCAGTGCACTGATGAGGCCTCCTGGATCGTGTTCCTTCGCGTCCTTCTGTGGAATGCATGTTATGACACTCGGAGGAACCAGGTACTCGAAGATGCCCTCGTTAACTCGATGTTTGAGGTCGCTGTCAACTTGGTTCCCGAGGTCGGCAAAGTTTGTTGTCTTGCCGAAGTCGGTTGATGTTCTCCGAAGTTGTGAGTGTGGTGCCTCACGAGGAAGTCAGTCACGCTCGCCTGTCATCACAGTTATGGTGCTGTGTGATGCACATCTTCAGTATAAGAAGTAATGGTGTCATTTTAAGCATTAATGGGTTTAAACTAGACAAATTGTGGTGCTATGTGATGCATATCTTCAGTATAAGAAGTAATGGTGTCATATTAAGTATTAATGGGTTTAGACAAATTAGACTAGACAAATTATGGTGCTGTGTGATGCACATCTTCAGTATAAGAAGTAATGGTGTCATATTAAGTATTAATGGGTTTAGACAAATTAGACTAGACAAATTATGGTGCTGTGTGATGCACATCTTCAGTATAAGAAGTAATGGTGTCATATTAAGTATTAATGGGTTTAGACAAATTAGACTAGACAAATTATGGTGCTGTGTGATGCACATCTTCAGTATAAGAAGTAATGGTGTCATATTAAGTATTAATGGGTTTAGACAAATTAGACTAGACAAATTATGGTGCTGTGTGATGCACATCTTCAGTACAAGAAGTAATGGTGTCATATTAAGTATTAATGGGTTTAGACAAATTAGACTAGACAAATTTGCTGTGTGATGCACATCTTCAGTACAAGAAGTAATGGTGTCATATTAAGTATTAATGGGTTTAGACAAATTAGACTAGACAAATTTGCTGTGTGATGCACATCTTCAGTATAAGAAGTAATGGTGTCATTTTAAGTATTAATGGCTAAACAAATTATGGTGCTGTCTGATGCACATCTTCAGTATATGAAGTAATGGTGTCATATTAAGCAGTAATGGGTTTAAACTAGACCAATTTAGACCTAAAAAGGAAGTGGTCAAGAACTGGTTTACCAATAGAGTGGTTAACTAATGAAATAGACTTAGTAACCATGTAGTGAGCATTGAAACTATTGGTTGTTTTTAAAGAAGATTAGATAACTTTATGGATGGGGATGACAGGTGGTAATGGACACGAAACTGCAGTCTCTATATTAACAAGTGATGAGGTCTTCACCTATTTCATATTAACAAACTTGAATTCTGACAATTTGCGAATAACTAAACCAAATGTAAATTAACCTCACTACTCACCTCCCCACTCACACGCAGTGGGAAGTGATAAACCCCTGGTAGGGCAATCCGCTGGATTTTTTAAGCCGACATTCTGTCGCCTCCCCGCTTTGCCAGGGCTGTCAGAAACCAACGCGGCCAACACACATGAGGTCCCTGGACTCGAACTCACGACCACCTGCTCATAAGCTCAGGACGGTATCCACTAGACTACTACGCGGCCCATAATGTAAACATTGAGCGTATTCTCTCTGTTCAAATTCTCAGCTCGTTATCAGCACTGCAAAATGGACTTGGATTATTATCATGCAAACATCTCGGACCTATTCATAAGTATTTGTGTGGTTTTTATTCTTTATTCCATGTCCATAAATATATACAACTACATACAAATATATACGTACAATGCATACACACATACATGCATATAAACATACATGCAAACACGTAAATGCATACATACGTTTATGCACACATACATACATATATATTTACTGTACATACACACATTCACATACGTACATACACATATACATATATGCATTACATGCACACATTTTGCTGGTATAGTTGTTACTTTCTTGATCTACCAACATAGCGGATTCGAGGTGAAGCCCATTTCAGGGCTTGAACATCATCATAATACAAAAAGTCGTTACTGTTTCCCTTGCGCAAAGAGATAGAGTATGTATGGCGTGTGTAAGGTCACAGTATGGCTAATGGATTTCCTATTTTAAGATTTTTTCTGTAATGGGTGGGAATGGTTGAGTGACTTGGCTGGCTACCAGCTATAGAGAGAGAGAGAGAGAGAGAGAGAGAGAGAATTATCTAAATTGAGAAGCAAGCTGTGATTTTTCTCAGATTTAGACACATACCCTAGAGCAAATCATCTGCTGAGCACAATGTCAACTTAGCATATTCTCCCAAAATGTGTCACCTTTCTTTCTTTTCTTTTTTTAACTCAACTGAGATTCACATCTCCATCAGGCATGCAGCTGAGTACAAAAATCACATGCAGTATCTTTCATGCATTGCCTATTGTATGCTGTGTGCGTTTCCATATGTTTTAAGTCATGCACGAGGCTAAGATTAATGTGCCATGCACGAAGCGTGGAACATGGGTCACTGTGCAGTCCAAAAATGCATGACTTTTGTTGCATGTAGATGCACTGCTTGGCATGCAGAATTAGGACGTCAGAGCGCAACGTTCAACACGGAATGTTGGAGGTAGCATTCAGTTTGCTGTGAATGATACACAGAATTAAAAAAAAATGCTTGGTATACGTAACCTGTGGTATGGAGTGTTGTAGTTAATATGCAGTGTACAATGACTATGTTGACCGTTTTTTAAAAATGCAAGGTTACGTAAATTGGAGTACAGAGATTTTCTCTTGATATGCAGTGTACAGTGACTATGTTGAATTTTTTAAAAACGCAGGGTATTCGTTACTTGCGGTATGGAGTGTTGTAGTTAATATGCAGTGTATAATGACTATGTTGAATGTTTTTAAAATGCAAGGTATGAGTAACCTGTAGTATGGAGTGTTGTAGTTAATATGCAGCGTACAATGACTTGAAAATTTTAAAAACGTAAGGTGTACGTAGCCTGCACAACAAAGTGTTTCAGTTAATATGCAGCGTACAACGGTTGAATGTTCTAAGGCAGTGGTTTTTAACCTTTTTACTACCACGCCCCCTCTAGGAACTGTTCTTTTCCTCCACGCCCCCCTTGCATCTATAGACCCCCCCTTGCAGGGAGGGGGGGGGGTTAATACATTGGAAAATTTGTATGGCTGGGAGACTTTTGAAAATAAAGTTAGTGATGACGATACTTCTGCATTATCTCATAAACTTACCTCTACATTACTGACCAATTTCTTCTCAAGAAAATAACATGTAACTGGTTAAATTTCTACTTTTCTCTTGAGCCTCGCGTGCCCCCCCTGAAAATCACTTACGCCTCCCTAGGGGGGGGCGCCCCCCCAGGTTAAGAATCACTGTTCCAAGGGATAAACTATGTTTATGAACATAGAAACGACATGAAAGCACACATTCAATTCTTTATTACTTCATGCGGAAAAATTTGACCATTTACCAAACTGGGGAGGTGCCGAAGTATTACATAAAGGTTATGACAAATTCACTAGAAGTATTGTACAAGCAGCTTACATTTCAACAGTAAAATCTTCGAGCCATCGTGAAGGATTTATTAATTTAGCAAAGCAAAACAGCATTTTTATTCTAGAACACGACAGAAAACGATGAGCGATTTTTCCAATACGTCCGACAAGATGACTACGTTAAGTACTTAAGCATTCATCATAGGTTTCTTCATCCACTCTCTGAAGAAGTTCCTACGTGAACGAAACGTAAGAGTGATTGGGATTATGTCCCTGTGATTGTACTTCATCATCCAAATCATAAACTATGTATAACTTTAAGCATATAATTTAAATAATACGTAATTTATAGTGAATAGTTTTAAATACAAGTTAGTTATTTTGTAACATGGAATGTAGTAACCAGATCTAGCCTGTAATGCATTTTATCTTAAAAAGAATGTTTTGAAATGTCTTCTGTAACTAACTTGCGACGGGATTCATTCATAAGTAGTACGCAATTTGTAATGAAAGATTTCCAGAATACGTGTTATGCCTAACTTACAACTAGCGTAATCAAAAGCATATTTGTCTCGCATCCGCTTAGTTATGAGTTCGAGTTCCACACTCCTCTTCAATTTCCAGCAAGGGAATGTTACTTGTCCGTCCTACAGAATGGGCATCAATTCACTAGAATCAGTCAGAGGAGAATGACCAAAATGATACATAGGCTCAGAAATTTGCCGTACGAAGAGAGGCTTAGGCACCTTAACTTACACTCTCTGGAAAGACGCAGAGTGCGGGGTGATCTAATAGAGGTGTTCAAGTGGATCAAAGGCTTTAACATGGGTGATGCAAACAAGGTCATCATATTAAAACAACAGGGCAGGACTCGCAGTAATATACTTAAACTGGACAAATTTAGATTTAAGAAGGAAATAGGCAAGAATTGGTTTACTAATAGGGTGGTCAACGAATGGAATAGACTTAGTAACCATGTAGTCAGCGCTGAAACTATCAGTTGTTTTAAGAAACGATTAGACAACTTTATGGATGGGGATGACAGGTGGTGATGGATATGGAGCTGCCTAGTGTAGGCCTTATAGTCTCTTGCAGTCTCCTTCATTCTTATGTTCTTATGGTCAACAGTCCCTAAAGCACATTATAGGCCAAAGTGACGGCTTCGGCCGCAGCTACTCAGAGTATACAAGTAATACACACACTGTCGTGAATAATATACTTAACGTTTACAATGCGAATTGTTGTTGATTTGCGACACGGAATGCTATAAATTATACATAGTTTACAGTAAATCATATTTGATGTCTTTTAAAAAGCGAACTGCACGAAACTTGTAACAGAGAATGCCCCAACGTATGTTCTGCACATTAAAGGATATTGGGCGATATCTTGTGTTGAATCTATTTTATAGGATACTTGCTCCAAATGTTGATCACATTTCATGTCCATTGTTTCGAGTGATGTATGAGATATCATATGACGTGTAATTTTTTTTTTTTTCCAGGTAAAACCGGACGGAAATACTTCGTATCAAGATGAAGATTTAAGATAGTGGTAGGTAGAAACAACTTTATCAAACATGTAGTCAGACAAAGAAGTCAATTTCCCCTTAAAAGCAATGGACTATACTACTCTGCAATCCCTGTAAAATTAGTTGTTTTTTTGTTACATTAGGCTATCTCCTTTGTAGAGGGGAAAAAGCCTTTGGTATATGTATATACAGTATGTATGCTACATTTGTCAGTTTACTTCCTTTGGCTACCCCACGTGTAGGGGGGAAAATGCTTTGGTATAAGTATGTACTTCCTTGTTATTTCTATATCCAACCTTCTTACATACTGACATGGTCGTGAGTTCGATTCCCGGGACTAGCTATGGGCTCGCTGCGTTAGTTCCGAACAGTGCTGGCCAGGCGGGGAGGCGACCCAACGTCGGCTTAAAAAATAAAAAAAAAAAAAAAAAAAAAAACTGCTCCCCACAACTGACATATCTTTGCCTTACCAGGGGTTTCTCACTTTCAGCTGCGTAAATTAATATATTGATAAGACTTCTGTAGTCATGGTTTGTTATCATAATCCATAATGATTTCACTGCACTGTACAATACAATACAATACAATACAATTCAACACAACAGAAAAATACGATCACTGTATTATGTGATCTTTACTGTACATAGTGTACAGGCTTCTGTGTCAAGTACGTTGATTTTCTCTCTGCGTGTGCGAGGAAATGGACCCCATAGACCCCTTTGGAAAATGGAACCTCAACTTAAAATATTTTTTTCTATTTATAAACTGACAATGCATCAACATTTATTGATAAGTATTGTTATTGAAATATCTTGCCTTACATAACCTAACCTACCCAAATGACAGTGAGTTGCATGTTTTAGTGGAGGGGCCCATTTTCTATTGGAGGGTCTTTTATCCGATATTCCTCTCCCTTGCCTATGCGTGCCTGTCTCTCTCCCTGTCCTTAACCTTTGTCGTCCAAGGCGCCTCACTCTGACCGTCTGTCGGTCTGCCTGTCTTTTTTTTTTTTTTTTCTGGAGCTACACAGTGTTTTGTTTTTGTCCCAAATCTGGTTTAATGTCTTCTTTCTGGAGACTTTCTTGGTCTCTATGGAGCTGGAGAGACCTATGAGTCTCCTTAGTCTCCACGGCATTGCAGAAACTTATAAAACTTCTAGTTCCCCATGGCATTACAAAGACCCTAAGAGACTTCTTGGTTTCCACGGCATTGGAAAGACCCCTAAGAGTCTTTTTGGTCTCCATGGCAGTGCAAAGACCTATGAGTCTTCTTGGTTTCTATGGCATTGCAAATACCAAAGTCTCCTCGGTCTCCATGTTATTGCAGACCCAAGAGACTACTTGGTCTCCGTGTCATTGCAAATTTAAGAGATTATGTGGTTTCTATGGCATTGCAAAGACCAAAGAGTCTCCTTAGTCTCCATGACACTACAGACTTAAGAGAGACCTTAGGCTCCATGGCCTTTCAGATAATCCTTCATCTCCATAGTATTACAAAGACTTAAGAGACTTCTTGGTCTCCATGATGTTGCAAATACCTAAGAGACTCTGGTCTCCACGTTATTGCAAAGACTTAAGAGACTTCTTGGTCTCCATGATATTGCAAATACCTAAGAGACTCTTTGGTCTCCACGTTATTGGAAAGACTTAAGAGACTTCTTGCTCTCCACGGCATTCTAAAGACCTAAGAACCTTCATAGTCTCTACGGCATTGCTGAGATTTAAAAGGCTGTTCTCCATAGCATTGCAAGGACTTAAGAGACTACGTGGTCTCTGTGGTAATAGACTTAAGAGATTCCTTGGTTTTCACTGTAATGGAAATATTTAAGAGATTTCTTGGTCTGCATGGTATTGCAAAGACCTAAGAGACTCCTTAATGTTCATGGCATTGCTAAAACCCTAAAATACTATTTGTTCTCCATGGCATTGCAAAGACCTAGGAGATTCTTTTATCCATACCATTACAGCATTAGAAAGACCCCAAGAGTCTCTTTGGTTACCATGGCATTGCAAAGACCCTAAGAGACTTCTTGGTCTTCATGTTATTGAAGAAAAATGACTATTTGGTCTTCATGGCATCGCAAAGGCCCTAAGAGAATTTTTGGTCTACGGCATTGCAAAGACCTAAGAGACTTATTGCTCTCTATGGCATTGCAAAGACCTAGGAGGCTCCTCGATCTCCATGGTATTGCACAGATCCTAAAATCCTTTTTCTCCACGGCATTGCAAAGATTTAAAAGACTTCTCGGTCCCCACGACATTGCAGAGATCTAAGAGACTTCTTGGTTCCCATGGCATTGCAAAGGCCTTAAGAAATTTCTTGGTCTCCATGGCATTGCAAAGACCTAGGAGACTTCCTTAATCTCCATGGCATCATCACAAAGGCTTAAGAGAGTGTAAAGACCTAAGAGACTACTTGATCTCCATGGCATTGCAATTATTTAAAGTATTTGGTTTCTATGACATTGAAAGAAACCTAAGAGATTTTTTTATCTCCATGATATTGCAAAGACCTAGGAGATTCCTTTGTCTCCGCGGCACTACAAAGATCTAAGAATCTCCATAGTCTCCATGTCATTGCAGACTTAAGAGACTACGCGGTCTCTACGGTATACCAGAAACTTCTGAGGCTTCTTGGTCTCCATGCCATTTCAAAGACATGGAATTCCTTCGTCTACACGGCATTACAAAAAACCCAAGAGACTCTTCAGTCTCCACGGTAATACAAAGACTTAAAAGACTTTTTGATCTCCATGGCATTACAAAGACCTAAGAAACTCCTCAGTCTCCATGTAATTGCAGGCCAAAGAGACCATGGCATTACAAAGATTTGTGAGACTTCTTTGTCTCCATGGCATTACAAAGACCCAGGAGACTCATGGGTTTCCATTTTTTTCTATGGTATTGCAAAGGCCTAAGAGTCTCCTTGGTCTCCATGCATTACAAAGACCCAAGAGTCTTCTTAGTCTCCATTACATTACAAAGACTTAGGGGATTCCTTTGTCTCCGCGGCACTACATTCTAAGAGACTCATTGGTCTCCATGTCATTGCAGACTTGAGAAACTACTCAGTCTCCAAGGCACTACAAAAACCTAAGAGATTCCTTGTTCTCCATGACACAACAAAGACTGAATTTTTTTTTTTTTTCATTACAATGGAAAGACCTAAGGGACTCTTTCGTCTCCATGGCATTGCAAAGACCCTAAGAGTCCCTTTGGTCTCCACAGCATTACAAAAACCTCAAGAAAGACTTCTTCGTTTTCATTGCATTAAGAAGACATAAGCGACTGCTTGATCTCCATGGCATTACAAAGAATAATGAGAATTATTGATCCTCACGGCATTGCAAATAACAAGGAAATTCCTTGGTCTCCACGGCATTATAAAGACCATAAGAAAGATTTCTTCATCTCCATGTCGTTACAAAGACTTAAGAGACTACTTGGTCTCCATGGCATTGCAAAGACATAAGTGACTTTTTGGTCTCCACGGTATTGTAGAGCCTAGGAAAGATTCCTTCATCTCCATGGCATTGCAAAGATTTAAAAGACTACTTGGTCTCCGTGGCACTGCAGATATTTAAGAGACTTCTTGGTCTACAAATTGCAAACTTAAGAGACTACTATAGCATTGCAAGTACCTTAGGAGACTCCTCGGTCTCCATGGCATAGTAAAGACTTAAAAGACACCTTGGTCTCCACGGCATTGAAAAGACCCTAAAAGAATTTGTTCTCCATGACATTGCAAAAAATAAGGAGATACCTTAGTCTCCAAGGCATTACAAAGACTTAAGAGATTATTTGATCTATGTCATTGCAGACTTAAGAGACTACTTGGTCTTTATGGACAAAACTTTCAGAGACTTCTTGATCTCCACGGCATTGCAAAGATCTAGGAGACATCTTGATCTCCAAGGCACTACAAAGACTTGGGAAACTCCTCAATCTTCAAGGCACCACGAAAGACTTAGGAAACTTCTCGATCTCCATGGCATTACAAAGACCCAAGAGACTTCTTGGTCTCTACAACATTACAAAAACCCTAAGAAAGACTACTTCGTCTCCAAGTCATACAAACTTAAGAGACTACTTGGTCTCTATGACATTACAAAGACTTGAGAGACTGCTTGATCGCCATGGCATTGCAAAGACCTAGGAGACTTATCGGTCTCAAGGGCATTGCAAAGATCTTAAAAGACTACTTGGTCTCCACGGCATAGCAAAGACCTCAGTCTCCAAGGAATTACAAAGACTTAGGAGACTCCTTGATTTTTACGGTATTGCAAACACTTACGAGAAGAAGGCTTCTTGGTCTCGATATTGCAAAGATTCTAAGAGATTCCTTGGTCTCTTTGACGTTGCAAAGATCCTAAAAGACTTCTTGCCCTCCGTGGCATTGCAAAGTACCAAGAGACTCCTTGGTCTCTACAACATTGCAAAGACCTAGGGGATTCCTTGGTCTCCCTATCACTGCAGACTTAAGAGACTGCTTGATCTCTATAGCATTACAGCATTACAAAAACTTATGAGACCCCTTGGTCCCCATGGCATTACAGAAACTTAAGAAACTTGATCTCTACAGCATTACAAAGGCGAGACTTCTCGATATCCATGGCGTTGTAAAGACCTTAAGCCAACCCGTCTTAGTCTCCACCACTCGCTATCTCCCAAGACCTCTGGGGAGTCGTTCTCCTCCGCTCACTGTCTCCGACACTCGGTTTATCTTACGATATCCGCTGTTATCTCCCTCGCGAGGAGAAAGGGCGCCTGCCGCACCTGTATCCTTGGTCTTCTTATCTCCACGAGAACCTTTTTATTGTCTCTCCCTTTCTCTCTTTCTCTCTGTGTGTGTGTGTGCGTTCCCTGTTTCTCGTGAATTTTTGTTTCTCTTGCTCTCTCTTTCTCTGTTCCCAGTTTCTCGTGAATTCCTGTTTCTCACTCTTCTCTCTCTTCGTTTCTCGTGAATTTCTGTTTCCATTAGCTCTTAAAGGGAGTGAAGACCTTGCGTGCGGTGTGGTGCTTGTTGCAGCCGTCAGGTGATTTTATTCATCTCTGTGAATAAAAAATTCGAAGTTTTGTCTTAGGTTTGTTGTATTCCTTTTACTCTATTATCGCGTTTGCATGATATATCGGAATAATGTACACACACACACGCGCGCGTTTTACAAGAAAAAAAAGGGGACAAATGTGAGTGTAGTAGTTTCAGAGGGATCAGTTTGTTGAGTGTAGTTGGGAAGGCTTATGGGAGGGTTTTAATTAAGAGGATTGGGAGAGGAACAGAGGGAGTAATTGGTGAAGAACAGTGTGGGTTTAGGACAGATAGGGGTTGCGTGAACCAGATTTTTGTGGTAAGACAGATATGTGAGAAAGTTTTAACAAAAGTAAGGGTGTATTTTTGGCCTTTATGGTTTTGGAAAAGGCTTATGACAGGGTAGACAGGAAAACACAATGGGAGGTTTTACATGGGATTAAGAGAAAGCTGTTAAGAGCAGTCAATATTTTTTACGAGAGTAGAAGAGCCTGTGTTAGAATCGAAAATGGAAAGAGCGAGTGGTTTGAGGTAAAGTTGGGACTGCGTCAGGAATGTGTCGTGTCGCCATGGCTATTCAATGTGTACATGGATTGGGTGGTGTGGGAGGTAAAGGCTAGGGTAATGGGCAGTGGATTGAAGATAGTTAAAGAAAATGGAGAAGAATGGGAGGTGAGAATTTTTTTTGCTAACGACAATGCGCTTGTGGCAGGGTCAGAGGAGATATCAAGGGAGCTGGTGACGGAGTTTGGGATGGTATACGATAGGAGAAAGTTGAAGGTAAATGTGGGTAAAAGTAAAGTGATGAGATGTACAATGGGAGAGGATGGCAGTGAGTAGGAAGTAAGTCTTAAAGGAGAGAGGTTGGAGGAAATGGGCAGCTTTAAGGTATTTGGTGTCGCATGTGGCAGGAAAGGGAGGGATGGAGGTAGAGGTAAATTGTAGATTGAGAGAAGCAAGTAAATGCCTTTGGGGGTTAAAAAGTGTCATGAGAAATAGGTACCTGGGAATGGATGCAAAGAGAAGATTGTATGAAAGGATGATTGTACCGCTGGCTTTGTGTAGGGCAGAGACTTGGAACTTAAGAGAGGCAGAGAGGACATTTTTGAATGTGTTTGAGATGAAATGTCTGAGAAGTATGGTAGGGCTTACAAGGTTGGACAGAGAAACGAGGAGCTAAGGAGGACAGCGGGAGTGGAAAAGGAGATGGAAGATAGGGCTGATGAAAGATTATTGGGATGGTCTGGACACACGGAAAGAATGAGTGAAGAAATATTAATAAAAGAGGCGTGGAAGGCAGAGGTAGAGGGAGTGAGTTTGAGGGGACGACCGAGTATGAGGTGGATGGTTGGGGTGAAAGGGCGTTGAGCAAGAGCGGAATGTCTGTTTAACAGGGGAGATAGAGATGGGTGAAGAGTGGTTGTGTATAAATAATACTGGTATGCAAGAAAGGACCGAGGGATTAAGTGAAGCGTCCTTGCTGTGGATGTACTGTGTCTTGTTACATTGCTTCTGACCCAGTGCAGTGGGCGGGATACAGGGATGACCCATCATTCGTGAGGAACTAAGATGAGAGGGAATGGAATAGGTGGGAGTAGGTACTCGCCTTTGACTACTTAGCTACCTCCCATATAAGGATGAAAAAGCTCTTGGTGTGTGTGTGTGTATATACAGTATATATATATATATATATATATATATATGTATATATATATGTATATATATATATATATACAGTATATATATATATGTATATATATATATATATATATATATACAATATGAGTGTGTGTGTGTGTGTGTGTGTGTGTGTGTGTGTGTGTGTATATATATATAGATTTGATATATTAATTTATATATTTACTTATTTGTTAAGCATATCTGTATTAATATAAAAACAGCATACTTTAGGTACATCATGGATCACATTTATATGTCCGTTATTGTACCTCACTCTCCACTACCCGTACTTTTTTAGACACTTGCATCACTTCTATTCGGGAGCAGAGACACACGCCACATATTTGTCTTGGCCTTGCTCTCTTTTGATGTACTTATATCTCATTTTTCTCTCTCTTTTTTTCTCTTTTATTGTAAAAAATGTGGATCCTAATTGGACAAATCTAGGCTTAAGAAGGAAATAAGATAGAACTGGTTTACCAACCGAGTGTTTAACGAAGGGAATAGATTCCGTGACCATGTACTGAGTGCTGAAAATACTGGTGGTTTTAAGAGAAGATAACTTTATGGATAGGGATGACAGGTGGTAAAGGACATGGAACTGCCTAGTGTAGGCCTTATGGTATCTTGCAGTATCCTCCATTCTCATGTTCTGTTTTTTTTTTTTTTTTTTTTTTTTTTTTTTATTAGGATTTTCTTGTATCTTGTGTTTTTCTTCTTGTCTAATTCTTTTCTTTTCTTTGCCTCCGTCACATCGCAGTTTTTGATCTGTCTTAGCACTTGTCCCCAATTCTTTGTTCTTTTCTTATTTTTTCTTGTTCATCTTTTGTTCTATGATCTTCACCATTCCACGTTCACTCGTTCTCCATCCGTCTGTCTACTCAATTCCTTACCAACCACTTCCCCTGATTCCTTGTTCTCTTGTTCATTTATCTTGTTCATCTTTTGTTCCAAACATGTTCTTGATCTTCACCATTTCATATTCATTCGTTATCCATCCGTCTGTCTACTCAATTCCTTACTAACTACTTCCCCTTAACATAAGAACATAAGAATGAAGGAGACTGCAAGAGACCATAAGGCCTACACTATGTAGTTCTATGTCCATTACCACCTCCCAAATCCGTTCATAAAGTTATCAAACCTTCTTTTAAAACAACCAGTAGTTTCAGCCCCCCCCCCCCCCTGCAAGGTTACTAAATCTACTCAATACGTTAACCACTCTATTGGTAAACAAGTTCCTGCCTATGTCATTCTTAAATCCTTTTTTTTCTTCTCCATTGTTCTTACTCCTTACCAACTACTCCCCCTTCTACTCCACCCAGAGATCTTACTATCAAGACTCCCAACCTCTCTTCGTGACCATCTAACCCCATTCATTATTTTCTATCTTTCCAGCCCTGAGCACTTCTATCTCCCTTTCCAGCGCTATATTCCAGAACGGCCAACTGGACTCTGGCTCCCCGTGGGGCCATCCGTGCATCTATGCTCTGCCGAGGCTTTATCAGCTCCCACGAGACCGGCTTAGGTCAGCCCCGGCCATAAACGTGTTTATTTATAATACTTAAAGGAAAAATGTAAGCGTGAGCGTATACATGTTTTATGTAGAAAGGATGAAGTTTCATACACTTGTATCTATACATATATATCACCTATATACATACATATATGCATATATGAAAACATACATACACAAACATATTCATACACACGCAAACACATACAAACATACACACATACAAATATAAATACACAAACATGTACATAGATATTCACACACATACCTATATACAAATGAAATCATGAACATATATAAAGTACATATGTACAAGCGTACGAAAATATGTACAAACATACAGAATCCATCAGAGATGCATATGTATTCGTGTATATATTACATACACTGTATATAAATTGTATTTGTGTTTGAGTGTATGTACATATACTGTACACACACACATACACACACACACAAATATGTAGTTTAGTTTATTTTCTACATTACCACAAAATAAAACAGACTTACAGATTTCAGACATAACTATATCTGGACATAGAGACGCGTATCATACACTTCCTCTTTTTCCTTTTGGTATGTATATCAACCACTCTTAAATGAATATACTTCTTGTTTCATTCTTCTAGTGGCGTAATCGGAAGCGTGCTGTTCTCGCATTTACTTAGTTGTGGGTTCGAATTGCTCACTTCTGTCCGATTCCCAGAAGTGACTGTTACTTGCCCAAACAATCCAGGCTCATAGTTCAAAAGTGACGGCTTCAGTCGCAGTTACGCGCCTCCTGACGTAGCCTCCTTATCTTTTTCTTCGTTATTCTTCTACAGTCATATATTGCTTGGTGAGTATTCTTTTGAAAGGCGACGAAAGCAAAATCGTACTTGATATGAAAGGGGTTATAGTGTTCGAAATTTTTCGTCCTCATGCAAGGCATTTCTTCAGTGGGAAAAACAATGAATAAGTAAACATTTGTATTTTACAAAGTAATAGTCTCCTTTACATCGTACAAACCACGTGGTACACGTTGTAATGACCACGTGGCATGCACCAGAGGGGACGCGCTACGACCTGACGTGCATGCCTGCCTGGTCAGCTTGACCCGACGGTGATCCAACCCAATGCAATTAGAGATATTCAAGCACCACGGGGGCTTGCCCACGCAGTGTATATATACGGATTCATGCCACATATAAAAACAGTCAATTTCTAACCAACGAGTGAAGGACAGGAACTCTCACTAACCCTTTTCCTTCTATCTGTAGCCTCCCACACTCCAACATACTCGCATTCCTCTTCGCCACAGATGGAGGATTAACGCTGTAATGGAGGTTCAGCCGGTTGAATCTTAAGCTAACGTAGACCTCATAGCCTATGCATATAGGGATTCTCTCTCCATTTGTTATTGGCTCTGCTGACTGACAGCCAATGCATCCTCTGTATCAAATACCTAAACCTTCGAATATGTAACCATTTGCAAATCCTATCATTACTCTCGTGTTCTTTGAAGCAGATTTTTTTTTTTATCTGTAAATTCCCTATAGCTCTGGTGTGCTTGTGCCGTAATCGGGAGTGTGCTGGTCTTTAGTTAGTTGTGGGTTCGAATCCCGCACTCCTCTCCGATTCCCAACAGTGACTGTTACCTGTTGTTGTCTTTTCAGGGAAACTGGTGGACTACTATGAAACGCTTCTTTGTCTTTGTAGTTTCCTTGGTTTTGTTCATATTTCTAACTGGATAGGTTAAGTATTTGTATGATATAAAAACAATTGTGACTGTTTCTCATTAATTGCATGAGCTTATGTTTTGTAAGCTTCTCTTTTGTGAGGTTCTGTTTTGTGAGTTTATGTTCGGATACTATGATCTTATATTCTTATTACCATAAGCTTGGGACAGAATT
>NC_134796.1:60464069-60549069 GCF_046742065.1 Oratosquilla oratoria | reverse complement strand
ACATACTGCAATAATGTCCTCACCAGCCACATGAGTTTCTTACTATTCATGAAAGCCGGAAATTTCATCTAAGTCTTGAAAAATGCAGACTTGGATTAACTAAACTGCGGTCAGATCTTCGCAAACCCTCGTTTAGCCCAATGGAAAGGGAATTAAATTATTTTGTTAGTTAAGAACAAATTAACTTAGTAGATGAGGACATACTCTAATACTGATTTATTATTATTATTGTTATTTTCATTATTGTTGTTGTTGTTGTTGTTATTATTATTATCATTATTTATAATTATTTATTATTATTATTATTATTATTTATTATTATTATTATTATTATTATTATTATTATTATTATTGTGAACGCTAATACTAGTAACATCTGGCATAAATATTCACAAGTGGTAAAAAAGTTTGAGTAATGATTTTTTCTATACAAGAAAATCAGATCACATTATCAAGAATAAATACACAAGACAACACATTACACATTCTTATTTACACTTAAAACTGACCCAATTTGTTTCATGAATATGTTGAAACACGTTTATCCATATATCGGTTCTCTGTGAATAAACGTGTTTTTTTCTAAATAAATTAAAATTGTATTTGCAAGCCACCGGCTGCGCCAGTCCCTGCTTCACTGGGGCTTTGCCTTCTGTCTTTAGCAGCCTCCGGCCGCAGGTGCCTTTGGCAGGAATCCACCAGACCTATACGACTCTAGCAGATCTACAGGTCTCCACTGGATCTACAGGACTCCACTGGATCTACAGGACTCCACCGGGTGTGTACAGGACTCAACCGGATCTACAGGACTCCACCGGATCTACAAAACTCCCCCTGGTCTACCAGACTCCACCGGGTCTACCGGACTCCACCGGTCCACTAGATTACCTGGAGCGACAGGACTCCACCAGATCTACAGGACTCCACCGGATCTGCAGGACTCCAACAGTTCTACATAACTCCATCGGAGCTACAGGAGTCCACAGGATCTACAGGAGTCCACAGGATCTACAGGACTCCACAGGTCCTACAAGACTCCACAGGACCTACAGGACTCCACAGGACCTACAGGACTCCACCGCTCTATTGACGCGTTTGTGTGTCCTCCACTGACACGTGTTGATGAAGAAAACCCTAATAAAGTATAAGAGAAGAATAGAACCAATCTTTGCGTAAGGTCGTGCGTACTCCACTCGAGTCTGTGTATTGAACATAAGAATTAAGGAGACAGCAAGAGACCACAAGGCCTACACTTGACAGTTCCATGTTTTTTACTATCTGCCATCCCTATCCATAAAGTTATCTCGGCGCTCACTACATGATTACTAAGTCTGTTCCACTCATTTACGTGAGATCTTTGATGTTATATGCTATAACTATATACGTGTGGACATATAAGCGTATAGACAGGAATTAGTATGGTTATACAAGAATTAGGCTTAAGAGGGACATGGGCATGAACTGGTTTACCAAAAGAGTGGTTGACGAATGGAATAGATATGGTAACCATGTACTCGTACTGAAACAATAGGTTGTTTTACGAAAAGATTAGATAACTATATGGATTGGGATGAAAGGTGATAAAAGACATGGAGCTGCCTAGCATAGAACTTATAGTCTCTTGCAATCTCCTCCATTCTTATATTATGTTCTTATAAACCAAAGAAACATGAATATATTTAAGATAACCAAGATCTTAAGAATATGCCTTTAGCAGCGAGTGTGTATATAAAACATTCCTTTTTATTCACACCTTATTCAAGGACTTCCCCAGTGGAATTAATTAAAATTCTAGTGTTAGGAACAAGTCAGGTCTATAACGTATTAGAGCTCCTGAGCAAACTGCTCTGCTTTCTTAATGAGGAACTATAGTCATATTGAGTGAAAAGGATCTTTTCTTGAATTCAAGACGATAAGAAAGGCGTCTTTGAAAGGATAATTAATTGTAGGTGTGATTTATTTTATTTTCTTAGAGAGTGAAGTGAATAGGGAAGAAAAAATGAACAAATTTGAACTGCGCACGAGAGGAAATGTTCAGAAAGTGTACAGTATTTATATCAAATATTAAAGTATCTGATACATATATCCACACGTTACATAACAGGCATTATACACATCATCACTCATAACACATCATCATAAACCGTCATACGTGACACATAATCACACCAAACGTCATCACACATCATCATACATAATCACATCACACACCGTCTCTCTCACACACTTTCTCTCATACATAACACATCACATTATCACATCACACCAAGCATCATCACACACCACATATTACACCTCACTTATTATACATCAAATCACACAGATCATTCATCAAACACCATCATACATCACACATTACATACATCACACCACGTCACACACATTACTCATTATACATCACATTACACACCACTCATTATATATCACATATCACGTATCACATCACACATCAGCTTATCACTTGTTACACATCTCATATTTCTGTCTTTATCTTCTTTCTCACACACACATATGCTTAGATAATTATATATATAATCAAACATGACACAAATAATAAAAAACATAAAACATCACTTACACATCTCATATTTCTCTGTATTTTCTCTCACACACATCACAAATCAGCTTAGCTAATCAAACATGACATTACACATAATGAAAAAAACATAAAACATCACTTGTTACACATCTATTTCTTTGCCTTTCTCCTCTCTCTCTCACAGACATACACAAGCACACACATGCATGTATGCATGCACGCACACAAAGAAATCCTTATTTCGTTACAGAAGCTCAGTCGGAAGGTCTCTGGGGAGTAGGCTTTGAAAATACGTCTAACCATGAAGGAAGAAACGTCGTCAGGTAACGTAAAGACGAGCAATGGGCAGTCTAGGGCCGCATTCGGCCAAAGTTAATAGCGACCTGAGCCCGCCTTGACGTATCGGCTGAAGTCTCTTGAGGAGTCTTAAGAACAGAAAGTACCATATGTTTTGGAGAACGAGTCCCTGAACTACCCTTGTATCCAGATAGTCGTCACTCAAGCAGGAATGCAGTTTCCTAAACTTGTTCAGATTTTTTTTCTTTTTCAAAGTTTCATAAAACAAAAAATCATAAAACACCAAAATGTTTGATCAAACATTTTGGTGTTTTATGATTTTTTATTTTATTTGACCAAATGACAACAATCTTGTCATCGGAGTTTAATGGGTTAATTGGTGAGGGTGGGGGTGTATTAGTATATAGAAGATATGGATGGTAACTAGGTTACCATCACCATTACTTCTTGTAACAATGCCCAATTGAGCCGGACTCTCTTCCCAATCCACCTCCCTCCTCATCCCAGTCTCCGACACAAGCTTTTTTTATGCTATTCTACACATTATCATATAGACCTTAAACCAAATGGGGAAAAGGGGAAACGACAGTAGTGGGTGGGAAGGGGAGGGGGAGGAGGGAGCGGGAGGGGAGAGGGGGAGGAGGGGGCGGGAGGGGAGAGGGGGAGGAGGGAGCAGGAGGGGAGAGGGGAAGGAGGGAGCGGGAGGGGAGAGGGAGAAGAGGTAGGGGAGACGAAGGGGAAAGAGAGGAGGGGGAGAGGAAGGAGAGAGGGGAGAGGGAAGAAAGAGGGAGGAGGGAGGGGAGGGAGATATGGGAGGAGAGAGGGATACGGGGAGGGAGGGGTAAGGAAAAGGGAGGGGAAGGGAGAAGGAAGAAAGAGGAAGGAGGGAGGGAGGGGAGAGGGAGGAAAAAGGGGAAAATAAGGTGAAAGGGAAGAGTGAGGGGAAAAGTAATGGGGGAAGGAGGGGAAGAGGGGTGGTGAAGGGAAGAGGAAAAGTTAACGGCAAAGGGAGGGGAGACGAAGGGAGAGGGGAATGGGGGAAGGGAGAAAGTGTCGGGAGTTAGCAGAGGGGAGGATAAGGGAGAGTGTGGGGAGGAGGAGGAGGAGGAGGAAGAGGCTGATTTAAAATCCAGGGATTGGCATAGGGATGAGAAGGGAGGAGGGAGAGAGGTGTACTGTATGTAGGGAATAGGGGAGATGAGGAAGGGAGGAGGAGCAGGAGGAGGAAGGGAGGAGGAGGAGCAGGAGGAGGAGGAGTGGGAGTAGGAGGAAGGGTAGGAGTGGGAGGAGGAGGAGGAGGGGAGAAGGAGTGGGAGGAAGAGGAGGAGTAGGAGCAGCAGCAGGAAATGGAGGAGTAGATGGAATCGGAGGAAGAGATGGAGTAGGAGATGGGGGAGGATGTGGTGGAGTAGGAGTAAGAGGAGATGGTGGAGTAGGAGGATGTGGAGGAGGAGGAGGAGGAGACTGAAACAAAATCCAGGGACAAGAGTAAAGTTGGGAGAAATGGGGTCCTTCGTCACTTAGTTCGCTCCATTTTACACAACAATTTACTGCCTAATGGTATCACAGGGACCTGGTAAGGGAGGACCCGGGGTGGTGGGGGACGAGGAGGAGGAGGAGGAGTAGAAGTAAGAGTAGGAGGAAGAGGAAGAGAAGAGACTAGGAGTGGAACCAGGAGTAGGAGTGGGAGTAGGTAGAGGAGGAGGAGAGTGGTTTTATAGTTGAAGAATTGGTGGAGTTAAAGTAATGGAAAAAGAAATGGATTTGATAGTGGAGGTGGAGGGGGTGGTGGAGGTGGAGGGGTTGGTGGTGGTAGAGGGGGAGGAGGGAGCGGGTGTGGTGGTGGCAAGGTAACGAGGGCGGCTGTGGTGACAACAACAGTGATGGTTGTTATAGTAATATTGATAAACACTAGATCTACTTTTACGACAGTGACAGACCAAAAAACATTAACATCAACAAAAACAACAACAAAATAACGATTCAAGGAGAATAAGATAAAAGACAGGAAGAGAGAGATTAGGAAAAAATAGAAAAGAAAAAGAGAGAGAAAGAGAGAGAGAGAGAAGAGAAGAGAGACCAGAAGACAGGAGACAGTGAGTTTAAAGTCAGGGAATAATAATGGAAGGAAAAAATTGAGGATAGAAGAAGGAACGTGGGAAGAGGAAGAGAAAGTTTTGTTGCAACAGAGATAAAATCATTGAGAATTTGAGTAAAACAAATTTAAAATAAATTAATGAATAAATAAAGATGAATCTAAATGAGAAAGGAAACCATTATGATAATTCAAAATAAAATAAAGGGATGAAACAGTAGATAAGGTAAATGAAAAAGACAAATAACTAGATAAAACACATAGTAGATAGATAAATTGATAGATAATTAAATAGATATACATATTTAGGTAATTAGATACAGACTGTTAGACTGATATCTCACTTGAAAGCGTTTGATGGATCCATCAATATATAGATGGATGTAGAGTTTGGCAAATGGGTGGATAAGTAAACAGATATATTACAGATGAGTAGACACGTGTATAGATTAAATAAACAATTATATATATCAGTGGATTGCTAAATAGACAAATAACCAAAAAGGTGTACTGATGGATTAAATAGACAAATGTATTAATGAATCAGTAATATAATAAATAGTAGTTATTTAAAAGTAGATAAATAATGAGAAAGAAATATAGTTACAATTGAATATATAAATAAAAAGACATATGATCGTATAGAAAAGATAGACATGGAATGATAGCAAGACATACCGATGGATGGCAGCATTAAGACATACCAGTGGTTATATTAAGACATATATAGAAAGAGATATCTATAAAAATAGATAAATGGAGATGGTGGTATGTTGGTATATTGATTCACAGCAAGAGATACCGATGGATGGGTGCATTAAGACATATATAGAAAGAGATATATATAAGATAGAAACAAAGGGAATTGGGCATGCAGCAAGGAGAATATAAAGGGAGGAAAATTGTTTTATAGAACACACTTGTATTTTCTAATCAACTTAGGGAGATCAATTACTCAAACAATCAGTAGTCTCAGATATCTCTTGTAGGATACCCGAGACCCCACGGAATCCGTCCACGGCCACTGGGGTGTCAAGGAAGAGACTTAGTCGTGTTGTCTTACATGGATGAGCGTAAGACTTTGCGAGATAGCACTATCTCTCTCTCTCCCTCTCTCTCTCTCTCTCTCTCTCTCTTTTTTTTCTTCTTCTTCTTCCCGGAGATCGACCTTGCAGATGGTCCAGAACAGTTCGTCCATGAATACAGGAGACTATAACCTGAGTATCTGATGTAAGTAGTGGCTAGGGGCCATTACTAAGAGTGGATGACCTTCCTATCCTCGGCGCGGTGGCCAGGATTCGAACATACCCCCGATATTAACACACGATTACCAGACACGCGCGATACCACTGAGCCATGGCGGGCGACCCAGTATCTTCGGGTGTGAAGAGTCTGCGAGTCTGCTTCCGAGGTCATTTCTGTGTTGGTATTGTTTTATTGCTGGATGATGGACCTGAAGCTAGGCGGGGGGGGGGGGATGTTATTCTTGTACGAGTTGCAAGAGTCTTCTCCTCTGGGTTTTACGTCCGAGGTACCTCGCTTCATACTTTATTTGCTGCTCTTGCGAAGAGTGTTTCTTTTATGATCTGTGCATGTCCGTGTTAGCAAGGTGTCGTGGCCTGCTGGGAGAAGGTTGCAGAAGACGCGAGGATTTTTTTTTTCTTCTTCTCTTAGGTTGAGGTTGTGTGGTGTGACAAGATAGAAAGACTTGTCCACAGAACGGTTTTGTTCATCTTTTAAGCAGGAATTTTGTCTTTGTATGATTGTTTTGTATTGTTGATATATTTTTCATTGTCTTTTTGTAGGGAATCAAGATGTGGTTTACATCTTAGTGTAATTCTTATGAGTTCTTTATATAATCTAATATAGATAAATACATAGATATATAGAATGACAAATAGATGATAGATTTATATATATATAATATACACACACATAGATCGATGTATGCATATCATACATACATACATGGTTGTTGGTATTCTTTGTTTGCTACAGTTATGAGTACGTTCAGCTTATCTGCTTTCCTTGTGAGGATTCTTGTGCAGAGATGGAAGTCGCGTTAGTGTAGAATGTAAATCTCAATACTGCAGAACAGCGTTTGTTTCCCTCCAGTCCTTAGGGCCACCGAGACACATACGGTGGTATTCTTAAAAAAAATCTTTCCTTGCACAGATTTTATATAAATCATTGGAAGGGGAAGATTTATATAAGGAAAGATTTTTTAAGAATACCACCGTAAGAATCTTACGGTGGTATTCTTAAAAAAAAATAATTCCTTATATAAATCTTCCCCTTCCAAGGACGTATATATTATATAAGGAATTTTTTTTTTTTTTTTAAGAATACCATCGAGACGCATAGTGTGTCTCAGATGGAACCACTAACCGAAAACTAGTAGAGAATTAGTGGATGATTAGCGATTTTATGCAATTTTGAAGTGCTCTACAGGAGCTTAAAGTAATTTTTTTCTTGAAGATATTGGCTATTGAGTGAGATGGCTGGAGTTTTCTGAAGTCATAGTCTTCGGGAGTTTGATTATTTCTGTGATGTTTCTTACGTTCTGTTTTGTGTCAGCCATTTTTGTATATTTATATCACGTGTATACACACGCGTGCACACACACACACACACACACACACACATATATATATATATATATATATATATATGCATACACAAACATATATATTACCTTGAATATTCAAATATTTATTTATTCATTTTATCCATGTTATTTTTTCTTTATCTTTTAATATTCACTTGTATCCTTTTCATATTAATTTTTTCCTTTTCCTTACATAACAGACAATAATCCAACACATGTTCATTTCATCTTTCACAAAATACTTTTCTTTTTATCAATTTCTTTAAAAAAAAAAAGTCAGTTTGCTTTGCGAGGTCATCTTTGTTGATCTAATCTGTTCCAATTTTTATAAAAACAAATTCTTACTCCCCCCTCCCTTCCCCCAATCTTCGAGTAATTTTTCATCCCACCTTTGAACTTCTATGTTTTTTATTTTATTTTTTTTATTATTTTTTTTTACATGTGATTATTGATGGACGCTATTTTTTCATTGAGGCAAAAGGACTTTTGACTAATGAAGAGCGTTTACCTTGATGACTGGTGTATTTGTTGATGAATAGGGCAGGCTATTTCTATTGATGAAAAGCTTTTAGTTACCTTCCCCCTTTTGGTAAAAAGGAGAGAGAGGTCTCATTGATTAAAAAAAAAAAAAAGTTTCACTGACCCCATGTAACTGCTGTTCAAAAAAAAAAAAAAAAATTAATTCGTTCATATATGCAAAGCCATCAATGGACTAATGAAAAGAAACATAGAATACCAATCAACCCTTGATACAATATCATATCACGTCTATTCAATGACGTATAGGATATTACCAGAATTGACTTTATGTAATCAATATTCAATGAATTTAGTGTAACCTATACTGAGCAGCTTCACGCAGAATTCTTTGATGAGTGGTAGCCAATCCTCATTCGAGAAGGCTAATCATTCGTACCCTTCCTCCTTTCTTCATTTTTTAATTTATTTTATTTTATTTTATCTATTTATTTATTTATTTTCGTTTTTTTGGACACGTTCATCACTCTCTCTCAGGGACAATAGTGCCCCCCCCCCAGGATAGAAACTTAATCTCTTATAAGATAACGAAATGTACAGTAAAGAAATATTGGTTGTCTATATGAGGTTTTCTTATTTCCACTAATAACCTCTTTTGTGTTGAACATTTTCTTATATGAAATCTACAAGTAATATATATATATATATATATATATATATATATTATATATATATATATATGTACATATATATATATATATATATATATATATATATATATATATATATATTATATATATATATTTGTATAAGCATATATTCACTTTCAATTGCACATTAACACCCACCCACACGCACGCACGCACAAACGCACACACACACACACACACACACACACACACATATATATATGTGTCCCCCAAATCAGGCTCGCCCAAAGTGGCTCGACAAAGAAACTGAAAAAAGTATTGCTAAAAAGAGACAGGCTTATAAGAAATATAAGTGCTCGGGTGCATCTAATGACTATGAAACTTATGTATCAATACAGAGAGATTTAAAAAAGACAATAAGAAAAAGAAAACGACAATACGAAATGAACATCGCTGATAAATCCAAAGAGAATCCCAAAGAATTCTATAGTTACATTAGAGATAAAAAGGTTGTTAGCAATCACATTGGTCCACTATTATCTGCTGACGGTCAACTTGAATATTCAAATGAAGGAATGTGTAATATCTTAAACAATTATTTTAGCTCGGTATTCGTAAACGAAACACCTCAAAGTGAATTCCAAACTGAAACCTGTGAAAAGTCTGGGGTAAACTTACTCACTACGGTAAATATAACAAAAGAAAAAATTAAAAGGTGTATAGACAAACTCAAAGTTAATAAAACACCAGGGCCTGACGGTTGGCATCCAAGAATCTTAAAGGAAATGAAAAATGAGATTGTTGTTCCATTAGAAATTATTTTCAATAAATCCATCATATCCGGAGATGTCCCAAGAGAATGGAAGCTAGCTAACGTTACTCCCATATTCAAAAAAGGTGACAAAAAGAAACCAAATAACTATAGGCCTATAAGTTTGACTTCAGTCGTAGGAAAAATAATGGAAACTATCATCAGAGATGCTATCGAACATCATTTAGGAAGTAACCGTTTGATAAATGATAGCCAGCATGGTTTCAGACGGAAACGTTCTTGCGTGACTAACTTACTCGAATTCTACAACACAGTTATCTCGAATTATGACAAAAGAAACAATATAGATTTAATATACCTAGACTTTGCAAAAGCTTTTGATACCGTCCCACACGAAAGACTACTTACTAAACTAGCTTTGCATGGAATAAGTGGTAGCCTATTAGGTTGGACTAGTAATTGGTTGAATGGTCGAAAACAGAGAGTTGTTTTAAATGGAAAAACTTCTGGATGGAAAAGTGTTGCAAGTGGAGTTCCTCAGGGTTCCGTTCTTGGGCCACTTCTATTCATAGTATATATAAATGATATAGACCATGGACTAAAATCTACTGTTTCCAAATTTGCTGATGATACAAAACTGTGCGGAGTGGCAAATGATCACTCAAACCAATTAGATATTCAAGAAGATTTAGATCAATTACAGCAATGGTCTGAAAAGTGGCTAATGAAATTTAACACAAGTAAATGCAAGGTGATGCACATAGGTAAAAATAACAGTAAGTACGATTACAAGTTATTTGGAAATTCGTTAACAAAAGTGGATAGTGAAAAAGATCTCGGCGTAATTATCAGTAACGACCTCAAATCATCCAAGCAATGTATTTCAGCCTCTGAGAAAGCAAATAAGATTCTGGGACTGATTGCGCGATCTTTTGATTTCAAAAGTCCATCACTCATTAACAAGCTATATAAATCGTTAGTTCGTCCACATTTAGAATATGCTGTTTCCGTATGGTCACCGAATCTCATTAAAGATATTGACAGACTGGAAAAAGTACAACGGCGAGCCACAAAACTGATTCCAAATATCAAAAATAAATCATACGAAAATCGACTAAAGCACATGAATCTGTTTTCCCTAAAAAAGCGTAGACTCAGAGGTGACTTGATACAGGTCTTTAAGATTTTAAAGGGAATTGACATCAAAAGTGACAAAATTTTCACATTGAATGAGAATCAGACAAGAAACAATGGTCTCAAACTGTCCGGAAATAGATTCAATTTGGAAGTAGGTAGAAACAACTTTGCCAACCGTGTAGTTAATGAATGGAATAAACTTCCTGCACAGGTAGTGCAATGTAGTTCAGTTCGAAGCTTTAAGAATCATTTAGATAAATACCTAAGTAAGATGCTGTAATGATTATAATTTATCTTATATTATTTGTTTTTGTTTTGTTATCATTTGTCTGTGATTTTCATTTATCATTAGTTATATGTCGATTTATTATTTACTATTTACCTGTTTGTTTATTATTTTAACTATACCTATGCATTCATTAATGTATTTCATTTGTTATTTATATTATTATAATTTTTATTTATTATTTTATTATATATATATATATTTTTTTTTTATATATTTTTTTTTTTGCATCCGACCTAGATATGGATCAAATGGTCTGTCGGCATGCTCCACCTTTGTAATCCTTTGTGTGTGTGTGTGTGCGTGTGTGTGTGTGCGTGTGTGTGTGTACATATGTCATGAAAACAATAATATATGCATATCACACACAGAAATAATATCACATCAAAATGAGACCATTCATCGATCCCATTTTGTCTAATACTTCTTAGATTGATGAATTATAACAAAAGATAACTTTTTCAATAACCTTCGACACCAAATTTGGTTCAAGTCGGATTAATGTATGCTGAGTGTATCCAGTGACAAAAATCAAAGCTATTTAACTACAACGAGAATTGGCGTTCAGAGATCAGGCATGTTACTCATTTTTCAAACCCAAACAGGACAGTGTTAATCTATATGTTAATTTGAGGATTTTCCAAAGGTTGAACAACACAATTACACGCCTGAATGGTAATAAATTAATGATCATTTCGGAAAAAATGTCATATGGAATATGATTAAAATGTATGTGTTCATCCACATGCACGCACGCACGCGCGCACACATACCCACATACACACACACACACACACAAACGTACACACATGCACAAACACACACACATGCACACACAAATACACACACATACACATGCACAAACACACCCACCTAACTACACACACACGCACAAATACAAACACACACAAGTCCATTTGTGTGTACGAGTGTGTTTATATGAGTTTATACGTGGGTTTACAGATACTTGTGTGTTTAAACGTAATTGTGTGTTTAGACGTGTGTGTGAGATTATACGTATGTATTGTTATGTGTGTGTAATTATGTATGTTTGTATGTACGTATTTATGCACCTGTGTGTAAGTATTTGAGTTTTATGCACGTTTGTGTGTGATTGTGTTTTGTGTGTGGTTGTGTTTTGTGCAGGGCCGTGCATGGCGATGTATGCTCCTTGCGTGTTTCTGTACTCTTGTGTATATTTAAGTCATCTCGAAAGAGGATATTCATGCATCATGCACTCTCGACATCATTCTGACTTGCTCTTGATGTCTCGAATTTGCATTTCTTGAAGACTTCATCTCTCTCCTCTTTTGTGCCCAGAAGAACGTCCGTTTCTAGCTCTTCTTTGATGTCCAAGATGAAAGTCGCAATGTTGTTCTATCTACGAATATGATATAATCATTCTCTCCTTTTCTCTTCCCTTTCTTGTAACTTCGAGTCCTTTTACGTTCGAATGGTATTCTCGATTATATTTTTCGGTTTCGTAGTGTGAGGCTGAGGCAGATTTTTTTTTATATATATTTTTTTTTATTAAATTTACTTTTTTTTATCGTGAGATCGGTTTATCATATGTAAAGAAAAATAATAATAATAATCTCATGTCATACATTTTTTTTCGTAATATGAATTGACAGTCTAGTGTTTCTTCCTAGAAAGCAGTGCTAGCAATCCCTGGGGGTGCTGAAATCAATCTTGGGATGTGCTGTGAAGTGCTGAATATATGGCGGTAAAATGTCACTTTTATCAACAATGATGGCTGTTGGTTTTACATACATATAGCAAAGGCTTCATCCCCCCTTACAAGGGAGGTGCCCAAAAAACAAAGGTATAAAAACCACTCCCACCCATTCCATCCCAACATACTCCACTCCCATCCATCCCCTTCCCTCCCTCTTATCTTGGCTCCTCCTGGCTGACAGGTCATCCCTGCATCTCGCCCACTGCCCTGGGTCAGAAGCACTGTCGCAAGATACAGCACATACACAGCAAGGCCGCATCATTAATTCGGCGATCCCCTCCCCTCTCCGTCCCCACATTCAGAAAATGAGAAGACGGAGAGAAATCATTTCGGGCTGCGTCAATTTATTTTTCACACATACTCCCTCATCCCCCACCCACTCCCCCTCATGCATCACAGCATCACCCATATACAACCATTCTCCATTTACACTAATCTTCTGTCCTCTCCCGTCCTTCTTCAACAGACATTCCCTTCTTTCCCAATGCCCCTTTTACCCCATCCATCCAGCTCATCCTTGGTCGCCCCCTCATGTTCACTCCTTCCACGTCTGCCTTCCACACCTCTTTCATTAATCTTTCTTGTCGCATTCTTTCCATGCGTCCAAACCATCCCAATACTCTTTCATCAACCCTATTTTCCAACTCCCTTTCAACCCTTGTTCTCACCTCGTCTCTCACTCTATCCAGCCTAGTAACCCCTATCATACTTCTCAGGCACCTCATCTCAAACACATTCAAACTCCTCTCTTCCTATCTTATATTCCATGTTTCTGTCCCATACAGTGCTGTCGGCACAACCGCTCCTTCATACAACTTCCTCTTAGCATCCATTCCCAAATGTCTATTTCTCATTACATTTTTTAATCCCCCAAGGCATTTACTCGCTTCTCTCAATCTACATTCTACCTCCATCTCCACTCCTCTCTATCTCGCCACATTTGCACCCAAGTATCTAAAACTATCCACTTCCTCCAGTCTCTCACCCTTAATACTCATTTCCAGTCTGCTGCCACTTTCTCCCCTTGTACATCTCATCACCTTACCTTTACCCACATTTATCTTCAACTTCCTTCTTTCGCACACCCTCCCAAACTCTGTCACCAACTTCCACAACCCCTCTGATCATGCTACAAGCGCAGTGCCGTCAGCAAACAACTGCCCTATATCACACTCATAGTTCTGAATAATCAACAAAATGATCAAACAGTACATCACTTTCCTTTATCTTTCTAGTAATCAGATGTTAACCAAAGTTTAATAGGTGATAGAGTGCCTAGACCTGACGACAGGGGTACCCTTTGGGTCGGAAATTTTTAAGAAATTAGAACCCAGATTTATATTGTGGCGTTCTTTATACATTTGCATACATACATACATATATATATATATATATATATATATGTATATATATGTATACATATATATATATGTATATATATGTATATATATATGTATATATATATATATTATATATATATATATATATATATATATATATATATATATATATATATATATATATATATATATATATATATATATGAAGGATGGTCCATAGATTGAACGAGTTCTTGATCAATCAGGATCCCCATAGGACGAAACTTTCTTCTCAGATAAATAAAATCTCCTAGCGTCTGCCAAAATAGGAGATACACAATGCACCACTTCCTATAACATCCTAACCTGGTTACTAAACTCTATCTCACAAAATCCGAGAAAATGTGGCTCATTATATCCCAATAGTTCCAACCAATCAGCTGTTGCCACAAGTAAATCTATTTTTTATAAGATTCACGCGAACAGAATATGATTTACATAATGTTTATATAAGTAATATAATGGTGAGACGTTATGACAAGTTGAAGTTGGTGGGAAAAGAAGACACGGGTCTAGTCCTGAGTTTATTCGTAACCGGTTTTAGTACTTCCTTAGAGCAAAACTGGGTAGGAATTAACTCGGAACTAAGTCCGCGCCTTCGTTTTTCATCTTCAAGTAATACAGGATGACCCAAAAGTCACTGAGGGGTTGCAATTTGTGATAATTTCTTCATTAATTGACCTTAGGCCCGACATAGGATTCCAGCAGTATGTGGCAATTACTCTCACTACAAGAGAGACAATACAATTGCTGAGTCAATGTTTATTCTATTAAAATTCCGTACATGTATTTCTAACAATGGGGCAGTTATTAAAAACTAAAACTCCTCAGAGACTTATGGGCCACCTATATAGTATTATATGCCCTCAGCTGATTTGAGAACAGTGAGATTCACTTGTATGGCAACAATGCCAACCAGTCAGCTGGTACGGTTGCCATAAAATCCAGTTTCACTTAATATAAAACCCACTCAAGCCGAATAAAAAAAAAAAAAAAAATTATAAGTATAAAAATTGAGCAAAAGAGATTTACGACAAAAGTTCTACAATACCCCACACTATGACTTTACTAGTTGATGATACTACTAGATTAGTTACTTATACACAGTTTGGGAAAACGTCTTGACATATGATCAGAAAACCACACTATACACTATCACGCACCTATCCCGATCAGAACTACCTTGTGACTAATTCTCAGAAACATCTCGAGCATAGAGGGATGGTGTGAGGCCATAGGTGTTTGTACAGTGATATAAGAACATACGAATGGAACAGACTCCAGGAGACCATAAGGCCTACACTTGGCCTATCATCCCTATTCATAAAATTATCTAATCTCTTAAAACAACCAACTGTTTTAGTGTTCATTCATTGGTTATTAAAGATTGAGAGCGAAGAGAGGAAGAGAGTGATAGAGGGAGAGAGAGAAAGACCCCTAGACTAAGCAGTTCCATGTCTCTTTCCACTTGTCATCCCTATCCATAAATTTATCTAATCTCTTAAAACAACGCTCAGCGCTCACTACTTGGTTATTACTATGGGAGAGCTGACTCAACAGATTACATATCTACCTACTCTCTTCTGATACATGCATACCTACACATACCTTGCACTAAATGCGTTCATATCGACGTATGCATATGTGTAACAATGCATGAAATTATGTGTATTGCCCCTGACACCAACTTCAAATTTGCATTCATCTCATGCATGGTAGATGGTATGGATACGCTACTCGAGGTATGAACGGGTACGTAGATTATAACAGATATATTTAGCTAATAGTTATACCCATACCCGAGTAGGGTACGTTGATACAGACTAGGAATAGCACATTTTATTGAATCAATTCTCAATCATTGCTCTCCACTAACAAGTGAACGGTAAGCTAAAGAGAGCCTTATCCGATCAATATTATTGCGCAATATTCTGTATTGTACAATATTATTGACGATGTAGAGATGGTATTGAAGGGGTACACGTGTTTGGTCTGTATGTTTGATGTCTTCACTAAATTGTGCCATTTTTCAATACCACCCCTACGCCGTCAATGATATTGTACAATACGGAATATTGCGCAATATTATTGATCGTGCAGGACCTACTTGAGGCACCAAGTTTCGAACTAATATCTTGTAAGAACCGTTTTGGTCCTTTTGCTGTGATACAGCGGCGTGAGATTGTCCAAAAGGAATCGGATTAACGTTGCGATATCCCCTACCGAAGGCTAGGACGGTGCCGCTTACAGAGGACTTTGTATCGTGGAGTTCAATAAACCATACCCTTGGTCCAACTCACTTGCGGCGTGGTTCGAACTGCCGTCATCTCGACCTCCGCCGCAAGTAGCGACGCTCTAACCCAATCAGGCAGTGGATAGAAACGCTGGTTGTAAGAACGTCTATTGTGGTTTTGGTCTACGTGAGCCTTCCCCCTCCCTTTGGACACCAGTGAAGGAAGTGAGGAGCGTACGCTAGGAGGCGCTGAGTAGCTGCGGCCAAAGCCGTCGCCTTTGCCCTATTGTGCGCTTTAAGCACTGTCGGGCAGGTAACAAGCAGTCACTGCTGGGAATCGGAAAGGAGTGCGGGATTCGAACCCAGAATTATGCGAATGTGGGTCGGTACGGTTCCGATGACGCCACTTTTCTCATTCAGGCTGTGGCCAGGAGATTTTATTTATCTTGAAAGTAGAGTTTGAGAAAAAAAAATCTAGAATAAAAAAAAAAAAATCGAGTATCTGAACGAAAAATTCTGCAAATCGATGACAGGTGCAAATGAACCAAAACCACTTGAGGAGTTTTGAGAACCTTGTCAAAAAAAAAAGTCAAAAAAAAAAAAAAAAAGTAAAAAAAAATAATAATAATAATAATAATAATAATAATAATAAAATAAATAAATAAATACATAAAAAAACTGAACAGCTAGTAAGCTCATCTTCCGTGAACAGCACCCCCCCCTCTAAAAAAAAAAAAAAATCTTTGTATCCGTTGTGGTCATATGTGTAGTCATAAAAGCGAATGCACGGGCACCCAACACCTTTATAAACGTCATTAACAAAAGAATATTTTTTTTTGTGTGTTCGACGAGGTGCAGCTCTGGTATTGACAGCCCCAAATGAACGTGTATCCCTCTGCCTCTCCTCGATGTCAGTGTTCCAACGAAAAAAAGAAAAAGAAAAAGAAAGAAAAAAAAAAAAACACACGCACGCACACACACAAAGGAGACCACTCAGCTAAGGGAAACATAAACCCACCAGTGACCAATAAGAAGAGAGAACTTTCTGAATCAAAGCAAAAGTACATACATAAATGCATACATACATACATACATACATACATAAATACAAACATACATAAATATATACACACATTCATATATATACACACCTTCATACATGCGCACATGTACACACACGCAAAAATACAATATATCTATTTACCTATATATCTATATCTATAACCATATTTGGTCACTTTCACCGTTTGGGCCACTATCTCACCCATAGGTTGAGGGCCATTTGGACACCATTCAGGCCAAAGTTACGGGAGCCAGAGGCGCAAATGTGAAACATCAGAAAAAAAAAAAATGCTCCACTTTGGCTGGTCGCCATTTACATGCCCTTGGGTCCAAGTTCCTCACGCCTACCTCGTAATACATTGTATCCCTCTGGGGTAAGTTTGTAGCGAATCGGTGACCTGGAGATTTTTTTTTTTTTTTTGGGGGGGGGGGGTCACTTGTTCCGGTTAGATCGCCATCTCACCTACATGTCGAAGGCCACCAGGTCTCGTGAGGATTCCACTTGGACACTGTTGTGATGTACGTGCGTGTAGGGTCATTGTACGATTGTCATGCATTGTACTTGCGAGTAGATTGGGAAATACATGCTTTCCCCTTTTGTATGAATAAATACTATGAAATTGATTTATATTACTTTATCAAAATTATTGTATTGATTGCATTTCCATGTACCCCTTTTTTTGTGAAGGAACCAGGGAGTAAACGTGTACTGTAATTGTGGTGTTTGTCGCCTTGTGATAAACACATTGTTCGGTAATCATTTAGTTTCAATTAGCCACCCTAATTTAAATGGTGGTAGCGCGTTAAACAATATTGTGAACGTTTTATTAAGTGCTTTTAGTATTTCGGGACGATACTTTGAGCATTTGAGATCTCTGGCTAGCCAGTTTCGTGGCATCGTGTGTTTGTGTTTTCTCTCCCTTTTTTTCTCCTTTTTTTCAGTCAGGTGTTTGTCGAGTAATTTGGAACAATTCATACCAATGACTTATGATTTTTGTGAAAATTGGGCACAGAATCAGTATTCTTCGAGCGCGCCAGATTTTTTTTCCCAAGTGGTTTCCAGCATCCTGTCTGCTGCTCGAACTTTGCTTCCTTTTCGTAATCTGCGTTTATCAACGGAGTGTCTCTTGTTCCTGAGTGCGTAAACTCTTAATCTGGAGCCCGGATAGAATAGGATTTCTGAACATTATATCTACGTAATCCTATCGGATATCTATTACGTTTGCTGCCTTCTCCAGTGACTGGCCCTTTTCAGTGTTTTGCATTGTACTCAGGTTTGTACTGTTTTTTATGCATGCAATGAAGTAGTGTATTTTGTAAATATTTGAATTTTTATATATAATTACTTTTCTGGCCAGGCGTGTTGCCTTGTTGGTGGCCCTGTTTGTTTACGTCGTGTTGCTTATGTTGTGACGTCACTTGATGACGGTAACGTTTTCTTTATTATATAATTTTTTCTTGCGATTATTTGATTGCGAATCTTGGAATTGATTTTTACGCACAATAATTGTGATTCAGAGGACTGGTAATTACGCATCTTAATAGTGAATCATTTAGTTTGTATTAATAACACTCCTGCTTTGTGTATCAGACATAATATTATTATTTACGTTCTTTCATGCATTCTTCCGATTTGAGGAGTGTATTCATTGCGATCGCCATCATTAACTGTATGTATTTTCTTTGTCTTGACTTTGATGTTACTACGAAGTAGGTTGTTATTTTGTCCCTCTCAATGTCTAAACAGAAGGTACCGTACCGTCCTTTCTTCATTCCCCAAATTCATCTGCCACAATGGCTCATACCTTTACTCTGTTGCACCAGGTTCCTTCTGTTAAATTTCTGGTGATGATCCCCAATATAAAGCTAGTGATTTTATTCGCCAGTGAGAAGATTGTATTGTAAATACTAATGTTCCAACGGGGCCTGGGAAAATTTCGTGAGGTCACAGCTCGTGCCTAATTCATTGGCTTCTGAGATGTTATCTGCTTCGTGTCTCGATCCCAAGTCTTTGGATTACAACTATAAACTGTTTTGGTCTAATTTCCTTTTTTTTTTTTTTCTGATACCCCTGTAGGCAATTCCTTTCAATGGTATTTTAAGCTGATTGATGTTGTTACATCTAGATCGGGCACTCTTGACTATAGGCATGCTCAGGCCCAGACCAACAAAATTGTTGTTGAAGCACTCGATTCTCTCTCCCATTAAGAGTGGGTTGATAATGCACTATCACTTTAGATAGGTTCCGACTTCTTTTGGAATTTCTGTTCTACATTCTCTTGTTGGTGCCTTTTGAGAGGAGAGCTGCATCTTCGCTCAGCTATAAGAGATATGACACCCTACTATCTTTCGCAACAAGGCTTTCATGTAAACTAAGGGAAGTACCTTCTGGTTCCCTGTATATTAGCAATGCTCAGCAACATGATAATGTTACTAGTTCCCCTTCACCCCCTCAGTCTTCAGTTCCTACTCACAGCTCCCCTTCGTCTACATTTACCCCTCCTGTACTCACATGTACCTATTGTAACAAGTCAGGTCATTCAAGTGCTTTTTGTTTTCGCCGTAAGCGCCATGTGCACAAGTCAAGGCAGTCCCCTGTCCGTAGGAATTTATTGGATGTTTCTTCTAATACGACGCATGACCTCTATAGAGTAGAGCTGCAGGATAAGCTTAGCTACTGTCATATCCATGGTCATTGTAAATACTCGACTGATCAGTGTTTCAAGGTTTTGAAACTTAGAGTCGAGACTTCTCATCAGCCTAGACAACCCCAGTTCCATTTTCACCATCGCCCGTTTCACAACCCAAATGTTCGACCAGTAATTTTCGGTCCCAGATCATCCCCTTGGTGGCTGCTGAGTCTTCTCAATTACTCACCTTCCAATTTCTTACAGAGAATACACCTATTTCAGTCACTGTAGATACTGGTGCAGAATGTAGTCTCATAAGTAGAAAAGCTTATTATGCTCTCCGGGATTTGTACAGTCTCCTTTATCTCATTTTTGTAATAGTTTACATTCTATACAAGGTTCTTCCTTACCTATACTTGGGTCTGTTCGCATTCCCTTAAGGTTTTCCTCGCATGCTACAGTTTTCCATGTCACTTTTGTTGTATCTGGTATTGCTCTTATGTGTGATTGCCTCTTGGGCATTGATGCTCTTACAGCGCATGGCATTGATATATCTCCTAGTCGCCGTGTAGTGACTTTCTGTAATTTTGTTATTCCTGCAACAGATAGGCCAGTTTCCATTTGTGACTCCCCTCCTGTGCATGATCAGGTCGTACAGTTGCCTTCGAAAGGACCTCCTCGCTTTAACTCTCCTATTCTTTCTTGTGCTGCTGTTGTTGTAGGAGAGCATCGTATTGGACCTTCAAGTACAGTTCGAGTTCCGGTGCGCATTTCAGGTGCTCCAATTGGGTCTGACGTTTTATCTCAGCCTGACTCTGTTCGTGTTCGTCGCCTTGCTTTTAAAGAACTCTCTCCACTATTCGCGATGATCATGTTACCACAGTTATGGTAACCAACGTCACGGGTGCTCCTATCGCTCTCTCTCCTTCCAGTCACTTAGCCTCCTTTGAAGTAGTTGACGTTGATGCTTTCCAGGATTCGCTTCCTATCATTGCAGTTTATGTGCCTCCAAATTTGCAACGATTGTAGGTGAGACTGATTTTTCTGATGAGACGCCTCGTCTCATTGAATTGTTAGTGACCCACCGTCAGGCTTTGGCTTTGCCTGGTGATCCATTAGTAGTTACATATCGTGTAGTTCATAGAATTGATCCTCAGCCAGGCGCTCGTCCTGTTTACATTCCTTCTTACAGGTTGCCTCTCGTCGGCTTATAGCACAGTCCGTGGTTGACATGATACGTGAAGGCGTTGTACAAGAGTGTCACTCGGAGTGGAACTCGCTATTCCTCCCTTGGAGGAGAGGTCTCGTAAGGTCACAGCCTTCTCAACTCCCAATGGACATTATGAATGGCTTCGTTACCCCATGGGGTTGCGGAATGCTCCCTTGACTTGCCAGCGCTTGATTAACTCCATTTATCATGATCTTGTAGGCAGCGGACTTTTTGTTTACCTGGATGGTTTAATCTTATTTTCCAAGGATTTAGAAAGTCACTTCACTAAGTTGCCCATGGTCTCGCAACGGTTTGCTGATGTTGGATTGAAACTATTTACCCAGGTGTTCTTTTCTTAAGTCTAGCATCCAATTCCTAGGTCATGTTGTAGACATACATGGTATTCACACTACTGACGATAAGGTCAAGGCAGTTAGGGACTTCCCTACACCTAAGTCAGTTGAGCATGTATGTTCCTTCCTTGGGCTGGCAGGGTACAAGTCTCCTCAAGGACACTTCCTTCCAATGGCGTGATGTTCATTGGGGAAAAAATTATTCCTTGAAGCTTGCACTTACTGAAGCGCCTGTGTTGGCATTCCCGGACTATAGCCTTCCCTTTACTATTTGTACAGATGCTTCTGGTACAGGTATTGAAGCTGTACTTATGCAGCAAGTAGACAGATGTTGATCCCATGTTATTCCATATGCTAGTTGCATTCTTAACAAGCTTGATTCTCGTTACTCTGTTACTCATTTGGAGGACCTGGCTGTGGTATGGGCTTTAAATAATTTTCGTGATATCCTTTTTTTGATATCCTGTTATAGTCTACACGGACCACACTGGTTTCTCACGATTGAGCAATTTAACCCAACCCTTAAGCATATTCTAGGGCGTGCAAACAATGTTGCTGATGCACTTTTACGTAATATCCACGTTGCTGTTACAGTAATTGAAATTTTCTTTCTGAAGGATCTGGCCAAAGCTCAAGGTGAGGACCCTGTTTGGTCTGCTGTCATGCTTTGGAGTCTGGTAATGATACCACCTTACCAGATTTACCTGTTTCCCCGTCTCAATTTTCCTTGCAGGACAAGGTTTCATTCGTAATGTGGAATTGTTTGAGGAGGATATGGCACAGTTAATGATCCCTGAGTCCCTATTTCCTGTTGTTCTGTCCCTTTTATATGATGCCCCTCAGGCTGGTCACCCAGGTCGTGACAAAACAATTGAGGAATTTAACCCAACTCTTAAGCATATTCTAAGGCGTGCAAACAATGTTGCTGATGCACTTCACGTAATATCCATGTTGCTGTTACAGTAATTGAAAATTTCTCTCTGAAGGATCTGGCCAATGCTCAGAGTGAGGACCCTGTTTGGTCTGCTGTCATTTATGCTTTGGAGTCTGGTGATGATACCACCTTACCAGATTTACCTGTTCCCCTGTCTCAATTTTCCTTGCAGGACAACGTTTCATTCGTAATGTGGAAGTGTTTGAGCAGGATGTGGCACAGTTTATGATCCCTGAGTCCCTATTTCCTGTTATTCTGTCCCTTGCTCATGATGCTCCTCAGGCTGGTCACCCAAGAGACCATAAGACCTACACTAGGCAGCTCCGCATCCATCACCACCTGCCATCCCCATCCATAAAATTGTCTAATCGTTTTTTAAAACAACTGATAGTTTCAGCGCTTACTACATGGTTACTAAGTTTATTCCATTCATCGACCACCCTATTAGTAAACCAATTCTTGCCTATTTCCTTCTTAAATCTCAATTTGTCCAGTTTATACCCATTACTGCGAGTCCTGCCCTGTTGTTTTATTACGATGACCTTGTTTGCATCACCCTTGTTATAGCCTTTGATCCACTTGAACACCTCTATTAGATCACCCCGCACTCTGCGTCTTTCCAGAGAATGTAAGTTTAGGTGCCTAAGCCTCTCTTCGTAAGGCAAATTTCCAAGTCCGTATATCATTTTGGTCATTCTTCTCTGTACTGATTCTAGTGAATTTATGTCCATTCTGTAGGACGGAGACCAAAACTGTACCGCATAGTCAAGGATGGGTCTAACTATCGCTAGATAGAGTTTAATAATTACCTCTGCACTTCTATTCGTTACCGTTCTAGCAATGAAGCCTAATGCCCTGTTAGCTTTATTTCTGGCGCTAATGCACTGCTTCCTGGTTTTAAGGTCCGGACTCACCAGAACTCCTAAGTCCCTCTCGAACTCAGATTTTTCTAAACACGTGTGATCTAAGCTGCATCTATTTTCGGGGTTGTGTAGCCCTATGTTTAACACGCTGCACTTAGAGATATTGAAGTTCATTTGCCATTTCACCGACCATGTTAACAATTTATTAAGATCATCCAGCAGAATCTCTGCGTCGTCTCCTGACCTAATTAGGCGTCCTATTTTAATGTCGTGTGCAAACTTACTAACATCACTATTCATCGTCTAAGTAATTTATGTAAACAATGAACAAAAAGGGACCCAAAACCGAGCCCTAGGGTACCCCGCTAGTAACATTGCCCCACCTAGATTTTATTCCATTTATGGTGACCCGCTGTTTTCTGTTACTAATCCAACCTCTAATCCATCCTAACACTTTTCCTCCTATGCCATGGGCTTTGATTTTATCTAGTAGTCTCTGGTGTGGCACCTTGTCTAACGCTTTGCTAAAGTCAAGGTAAATAACATCGTAATTTTCATTGTTATCTGACGCCTTATATACTTAAGTGTAAAAGGATAGAAGATTAGTCACACATGACTTACCCTTGGAGAAACCATGCTGTGAATCACGAATTAAATTATGCCCTTCGATGTGTTCTCTGAGTCTATTTACTATTATTGATTCAAGCATTTTTCCTATAACCGATGTCAAACTGATTGGCCTGTAGTTGCATATAGACGATCTATCTCCCTTCTTAAAAACAGGAACAACGTTTGCCTGCCTCCAAGCAGTTGGAACAAAACCAGTGTCTACCGATTTATTGAATATTTCAGTTAACTGGTCGCAGATTTCAAATTTACACTCCTTAAGCATTCTTGGAAAAAAATTCGTCTGGACCCGGAGATTTAGTAGCTTTAAGTCTTTCAATCAGGTTTAGTACTTCTTCTTTACTAATGCTTATATTAGATAGACTACTTTCTTCATCCCCTCTGTAAATCGGATCGCAGTCAGGTACTTTATTTAACCTCTCATTAGTAAACACCGATAGAAAATAATTGTTAAACTCCTCACTCACTTTGTCCTCCGATTCTATCATGAAATTTTCATCCTTTTTAATTGGTCCTATTCTTTATTTATTTTTTGTTCTACAGAGGTGAAAGAATCCCTTTGGATTGGATTTTTCTTGACTGGCTACCTTGATTTCATAATTACGTTTCGCTGTACGTGTATTCCTTTTAACCAGCTTTGCCATTTCGTTATATCTTGATCTAAGGTGTGATTCCCCGTTTTTTATTTTTACGTAAAGTCCTCTTTTCATTCCGATCTCATGTGCCAATCTGTCCGTCATCCATTTGGGAGTATTACTATTTTTCCGTATTGACTTTAGGGGGATAAATGTGTTTTGTGCATTAATAATTAGATCAGTTAGATTGCTATACATTTCAAAATCGCTGACCTGACTGTTGGGCCCTCGCCCCCAAATGACTTGACCTAAGGTATGCATATTACCCTCCGTGACTCGACTTTTAGTCCTGACCTGACTCCCAGCCCCGCACCGAAAACATTCGTGACTGGTTACCATCTTGCGTCCAATGATCTTGTAGAGAGGACGAATAAGAAGATTTTGGATATACTCAGGCACGTTGCTAGTAACCTTCATGAATCTTGGGAGGATTGGCTTCCACATTTTAGTGCTTGTATTAACAGCACCATTAGGCCTGCTCGTCCCGTCTACAATATTGAGGACTATAGTCAACTCCAATATCATACATTGCATAATATCTGATCGACTTGATGTCTCCAAAGGCAAAATGTTGAAACATCAGTATTAGTGATCATGTTTATAAGAACATGCCTGGCCGCCAATTTAAACTTAATTGTAAATCTATAGGTCCCCCTTTTAGTTACTGGGAAGTTGCATCCCAATAAATTCAGGGTCTTCGATCCTTCACAGGGACTGAGCAAAGAGGTGCATGTTGATAGACTTAAGGTGACAAGAGTGCCTATCCTTGTATTTACTCAACCTCCTCCAAGGCTCCCTGTACAAACTATGTCTTCTGTATCTACCCCCCTCACAACTATAATCTCCGTTCAAAGGGTCCATCTTCATAATCATATATGTGCATTGCTTATGTTATTATGCATGTCTTGACCTGTACTTTGTATCTTGTTTCTCTATCAAGTGTATTGTTTGCATAATGTGTATATCTTGTTTATCTACTGAATGTATTGATTTGTATTTTGTGTAACTTTTGTTCAGCTATCAAGTATCATGTCCCGGACGTCCGGCAGTTGCTGTTTTTTGTTTCGTGTTAACTGGCGCCAGTATTTTTGTGTATTTTTTGTACTTGTATACAGTTCTTATATATTCTTGTTTTGTGTATGTATTGTCCTTATGTAATTATGTAATGTTTATGTATCTGGGTGTGCTGGTGTCATTATTCTTTTCCACACTTTTTTATTAGTCTGTAATGTGTGAGGACTGTGTTATATATGGTTTGCTTTTGTCTTTTCTGGTTATTTCTTTTAGTTTGCTCGGTGGGGTCACCGAGTGGTGGTGGCCGAGCAATGTTGTGATGTACGTGCGTGCTAAGGGCATTGTACAATTGTCATGCATTGTACTTGTAGATTGGGAATTCATTAAGATTGTTGTATTGATTGCATTTCCATGTACCCATTTTGTGAAGGAGCCATGCAGTCGTGTATGCTTCCCGCCAAGCCAGGGTGCATCCACGCAATGTAGTTGTTAACTCGTCTCCAGGGAGTAATTGTGGTGCTTGTCGCCTTGTGATAAATACATTGTTCAATAATCATTTAGTTTCAATTAGCCACCCTAATACCACATCACCCTGGCCAAAGGTACGGCCGCCAAAAGGCAAATGTGAAAAATAGGGGGGGGGGAAGGCTGGGCGACACGCACACACCCATGGGTCCAGGTTGATCATGTCTCTCTTGCAGTGCACTATGACCTACTCCCTCCCGCAAGGGTAAGTTTGGGGCGAAACAGTTTTTTTTTTTTTTTTTTCTTTTTTTTTTTTTTTTTTTGGTCACTTGCTCCGACTATGCCACCATGTCGAAACTATTAGCAGAATTCCGGGGTATTTGGTTGTCGAACACGTTGGTTAAACACCAGATACCACGTTCACACATCACTTTAAACCCGTGTCTGTCGAACCACGTTCGACGAACCGTTAGACTGTCTACACCACATTTTTACATTCACTAGGGTCGAGCTACTTTACCAGCTTTCATACTATTACGAAGTTTCGTTACTTTTACTAGTGTTTACAAGGGTTTAGTTACTTTTACCAGTTTAGATAATGTTACGAAAGGTTTCGTTACTATTACCAGTCTTTCGTTACTTTTACCAGGGTTTCGTTACTATTACCAGTATTTCGTTGCTATTACCAGTCTTTCGTTAATATTAACAGGGTTTCGTTACCATTATTTCGTTACTATTACAAGAGTTTCGTTACTATTACCAGTATTTCGTTACTATTACCAGGGTTTCGTTACTATTACCAGTATTTAGTTACTATTACCACGGTTTCATTACTATTATCATTATTTCATTACTTTTTCCACGGTTTCGTAACTATTACAGTAGTTTCGTTACTATTACTAGGGTTTCGTTACTTTTACCACGATTTCGTTACTATTACCTGGATTTCGTTACTATTACCACGTTTTCGTTACTATTACCACGGTTTCGTTACTTTGACCACGATATCGTTACTATTACCTGGATTTCGTTACTATTACCACTATTTCGTTACTATTACCATGGTTTCGTTACTATTACCACGGTTTCGTTACTATTACCATGGTTTCGTTACTTTTACCACGATTTCGTTACTATTACCATGGTTTCGTTACTATTACCACGTTTTCGTTACTATTACCACGGTTTCATTACTATTACCATTGTTTCGTTACTAATATCATTATTTAGTTGCTATTACCAGGGTTTCGTTACTATTACCAGTATTTGGTTACGAAAACAAGGGTTACGTTACTATTACCACTATAAAGTTACTATTACCAGGGTTTCATTACTTTTACCAGTATTTACTTACTATTACCAAGGTTTCGTTACTTTTATCAGTATTTTGTTACTATTACCAGGGTTTGGTTACTTTTACCAGTATTTAGTTACTATTACCAGGGTTTCGTTACTTTTTACCAGTATTTCGTTACTATTACCAGTGTTTCGTTACCATTACCAGTATTTAGTTACTATTACCAGGGTTTCGTTACTATTACCAAGGTTTCGTTACTTTTATCAGTATTTTGTTACTATTACCAGGGTTTCGTTACTATTATCATCATTTCGTTACCATTACCATTATTTCGTTACTATTACCATTATTTCGTTACTGTTACCAGCATTTACTTACTATTACCAGGGTTTCGTTACTTTTACCAGTATTTAGTTACTATTACCAGGGTTTTATTATTATCATTATTTCATTACTATTATAATTATTTCGTTACTATTACCATTATTTCGTTACTATTACCATTATTTAGTTACTATTACCAAGGCTTCGTTACTATTACCAGTATTTAGTTATTACCAGGGTTTCGTTACTATTATCAGTATTAAGTTACTATTACCAGGGTTTCGTTACTCTTACCAGTATTTAGTTACTATTACCATTATTTCGTTACTTTTACCAGTATTTCGTTACTATTACCAGGGTTTCGTTACTTTTACCAGTATTTAGTTACTATTACCAGGGTTTCGTTACTATTACCAGGGTTTCGTTACTTTCACCATTATTTTGTTACTATTACCAGGGTTTCGTTTCGTTACTGTTACAATTATTTCGTTACTGTTACCAGTATTTCGTTACTATTACCAGGGTTTCATTATTTTACCAGTATTTACTTACTATTACCAGGGTTTCGTTACTTTTACCAGTATTTAGTTACTATTACCAGGGTTTCTTTATTATCATTAATTCATTACTATTATAGTTATTTCGTTACTATTACCATTATTTAGTTACTATTACCAAGGTTTCGTTACTATTACCAGTATTTAGTTACTATTACCAGGGTTTCGTTACTATTACCAGTATTTAGTTACTATTACCAGGGTTTCGTTACTATTACCAGTATTTAGTTACTATTACCAGGGTTTCGTTACTATTACCAGGATTTCGTTAGTATTTACTTACTATTACCAGGGTTTCGTTACTTTTACCAGTATTTAGTTACTATTACCAGGGTTTCGTTACTTCTACCAGTATTTAGTTACTATTACCATTATTTTGTTACTATTACCAGTATTTAGTTACTATTACCAGGATTTCGTTACTATTACCAGGGTTTCGTTACTTTTACCAGCATTTAGTTACTATTACCAGGGTTTCATTATTATTATCATTAATTCATTACTATTATAGTTATTTCGTTACTATTACCATTATTTCGTTACTATTACCATTATTTAGTTACTATTACCAAGGTTTCGGTACTATTACCAGTATTTAGTTACTATTACTATTACCAGTATTTAGTTACTATTACTATTACCAGTATTTAGTTATTATTACCAGTGTTTCGTTACTATTACCAGTATTTCGTTACTATTACCAGGGTTTCGTTACTTTTACCAGTATTTCGTTACTATTACCAGGGTTTCGTTACTTTTACCAGTATTTAGTTACTATTACCACGGTTTCATTACTATTATCATTATTTCATTACTAATATCATTATTTAGTTACTATTACCAGGGTTACGTTACTATTATCAGTATTTAGTCACTATTACCAGGGTTTCGTTACTTTTACCAGTATTTAGTTACTATTACCAGGGTTTCGTTACTATTACCAGTATTTAGTTACTATTACCATTATTTCGTTACTATTACCAGTATTTAGTTACTATTACCAGGGTTTCGTTACTATTACCAGTATTTAGTTACTATTACCAGGGTTTCGTTACTTTTACCAGTATTTCGTTACTATTACCAGTATTTAGTTACTATTACCAGTATTTCGTTACTATTACAAGAGTTTCGTTACTATTACCAGTATTTCGTTACTATTACCAGGGTTTCGTTACTATTACCAGTATTTAGTTACTATTACCACGGTTTCATTACTATTATCATTATTTCATTACTAATATCATTATTTAGTTACTATTACCAGGGTTACGTTACTATTACCAGTATTTCGTTACTATTACCAGGGTTTCGTTACTATTATCAGTATTTAGTTACTATTACCAGGGTTTCGTTACTTTTACCAGTATTTAGTTACTATTACCAGTATTTACTTACTATTACCAGTGTTTCGTTACTTTTACCAGTATTTAGTTACTATTACCAAGGTTTCGTTACTATTACCAGTATTTAGTTACTATTACCAAGGTTTCGTTACTATTACCAGTATTTGGTTACTATTACCAGGGTTTCGTTACTATTACCAGGGTTTCGTTACTTTTACCAGTATTAAGTTACTATTACCAGGGTTTCGTTACTATTATCATCATTTTGTTACTATTACAATTATTTCGTTACTGTTACCAGTATTTCGTTACTATTACCAGGGTTTCATTACTTTTACCAGTATTTACTTACTATTACCAGGGTTTCGTTACTTTTACCAGTATTTTGTTACTATTACCAGGGTTTCGTTATTATTATCATTAATTCATTACTATTATAGTTATTTCGTTACTATTACCATTATTTCGTTACTATTACCATTATTTAGTTACTATTACCAAGGCTTCGTTACTATTACCAGTATTTAGTTACTATTACCAGGGTTTCGTTACTATTACCAGTATTTAGTTACTATTACCAGGGTTTCGTTACTTTTACCAGTATTTAGTTACTATTACCAGGGTTTCGTTACTTTTTACCAGTATTTCGTTACTATTACCAGGGTTTCGTTACTATTACCAGTATTTAGTTACTATTACCAGGGTTTCGTTACTTTCACCAGTATTTTGTTACTATTACCAGGGTTTCGTTACTATTATCATCATTTCGTTACTATTACCATTATTTCGTTACTATTACCAGGATTTCGTTACTATTACCAGTATTTACTTACTATTACCAGGGTTTCGTTACTTTTACCAGTATTTAGTTACTATTACCAGGGTTTCGTTATTATTATCATTAATTCATTACTATTATAGTTATTTCGTTACTATTACCATTATTTAGTTACTATTACCAAGGTTTCGTTACTATTACCAGTATTTAGTTACTATTACCAGGGTTTCGTTACTATTATCAGTATTTAGTTACTATTACCAGGGTTTCGTTACTATTACCAGTATTTAGTTACTATTACCATTATTTCGTTACTATTACCAGGGTTTCGTTACTATTACCAGTATTTAGTTACTATTACCAGTATTTAGTTACTATTACCAGGGTTTCGTTACTATTACCAGTATTTAGTTACTATTACCAGGGTTTCGTTACTATTACCAGTATTTAGTTACTATTACCAGGGTTTCGTTACTATTACCAGTATTTAGTTACTATTACCAGGGTTTCGTTACTTTTACCAGTATTTCGTTACTATTACCAGGGTTTCGTTACTTTTACCAGTATTTCGTTACTATTACCATGGTTTCGTTACTTTTACCACGATTTCGTTACTATTACCTGGATTTCGTTACTATTACCACGGTTTCGTTACTATTACCATGGTTTCGTTACTTTTACCACGATTTCGTTACTATTACCTGGATTTCGTTACTATTACCACGTTTTCGTTACTATTACCACGGTTTCGTTACTATTATCATTACTATCATTATTTAGTAACTATTACCAGGGTTTCGTTACTATTACCAGTATTTAGTTACTATTACCAGGGTTACGTTACTATTACCAGTATTTAGTTACTATTACCAGGGTTTCGTTACTTTTACCAGTCATTAGTTACTATTACCAGGGTTTCGTTACTATTACCAGTATTTAGTTACTATTACCAGGGTTTGGTTACTTTTACCAGTATTTAGTTACTATTACCAGGGTTTCGTTACTTTTTACCAGTATTTCGTTACTATTACCATGGTGTCGTTACGTTTACCACGATTTCGTTACTATTACCTGGGTTTCGTTACTATTACCAGGGTTGTTACTTTAACCAGTATTTTGTTACTATTACCAGGGTTTCGTTACTATTATCATTTCGTTACTATTACCATTATTTCGTTACTATTACCAGTATTTCGTTACTATTACCAGTATTTACTTACTATTACCAATATTTACTTACTATTACCAGGGTTTCGTTACTTTTACCAGTATTTAGTTACTATTACCAGGGTTTCGTTATCATTAATTCGTTACTATTATAGTTATTTCGTTACTATTACTGATTTCGTTACTATTACCACGTTGTCGTTACTATTACCACGGTTTCGTTACTATTACCAGTATTTAGTTATTATTACCACGGTTTCGTAACTATTACAGTAGTTTCGTTACTATTACCATGGTTTCGTTACTTTTACCACGATTTCGTTACTATTACCATGGTTTCGTTACTATTACCACGTTTTCGTTACTATTACCACGGTTTCATTACTATTACCATGGTTTCGTTACTTTTACCACGATTTCGTTACTATTACCTGGTTTTCGTTACTATTACCACGTTTTCGTTACTATTACCAATATTTACTTACTATTACCACGGTTTTGTTACTTTTACCACGATTTCGTTACTATTACCAGGGTTTCGTTACTATTATCTTTATTTCATTACTATTATCATCATTTCGTTACTATTACCAGTATTTAGTTATTATTACCAGGGTTTCGTTACTATTACCAGTATTTAGTTATTATTACCAGAGTGTCGTTACTATTACCAGGGTTTCGTTACTTTTACCAGTATTTCGTTACTATTACCATTATTTCGTTACTATTACCATTTCGTTACTATTACCAGTATTTAGTTACTATTACCAGGGTTTCGTTACTATTACCAGTATTTCGTTACTATTACCATTATTTCGTTACTGTTACCAATATTTCATTACTATTACCAGGATTTCGTTACTATTATCATAATTTCGTTACTATTACCAGGGTTTCGTTACTATTACCAGTATTTAGTTACTATTACCAGGGTTTCGTTATTATTATCATTAATTCATTACTATTATAGGTATTTCGTTACTATTACCATTATTTAGTTACTATTACCATTAGTTACTATTACCAAGGTTTCGTTACTATTACCAGTATTTAGTTACTATTACTATTATCAGTATTTAGTTACTATTACCAGGGTTTCGTTACTATTACCAGTATTTAGTTACTATTACCAGGGTTTGGTTACTTTTACTAGTATTTAGTTACTATTACCAGAGTTTCGTTACTCTTACCACGATTTATTTACTATTACCACGGTTTCGTTACTATTACCAATATTTAGTTACTATTACCATTATTTCGTTACTATTACCATTATTTCGTTACTATTACCAGGGTTTCGTTACTATTACCAGTATTTAGTTACTATTACCAGGGTTTCGTTACTTTTACCAGTATTTCGTTACTATTACCAGGGTTTCGTTACTATTACCAGTATTTAGTTACTATTACCACGTTTTCGTTACTATTACCACGGTTTCGTTACTATTACCATGGTTTCGTTACTTTTACCACGATTTCGTTACTATTACCACGTTTTCGTTACTATTACCACGGTTTCGTTACTATTACCATGGTTTCGTTACTTTTACCACGATTTCGTTACTATTACCTGGATTTCGTTACTATTACCACGTTTTCGTTACTATTACCACGGTTTCGTTACTATTTTCATTATTTCATTACTAATATCATTATTTAGTTACTATTATGAGGTTTCGTTACTATTACCAGTATTTCGTTACTATTACAGGGTTTCGTTACTATTACCATTATTTAGTTACTATTACCAGGGTTTCGTTACTTTTACCAGTATTTAGTTACTATTACCAGGGTTTCGTTACTATTACCAGTATTTAGTTACTATTACCAGGGTTTCGTTACTATTACCACGGTTTCGTTACTATTACCATGGTTTCGTTACTTTTACCACGATTTCGTTACTATTACCTGGATTTCGTTACTATTACCACGTTTTCGTTACTATTACCACGGTTTCGTTACTATTACCATGGTTTCGTTACTTTTACCACGATTTCGTTACTATTACCTGGATTTCGTTACTATAGTATTTACTTACTATTACCAGGGTTTCGTTACTTTTACCAGTATTTAGTTACTATTACCAGGGTTTCGTTATTATTATCATTAATTCATTACTATTATAGTTGTTTCGTTACTATTACCAAGATTTCGTTACTATTACCATTAGTTACTATTATCAGGGTTTCATTACTATTACCAGTATTTAGTTATTATTACCAGCGTTTCGTTACTATTATCAGTATTTAGTTACTATTACCAGGGTTTCGTTACTTTTACCAGTATATCGTTACTATTACCATGGTTTCGTTACTTTTACCACGATTTCGTTAGTATTACCTGGATTTCGTTACTATTACCATGGTTTCGTTACTATTACCACGTTCTTGTTATTATTACTATGGTTTCGTTACTTTTACCACGATTTCGTTACTATTACCTGGATTTCGTATTATCATTATTCATTACTATTATAGTTATTTCGTTACTATTACCATTAGTTACTATTACAGGGTTTCGTTACTATTACCACTATTTAGTTACTATTACCAGGGTTTCGTTACTATTACCAGTATTTAGTTACTATTATCATTATTTCGTTACTATTACCAGTATTTAGTTACTATTACCAGGGTTTCGTTACTATTACCAGGGTTTCGTTACTATTACCAGTATTTAGTTACTATTACCAGGGTTTCGTTACTTTCACCAGTATTTTGTTACTATTACCAGGGTTTCGTTACTATTATCATCATTTCGTTACTATTACCATTATTTCGTTACTATTACCAGGATTTCGTTACTATTACCAGGGTTTCGTTACTTTTACCAGTATTTAGTTACTATTACCAGGGTTTCGTTATTATCATTAATTCATTACTATTATAGTTATTTCGTTACTATTACCATTATTTCGTTACTATTACCATTATTTAGTTACTATTACCAGGGTTTCGTTACTATTACCAGTATTTCGTTACTATTATCAGTATTTAGTTACTATTACCAGGGTTTCGTTACTTTTACCAGTATTTAGTTACTATTACCATTATTTCGTTACTTTTACCAGTATTTAGTTACTATTACCATGGTTTCGTTACTTTTACCACGATTTCGTTACTATTACCTGGATTTCGTTACTATTACCACGGTTTTGTTACTATTACCACGGTTTCGTTACTATTACCATGGTTTCGTTACTTTTACCACGTTTTCGTTACTATTACCACGGTTTCGTTACTATTACCATGGTTTCGTTACTTTTACCACGATTTCGTTACTATTACCTGGATTTCGTTACTATTACCACGTTTTCGTTACTATTACCACGGTTTCGTTACTATTACCATGGTTTCGTTACTTTTACCATGGTTTCGTTACTATTACCACGATTTCGTTACTATTACCATGGTTTCGTTACTTTTACCACGATTTCGTTACTATTACCACGTTTTCGTTACTATTACCACGGTTTCGTTACTATTACCATGGTTTCGTTACTTTTACCACGATTTCGTTACTATTACCTGGATTTCGTTACTATTACCTGGATTTCGTTACTATTACCACGTTTTCGTTACTATTACCACGGTTTCGTTACTATTACCATGGTTTCGTTACTTTTACCACGATTTCGTTACTATTACCTGGATTTCGTTACTATTACCACGTTTTCGTTACTATTACCATGGTTTCGTTACTATTACCACGATTTCGTTACTATTACCACATTTTCGTTACTATTACCATGGTTTCGTTACTATTACCACGGTTTCGTTACTATTACCATGGTTTCGTTACTTTTACCACGATTTCGCTACTATTACCACGTTTTCGTTACTAATACCAGTATTTAGTTACTATTACCAGGGTTTCGTTACTTTTACCAGTATTTAGTTACTATTATCATTATTTCATTATTATTATCATTATTTCGTTACTATTACCAGTATTTCGTTACTATTACAGGGTTTCGTTACTATTCCTATTATTTAGTTACTATTACCAGGGTTTCGTTATTATCATTAATTCATTACTATTATAGTTATTTCGTTACTATTACCATTATTTCGTTACTATTACCATTAGTTACTATTACCAGGGTTTCGTTACTCTTACCAGTATTTAGTTATTATTACTATTACCAGTATTTCGTTACTATTACCAGGGTTTCGTTACTATTATCTGTATTTAGTTACTATTACCAGGGTTTCGTTACTTTTACCAGTATTTAGTTACTATTACCAGGGTTTCGTTACTTTTACCAGTATTTAGTTACTATTACCAGGGTTTCGTTACTATTACCAGTATTTAGTTACTATTACCAGGATTTCGTTACTATTACCAGGGTTTCGTTAATTTTACCAGGATTTCGTTACTATTACCAGGGTTTCGTTACTCTTATCATTTCGTTACTATTACCATTATTTCGTTACTATTACCAGTATTTAATTACTATTACCAGGATTTCGTTACTATTACCAGTATTTACTATTACCAGGGTTTCGTTACTTTTACCAGTATTTAGTTACTATTACCAGGGTTTCGTTACTATTATCATTATTTCATTACTATTATCATCATTTCGTTACTATTACCAGTATTTAGTTATTATTACCAGGGTTTCGTTACTATTACCAGTATTTAGTTATTATTACCAGTGTTTCGTTACTATTACCAGTATTTCGTTACTATTACCAGTGTTTCGTTACTTTTACCAGTATTTCGTTACTATTACCAGGGTTTCGTTACTTTTACCAGTATTTCGTTACTATTACCAGGGTTTCGTTACTATTACCAGTATTTAGTTACTATTACCAGGGTTTCGTTACTATTACCAGTATTTAGTTACTATTACCTGGGTTTCGTTAAAATTACCAGGGTTTCGTTACTTTTACCAGTATCTAGTTACTATTACCAGGGTTTCGTTACTATTACCAGGGTTTCGTTACTATTACCATTATTTCGTTACTGTTACCAATATTTCGTTACTATTACCAGTATTTCGTTACTATTACCAGGGTTTCGTTACTATTACCAGTATTTAGTTACTATTACCAGGGTTTCGTTACTTTTACCAGTATTTAGTTACTATTACCAGGGTTTCGTTATCATTAATTCATTACTATTATAGTTATTTCGTTACTATTACCATTATTTCGTTACTATTACCATTATTTAGTTACTATTACCAAGGTTTCGGTACTATTACCAGTATTTAGTTACTATTACCAGGGTTTCGTTACTATTATCAGTATTTAGTTACTATTACCAGGGTTTCGTTACTATTACCAGTATTTAGTTACTATTACCATTATTTCGTTACTATTACCAGTATTTAGTTACTATTACCAGGGTTTCGTTACTATTACCAGTGTTTAGTTACTATTACCACGTTTTCGTTACTATTACCACGGTTTCGTTACTATTACTATGGTTTTGTTACTTTTCTCACGATTTCGTTACTATTACCTTGATTTCGTTACTATTACCATGGTTTCGTTACTATTACCACTGTTTTGTTACTATTACTTGGATTTCGTTACTATTACCAGTGTTTCGTTACTATTACCAGTGTTTCGTTACTATTACCAGGTTTTCGTTACTATTACCAGTGTTTCGTTACTATTACCAGTGTTTCGTTACTATTACCAGTGTTTCGTTACTATTACCAGTGTTTCGTTACTAGTACCAGGTTTTCGTTACTAGTACCAGGTTTTCGTTACTAGTACCAGGTTTTCGTTACTAGTACCAGCGTTTCGTTACTATTACCAGTGTTTCGTTACTATTACCAGGATTTCGTTACTATTACCATTATTGCGTTACTATTACCAGTATTTCGTTACTATTACCAGGGTTCCGTTATTTTTACCAGTATTTAGTTACTATTACCAGAGTTTCGTTTCTATTACCAGGGTTTCGTTACTATTACCAGTATTATAATACTATTACCAGGGTTTCGTTACTACTTTTACCAGTATTTCGTTACTATTATCATTTCATTACTATTATAGTTATTTCGTTACCATTATTTCGTTACTATTACCAGGGTTTCGTTACTATTACCAGTATTTAGTTACTATTACCAGGGTTTCGTTACTTTTACCAGTATTTAGTTACTATTACCAGGGTTTCGTTATTATTATCATTAATTCATTACTATTATAGTTATTTCGTTACTATTACCAAGGTTTCGTTACCCTTACCAGTATTTAGTTACTATTACCAGGGTTTCGTTACTATTACCAGTATTTAGTTACTATTACCAGTATTTAGTTACTATTACCAGGGTTTCGTTACTATTACCAGTATTTAGTTACTATTACCAGGGTTTCGTTACTTTTACCAGTATTTCGTTACTATTACCAGGGTTTCGTTACTTTTACCAGTATTTCGTTACTAGTACCAGGGTTTCGTTACTATTACCAGTATTTAGTTACTATTACCAGTATTTAGTTACTATTACCTGGGTTTCGTTACTATTACCAGGGTTTCGTTACTTTTACCAGTATTTAGTTACTATTACCAGGGTTTCGTTACTATTACCAGGGTTTCGTTACTATTATCAGTATTTAGTTACTATTACCAGGGTTTCGTTACTTTTACCAGTATTTAGTTACTATTACCATTATTTCGTTACTATTACCAGTATTTAGTTACTATTACCAGGGTTTCGTTACTATTACCAGTATTTAGTTACTATTACCAGGGTTTCGTTACTATTACCAGTATTTAGTTACTATTACCAGGGTTTCGTTACTATTACCAGTATTTAGTTACTATTACCTGGGTTTCGTTACTATTACCAGGGTTTCGTTACTTTTACCAGTATTTAGTTACTATTACCAGGGTTTCGTTACTATTACCATTATTTCGTTACTATTACCAGTATTTAGTTACTATTACCAGGATTTCGTTACTATTACCAGGGTTTCGTTACTTTTACCAGGATTTCGTTACTATTATCATTATTTCGTTACTATTACCAGTATTTAGTTACTATTACCAGGGTTTCGTTACTATTACCAGGGTTTCGTTACTATTACCAGTATTTCGTTACTATTACCAGGGTTTCGTTACTATTACCAGTATTTAGTTACTATTACCAAGGTTTCGTTACTATTACCAGTATTTAGTTACTATTACCAGGGTTTCGTTACTATTACCAATATTTAGTTACTATTACCATTATTTCGTTACTATTACCATTATTTCGTTACTATTACCAGTATTTACTTACTATTACCAGGGTTTCGTTACTTTTACCAGTATTCATTACTATTACCAGGGTTTCGTTATCATTAATTCATTATTATTATAGTTATTTCGTTACTATTACCATTATTTCGTTACCATTATTTAGTTACTATTACCAAGGTTTCGTTACTATTACCAGTATTTAGTTACTATTATCAGTATTTAGTTACTATTACCAGGGTTTCGTTACTATTACCAGTATTTAGTTACTATTACCAGGGTTTCGTTACTTTTACCAGTATTTCGTTACTATTACCAGGGTTTCGTTACTTTTACCAGTATTTCGTTACTATTACCAGGGTTTCGTTACTATTACCAGTATTTAGTTACTATTACCAGGGTTTCGTTACTATTACCAGTATTTAGTTACTATTACCAGGGTTTCGTTACTTTTACCAGTATTTAGTTACTATTACCAGGGTTTCGTTACTATTATCATCATTTCGTTACTATTACCAGTATTTAGTTATTATTACCAGGGTTTCGTTACTATTACCAGTATTTAGTTATTATTACCAGTGTTTCGTTACTATTACCAGTATTTCGTTACTATTACCAGGGTTTCGTTACTTTTACCAGTATTTCGTTACTATTACCAGGGTTTCGTTACTATTACCAGTATTTCGTTACTATTACCAGGGTTTCGTTACTATTACCAGTATTTCGTTACTATTATCAGTATTTAGTTACTATTACCAGGGTTTCGTTACTTTTACCAGTATTTAGTTACTATTACCATTATTTCGTTACTATTACCAGTATTTAGTTACTATTACCAGTGTTTCGTTACTTTTACCAGTATTTAGTTACTATTACCAGGGTTTCGTTACTTTTACCAGTATTTAGTTACTATTACCAGGGTTTCGTTACTATTACCAGTATTTAGTTACTATTACCAGGGTTTCGTTACTATTACCAGGGTTTCGTTACTTTTACCAGTATTTGGTTACTATTACCAGGGTTTCGTTACTATTATCATAATTTCGTTACTTCGTTACTATTACCAGTATTTCGTTACTATTACCAGTATTTCGTTACTATTACCAGTATTTACTATTACCAGGGTTTCGTTACTTTATTTAGTTACTATTACCAGTATTTCGTTACTATTACCAGGGTTTCGTTACTTTTACCAGTATTTCGTTACTATTACCAGGGTTTCGTTACTATTATCAGTATTTAGTTACTATTACCAGGGTTTCGTTACTTTTACCAGTATTTAGTTACTATTACCATTATTTCGTTACTATTACCAGTATTTAGTTACTATTATCAGTGTTTCGTTACTTTTACCGCGATTTCGTTACTATTACCAGGGTTTCGTTACTATTACCAGAATTTAGATACTAATACCAAGGTTTCGTTACTACTACCAGTTTTTAGTTACTATTACCTGGGTTTCGTTACTATTACCAGGGTTTCGTTACTTTTACCAGTATTTCGTTACTAGTACCAGGGTTTCGTTACTATCAGTATTTAGTTACTATTACCAGTATTTAGTTACTATTACCAGGATTTCGTTACTATTACCAGGGTTTCGTTACTTTTACCAGGATTTCGTTACTATTACCAGGGTTTCGTTACTTTTACCAGTATTTAGTTACTATTACCAGGGTTTCGTTACTATTATATAATTTCGTTATTACCAGGGTTTCGTTACTATTACCAGTATTTAGTTACTATTACCAGTGTTTCGTTACTTTTACCAGTATTTAGTTACTATTACCAAGGTTTCGTTACTTTTACCAGTATTTCGTTACTATTACCAGGGTTTCGTTACAATTACCAGTATTTAGTTACTATTACCATGGTTTCGTTACTTTTACCACGATTTCGTTACTATTACCTGGGTTTCGTTTTTATTACCAGGGTTTCGTTACTATTACCAGTATATCATTACTATTACCAGTACTTAGTTACTATTACCAGGGTTTGGTTACTTTTACCAGTATTTAGTTACTATTACCAGGGTTTCGTTACTATTACCAGTATTTAGTTACTATTATCAGTGTTTCGTTACTTTTACCAGTATTTAGTTACTATTACAAGGGTTTCGTTACTATTACCAGGGTTTCGTTACTTTCACCATTATTTTGTTACTATTACCAGGGTTTCGTTACTATTATCATCATTTCGTTACTATTACCATCATTACTATTATAGTTATTTCGTTACTATTACCATTATTTAGTTACTATTACCAGGGTTTCGTTACTATTATCAGTATTTAGTATTACCAGTGTTTCGTTACTTTTACCAGTTTTTAGTCACTATTACCATTATTTCGTTACTATTACCAGTATTTAGTTACTATTACCAGTATTTCGTTACTATTACCAGGGTTTCGTTACTATTACCAGTATTTAGTTACTATTACCATTATTTCGTTACTATTACCAGTATTTAGTTACTATTACCAGTGTTTCGTTACTTTTACCAGTATTTAGTTACTATTACCAGGGTTTCGTTACTTTTACCAGTATTTAGTTACTATTACCAGTATTTAGTTACTATTACCAGGGTTTCGTTACTATTACCAGTATTTAGTTACTTTTACCAGTATTTCGTTACTATTACCAGGGTTTCGTTACTTTTACCAGTATTTAGTTACTATTACCAGGGTTTCGTTACTATTACCATTTTGTTACTATTACCAGTATTTAGTTACTATTACCAGGATTTCGTTACTATTACCAGGGTTTCGTTACTTTTACCAGTATTTAGTTACTATTACCAGGGTTTCGTTACTATTATCATTATTTCATTACTATTATCATCATTTCGTTACTATTACCAGTATTTAGTTATTATTACCAGGGTTTCGTTACTATTACCAGTATTAAGTTATTACCAGTATTTCGTTACTATTACCAGGGTTTCGTTACTTTTACCAGTATTTCGTTACTATTACCAGGGTTTCGTTACTATTATCAGTATTTAGTTACTATTCCCTGGTAATAGTATTATATTCCTGGTAATAGTAAAGAAACCCTGGTTATAGAAACGTAACTCTGGTAATAGTAACTAAATCCTGGTTAAAATAACGGAAGCCTGGTAATAGTTCCGATATTCTGGTATTAGTAACGCAATAATGGTAATAGTAACGAAATACTGGTAATAGTAACGAAACCCTGGTAATAGTATTATAATACTGGTAATAGTAACGAAACCCTGGTAATAGAAACGAAACTCTGGTAATAGTAACTAAATACTGGTAAAAATAACGGAACCCTGGTTTTCGTTACTATTACCAGTATTTAGTTACTATTATAGTTATTTCGTTACTATTACCAGGGTTTCGTTACTATTACCAGTATTTAGTTACTATTACCAGGAGTTATTTTTACCAGTATTTAGTTACTATTACCAGTATTTCGTTACTTTTACCAGTATTTCGTTACTATTACCAGTATTTATTTACTATTACCAAGGTTTCATTACTATTACCAGTATTTAGTTACTATTACCTGAGTTTCGTTACTATTACCAGTATTTCATTACTATAATGATACTATTATCATTATTTAGTTACTATTACCAGGGTTACGTTACTATTATCAGTATTTAGTCACTATTACCAGGGTTTCGTTACTTTTACCAGTATTTAGTTACTATTACCATTATTTCGTTACTATTACCAGTATTTAGTTACTATTACCATTATTTCGTTACTATTACCAGTATTTAGTTACTATTACCAGGGTTTCGTTACTTTTTACCAGTATTTCGTTACTATTACCAGGGTTTCGTTACTATTACCAGTATTTAGTTACTATTACCAGGGTTTCGTTACTATTACCAGGGTTTCGTTACTTTCACCAGTATTTTGTTACTATTACCAGGGTTTCGTTACTATTATCATCATTTCGTTACTATTACCATTATTTCGTTACTATTACCAGGATTTCGTTACTATTACCAGGGTTTCGTTACTTTTACCAGTATTTAGTTACTATTACCAGGGTTTCGTTACTTTTACCAGTATTTAGTTACTATTACCATTATTTCGTTACTATTACCAGTATTTAGTTACTATTACCAGGGTTTCGTTACTATTACCAGTATTTAGTTACTATTACCAGGGTTTCGTTACTATTACCAGTATTTAGTTACTATTACCAGTGTTTCGTTACTTTTACCAGTATTTAGTTACTATTACCAGGGTTTCGTTACTTTTACCAGTATTTAGTTACTATTACCAGGGTTTCGTTACTATTACCATTATTTTGTTACTATTACCAGTATTTAGTTACTATTACCAGGATTTCGTTTCTTTTACCAGTATTTAGTTACTATTACCAGGGTTTCGTTACTGTTACCAATATTTCGTTACTATTACCATTTTGTTACTATTACCAGTATTTAGTTACTATTACCAGGATTTCGTTACTATTACCAGGGTTTCGTTACTTTTACCAGGATTTCGTTACTATTACCAGGGTTTCGTTACTTTTACCAGTATTTAGTTACTATTACCAGGGTTTCGTTACTATTATCATTATTTCATTACTATTATCATCATTTCGTTACTATTACCAGGGTTTCGTTACTATTACCAATATTTAGTTATTATTACCAGTGTTTCGTTACTATTACCAGTATTTCGTTACTATTACCAGGGTTTCGTTACTTTTACCAGTATTTCGTTACTATTACCAGTATTTAGTTACTATTACCATTATTTAGTTACTATTCCCTGGTAATAGTATTATAATACTGGTAATAGTAACGAAACCCTGGTAATAGAAACGAAACTCTGGTAATAGTAACTAAATACTGGTAAAAATAACGGAACCCTGGTAATAGTAACGAAATACTGGTAATAGTAACGCAATAATGGTAATAGTAACGAAATACTGGTAAAAGTAACGAAACCCTGGTAATAGTATTGTAATACTGGTAATAGTAACGAAACCCTGGTAATAGAAACGAAACTCTGGTAATAGTAACTAAATACTGGTAAAATAACGAAACCCTGGTTTTCGTTACTATTACCAGTATTTAGTTACTATTATAGTTATTTCGTTACTATTACCAGGGTTTCGTTACTATTACCAGTATTTAGTTACTATTACCAGGAGTTATTTTTACCAGTATTTAGTTACTATTACCAGTATTTCGTTACTTTTACCAGTATTTCGTTACTATTACCAGTATTTAGTTACTATTACCAAGGTTTCATTACTATTACCAGTATTTAGTTACTATTACCTGAGTTTCGTTACTATTACCAGTATTTCATTACTATAATACTATTATCATTATTTAGTTACTATTACCAGGGTTACGTTACTATTATCAGTATTTAGTCACTATTACCAGGGTTTCGTTACTTTTACCAGTATTTAGTTACTATTACCAGGGTTTCGTTACTATTACCATTATTTTGTTACTATTACCAGTATTTAGTTACTATTACCAGGATTTCGTTACTATTACCAGGGTTTCGTTAATTTTACCAGGATTTCGTTACTATTACCAGGGTTTCGTTACTTTTACCAGTATTTAGTTACTATTACCAGGGTTTCGTTACTATTACCAGGGTTTCGTTACTTTTACCAGTATTTGGTTACTATTACCAGGGTTTCGTTACTATTATCATAATTTCGTTACTATTACCATGGTTTCGTTACTATTACCAGTATTTAGTTACTATTACCAGGGTTTCGTTACTATTACCAGGGTTTCGTTACTTTTACCAGTATTTAGTTACTATTACCAGGGTTCGTTACTTTTACCAGTATTTAGTTACTATTACAAGGGTTTCGTTACTATTACCATTATTTTGTTACTATTACCAGGGTTTCGTTACTATTACCAGTATTTAGTTACTATTACCAGTGTTTCGTTACTATTACCAGTATTTAGTTACTATTACCAGGGTTTCGTTACTTTTACCAGTATTTCGTTACTATTACCAGGGTTTCGTTACTATTACCAGTATTTAGTTACTATTACCAGGGTTTCGTTACTTTTACCAGTATTTAGTTACTATTACCAGGGTTTCGTTACTTTTACCAGTATTTCGTTACTATTACCAGTATTTAGTTACTATTATCATCATTTCGTTAATATTACCATTATTTCGTTACTATTACCAGGATTTCGTTACTATTACCAGTATTTACTTACTATTACCAGGGTTTCGTTACTATTACCAGTATTTAGTTACTATTACCAGTGTTTCGTTACTATTACCAGTATTTAGTTACTATTACCAGGGTTTCGTTACTTTTACCAGTATTTAGTTACTATTACCAGGGTTTCGTTACTTTTACCAGTATTTAGTTACTATTACCAGGGTTTCGTTACTATTACCAGTGTTTCGTTACTATTACCAGTATTTAGTTATTATTACCAGAGTGTCGTTACTATTACCAGGGTTTCGTTACTTTTACCAGTATTTCGTTACTATTACCATTATTGCGTTACTATTACCAGTATTTAGTTACTATTACCAGGGTTTCGTTACTTTTATCAGTATTTAGTTACTATTACCAGGGTTTTGTTACTTTTACCAGCATTTCGTTACTATTACCAGGGTTTCGTTACTATTACCAGTATTTAGTTACTATTACCAAGGTTTCGTTACTATTACCAGTATTTGGTTACTATTATCATTTCGTTACTTCGTTACTATTACCAGTATTTCGTTACTATTACCAGTATTTCGTTACTATTACCAGTATTTACTATTACCAGGGTTTCGTTACTATTACTAGTATTTAGTTATTATTACCAGGGTTTCGTTACTATTACCAGTATTTAGTTATTATTACCAGTGTTTCGTTACTATTACCAGGGTTTCGTTACTATTATCAGTATTAAGTTACTATTACCAGGGTTTCGTTACTCTTACCAGTATTTAGTTACTATTACCATTATTTCGTTACTTTTACCAGTATTTCGTTACTATTACCAGTATTTCGTTACTTTTACCAGTATTTCGTTACTATTACCAGGGTTTCGTTACTATTACCAGTATTTAGTTACTATTACCAGGGTTTCGTTACTATTACCAGTATTTAGTTACTATTACCTGGGTTTCGTTACTATTACCAGGGTTTCGTTACTTTTACCAGTATTTAGTTACTATTACCAGGGTTTCGTTACTATTACCATTATTTCGTTACTATTACCAGTATTTAGTTACTATTACCAGTATTTAGTTACTATTACCAGGGTTTCGTTACTTTTACCAGTATTTAGTTACTATTACCAGGGTTTCGTTACTATTACCATTATTTCGTTACTATTACCAGTATTTAGTTACTATTACCAGGGTTTCGTTACTTTTATCAGTATTTAGTTACTATTACCAGGGTTTTGTTACTTTTACCAGTATTTCGTTACTATTACCAGGGTTTCGTTACTATTACCAGTATTTAGTTACTATTACCAAGGTTTCGTTACTATTACCAGTATTTGGTTACTATTACCAGGGTTTCGTTACTATTACCAGTATTTAGTTACTATTACCAGGGTTTCGTTACTATTAACAGGGTTTCGTTACTATTACCAGTATTTAGTTACTCTTACCATTATTTAGTTACTATTACCAGGGTTTCGTTACTATTACCAGTATTTAGTTACTATTACCAAGGTTTCGTTACTATTACCAGTATTTAGTTACTATTACCAGGGTTTCGTTACTATTACCAGGGTTTCGTTACTTTTACCAGTATTAAATTACTATTACCAGGGTTTCGTTACTATTATCATCATTTTGTTACTATTACCATTATTTCGTTACTGTTACCAATATTTCGTTACTATTACCAGTATTTCGTTACTATTATCATAATTTCGTTACTATTACCAGGGTTTCGTTACTTTTACCAGTATTTAGTTACTATTACCATTATTTCGTTACTATTACCAGTATTTAGTTACTATTACCAGTGTTTCGTTACTTTTACCAGTATTTAGTTACTATTACCAGGGTTTCGTTACTTTTACCAGTATTTAGTTACTATTACAAGGGTTTCGTTACTATTACCAAGGTTTCGTTAGTACTACCAGTATTTAGTTACTATTACCTGGGTTTCGTTACTATTACCATTATTTCGTTACTTTTACCAGTATTTAGTTACTATTACCAGGGTTTCGTTACTATTACCATTATTTTGTTACTATTACCAGTATTTAGTTACTATTACCAGGGTTTCGTTACTTTTACCAGGATTTCGTTACTATTACCAGGGTTTCGTTACTTTTACCAGTATTTAGTTACTATTACCAGGGTTTCGTTACTATTATCATTATTTCATTACTATTATCATCATTTCGTTACTATTACCAGGGTTTCGTTACTATTACCAGTATTTAGTTATTATTACCAGTGTTTCGTTACTATTACCAGTATTTCGTTACTATTACCAGGTTTTCGTTACTATTACCACGGTTTCGTTACTATTACCAGGATTTTGTTACTATTCCCTGGTAATAGTATTGTAATACTGGTAATAGTAACGAAATCCAGGTAATAGTAACGAAACCCTGGTAATAGTAACGAAACCCTTGTAATAGTAACTAAATACTGGTAAAAGTAACGAAACACTGATAATAGTAACTAAATACTGGTAATAGTAACGAAACCCTGGTAATAGTATTATAATACTGGTAATAGTAACGAAACCCTGGTAATAGAAACGAAACTCTGGTAATAGTAACTAAATACTGGTAAAAATAACGGAACCATGGTTTTCGTTACTATTACCAGTATTTAGTTACTATTATAGTTATTTCGTTACTATTACCAGGGTTTCGTTACTATTACCAGTATTTAGTTACTATTACCAGGAGTTATTTTTACCAGTATTTAGTTACTATTACCAGAGTTTCATTTCTATTACCAGGGTATCGTTACTTTTACCAGTATTTAGTTACTATTACAAGGGTTTCGTTACTATTATCATTATTTCATTACTATTATAGTTATTTCGTTACTATTACCATTATTTCGTTAGTATTACCAGGGTTTCGTTACTATTACCAGTATTTAGTTACTATTACCAGGATTTCGTTACTATTACCAGGGTTTCGTTACTTTTACCAGTATTTAGTTACTATTACAAGGGTTTCGTTACTATTATCATTATTTCATTACTATTATAGTTATTTCGTTACTATTACCATTATTTCGTTAGTATTACCAGGGTTTCGTTACTATTACCAGTATTTAGTTACTATTACCAGTATTTTGTTACTATTACCAGAATGGCCAAAATCTCAAAGGGGGTACCCCATGGAATTTGGGGGGAAATCCGAAGGTCAGCGATTTGGTCCAAACTTGCGCCACAAGTAGAGAGTGGGATAGGGTGCACACCAGCGTAGGCAGCAGAATCGTGAGACCAAGGGTGTGTCGGTGAGAGCCCTCGAAAGTTGGGCCTTTTGACGTTTATGCCTGTGGCAGGGATACCGTGTGCCTGACTGGTGTGCCATTGCACTGCAGGGCATCCCAGGCCGCCCCGGACCTGTGGGTGTCATAGCGGGTAAATCGGTGGAGGTGACCAAAATGCCCCAGAATGGCCAAAATCTCAAAGGGGGTACCCCATGGAATTTGGGGGGAAATCCGAAGGTCAGCGATTTGGTCCAAACTTGCGCCACAAGTAGAGAGTGGGATAGGGTGCACACCAGCGTAGGCAGCAGAATCGTGAGACCAAGGGTGTGTCGGTGAGAGCCCTCGAAATTTGGGCCTTTTGACGTTTATGCCTGTGGCAGGGATACGGTGTGCCTGACTGGTGTGCCATTGCACTGCAGGGCATCCCAGGCCGCCCCGGACCTGTGGGTGTCATAGCGGGTAAATCGGTGGAGGTGGCCAAAATGCCCCAGAATGGCCAAAATCTCAAGGTCAGCGATTTGGTCCAAACTTGCGCCACAAGTAGAGAGTGGGATAGGGTGCACACCAGCGTAGGCAGCAGAATCGTGAGACCAAGGGTGTGGCGGTGAGAGCCCTCGAAATTTGGGCCTTTTGACGTTTATGCCTGTGGCAGGGATACCGTGTGCCTGACTGGTGTGCCATTGCACTGCAGGGCATCCCAGGCCGCCCCGGACCTGTGGGTGTCATAGCGGGTAAATCGGTGGTGACCAAAATGCCCCAGAATGGCCAAAATCTTTTTTTTAAGGGGCCCCATGGAATTTGGGGGGAAATCCGAAGGTCAGCGATTTGGTCCAAACTTGCGCCACAAGTAGAGAGTGGGATAGGGTGCACACCAGCGTAGGCAGCAGAATCGTGAGACCAAGGGTGTGTCGGTGAGAGCCCTCGAAAGTTGGGCCTTTTGACGTTTATGCCTGTGGCAGGGATACCGTGTGCCTGACTGGTGTGCCATTGCACTGCAGGGCATCCCAGGCCGCCCCGGACCTGTGGGTGTCATAGCGGGTAAATCGGTGGAGGTGACCAAAATGCCCCAGAATGGCCAAAATCTCAAAGGGTATGTCGGTGAGAGCCCTCGAAAGTTGGGCCTTTTGACGTTTATGCCTGTGGCAGGGATACGGTGTGCCTGACTGGTGTGCCATTGCACTGCAGGGCATCCCAGGCCGCCCCGGACCTGTGGGTGTCATAGCGGGTAAATCGGTGGAGGTGACCAAAATGCCCCAGAATGGCCAAAATCTCAAAGGGGGTACCCCATGGAATTTTGGGGGAAATCCGAAGGTCAGCGATTTGGTCCAAACTTGCGCCACAAGTAGAGAGTGGCATAGGGTGGACACCAGCGTAGGCAGCAGAATCGTTTATGCCTGTGGCAGGGATACGGTGTGCCTGACTGGTGTGCCATTGCACTGCAGGGCATCCCAGGCCGCCCCGGACCTGGAATTTCCCCCCATGGAATTTGGGGGGGAAATCCGAAGGTCAGCGATTTGGTCCAAACTTGCGCCACAAGTAGAGAGTGGGATAGGGTGCACACCTTTGAGATTTTGGCCATTCTGGGGCATTTTGGTCACCTCCACCGATTTACCCGCTATGACACCCACAGGTCCGGGGCGGCCTGGGATGCCCTGCAGTGCAATGGCACACCAGTCAGGCACACCGTATCCCTGCCACAGGCATAAACGTCAAAAGGCCCAGAGTTTCGTTACCCGTATTTCGTTCCTATTCGCAGCGTTTCAATACGATTACCATGTCTTAGTTGCTTTTTTTACTAGTGTTTCGTCATTATTAACAAGGTTTCGTTATTACTAATTTTTCTTTACTATTACCTGGGCCTCATTACTATCGCCAGTGTTTCTCTGGCTACAATTGGGCCACTACCTCACCCACATGTCGAGAGCCACGAGGCCCACTCTGGCCAAAGGTGTGGGCGCTAAAGGCGGAAAGGCAAAAATCCAGACAGAGTCTCAACTCTGGCTGGGCCCCAGGCACACGCACATGACTCTCCCTCTTGGGTAAGATTGTACAAGTTGCACAAAGTGCATAATTTACGCAAATTACACCACTTACACAGGTTGCACTAATTATACCAGCTGCACTACTTTCACAGATTGATCTAGTTCCACTAGCTGCATTAGTTACACTAGCACTAGTTGCACTAGTCATACTAGCACTATTTTCATGTTGCACTACAATATTTACACAGGTTGCACTAGTTACGCTAGTACTAGTTTCACTAATTACACAAATTGCACTAACTATACTGGTTACACAGGTTTCACTAGTCCCACTGGCTGCACTAATTTCACTTATCACAGAAGTTATGCAAGCTACACTAGCTAGGGAAAGTCAATATAGCTTGGGAAGAGTGTCGTCGAGTGGTAGCTGAAGAGACGAGGGCCGCCGCCTTTTCAGGGAAGACTCCAGATTTCTCCTCGGGGCTTTACTCCCGAAGCATTCCCTGTGCACGCGAAACCCATAGCTCACCTTAAAATAGATAACTAATGAATCTCCAACTTCTTTTGTGTGACCATAGGTACAGAGAGGGAGTTATCTTTATATAGAAACCTCTTATAAGTGAAAACGGGAAAGGTATATCGACGACTACCCATACTCATTAGTGACCTGAGAATAATATGGTGTGGAGTCAGGGTGAAGATTTCGGTTGACAATATTTGTTACCATGATTCCGGATAAAAGATGGGGAGACCACTGCCCTTTTGATATCATTTTGAGGAAATATACTATTAGAGTAGATTCTACAATCTTTCTCCTGAACCCAAAGCTACATTAAATGATTAGATCAGGTTTGTCTCAATCCAATCGGTGATATGACTGTTTCACGCGCTTCCGGGTAGCACCGTAGTCCCATCGGACACCCAGGAGTGTACCTTAGGTTCAAGTCCTGCTTTCCTGAGGCCAACCCCATCGACTGAGTCGTGAAGTCGGTTAGTCCAGTGATAGCGTCTTTCTTGCTCCGGGCTATAGTTCCCTGATAGCTCACACTACCCGGGAACTTCTCCCGGTGCTGGGTGAAGAACCGAGTCTTCACCAAGGCTGTGATCACTGGGTCTTCCGACAGCTCAAGTCTGCCGAAGCGGTTCCCCCGAAGCGGAACTGCCATCCTGAGCCACATCAAACCCAGGCCTCCGGTTGACACCGGTGCATAAAAGTACCTAAGAGTTACCTCGCTAAGGAGACGTAACCAGTTCCGCACTGTCCTCCTTAGGGCTCGATCCTACATCTCGAGTTGGATCAGGGTAACCTTTCCCAAAACTAGACCATGAAGGAGTCCAGGAAGAAGGTGGATTCTAAGAATGAACATCTTTTCCTGTGGCTTGAGAGGGGCCCTTGACAAGTATTCAAGGGGCTCGAGGATAGTTGTGCTGTTTTTACAATACCCCTAGCCCCAACGGGAACCCCCAGATATTTGTAAGTAGTCCCAATATCCATAGCTTTGATGGATGTACCGCCGATAAAGATGATGGGTAGGTCATCGACGACGGTCCTCTTCCTCTTCCAACGACAAGGAGCACCAAAGAGGCGCACTTGGCCGGGTTGAAGGAGAGTCCCACCGCCTGCAAGGCGCCTTCGATCCTCTTGAACTGGGACTTGAGCCCAGCTGGTGTTCGCATGGCGATAATGAGGTCGTCAGCGAAAGCGAGATGAGAGACCCACTGATCCTCGATTATCACTCTGAGTTCAGGGTCCAGCAAGGAGAGCACCTCGTCCATCACTGCATTGAACACAGTGGCGACAAAGGGTATCTCCTTGCTTAACTCCTGCTCCCGAAGTGTTCTCGGTGCCTAGCACACCCAGCTTCACTTCGGCAAGTGAAGACTGGATGTACTCTGCAAAGATATCAGGGACTTCCAACCGTTTCATGGCCCTCACTATCGTCTCACGAGAAAACGTGTCAAAGCGTACACCCAGGAAGGCCATGCAACAAGGAGTGTGCCCTTCTCTTGCCTCAGAGATGAGCCCCGACATCAAGCAGACGTTCGTCAGGCAGCCATCTACCGGGCGAAAAGCCACCTGACGCTCACTGATTGGCCTGGAGCCCATCCTCGAAGCAAAAATCTTGTGCAGAGCTCTCACAACCAAGGAGGCCACCGCGATAGGCCGAAAGTCTCCCAGGTTGGCCAATCCTTGTACTTTGGGTATGAACGTCACACGTGCCGATCTCGCGTGGCGCGGCATGTGGCCGACCGCGAGCCAGAGATTGTACGTGGCCGACAGGAGGTTAGGGTCAGTGTGGGATAAGGAATTTTTTTTTACCCCGTCAGGACCCGGGGCGGATTCCTTGGTCTTCCTGGTGGTAGTGGAGACCATATCCGGGTATTTTCGGGCAGGCTAGCATCACCTGCCTAGCATCAGGTTTGCTGGCGGTGTTCGAAAATGGGGGCCCAGAATGCAAGGTAGTCCTGAATGGGAGTGGTGGATGTCGGCTGTTTTATCCATTCTCCAGAGAGAATAAAGCTATCAGCCTGTCTCCTGTCGGACTTGTACAACCTCTGAATCCGCCGGTAGTCCTGTTTCTTAGCTCTCCTTCGAGAGAGGGTCTTCTGCTTTCTGGGTCGGGCTGAAGATCTTATAACCCGCCCATGCAACGTAGCGTGCAATGCCCCAAATAGGGCTGCTGCGTGCTCCTCAGGAAACCCACTGGCTTCTTCCCCTCTCTCTAGGGCTACAAAGGCAGCCCAGAGCTCATCTGCTGGGAGGTGCGAATCCACCTTCAGACGTGATAGGCTATCTCTTCCTGAGGCAAGGAGCGCTGCCGGGAGGTCTGATTAGCTATATTCCCCCTCCTCCAGTTTCTCTCCCCCAGCTATTCCAGGGAGAGTCAGGGAGGTGGGGGGCGAGGTAAGTGTGCAGGACAATGATGTGCCAGCGGTGACCAACCACTGAACTGCATCCTTGTGGGCCTAATTCCTCCTCTGGCCCTTGATGGATTCAAGGGTCCGTGAAGGGACGACTCCCACCAACCTTTCGTTGATGTTCCTCACCGTCCCCTCCCGCAGGATTATTGAGGCCTCCTGCGCTAGACGGTGAGATTCTTCAGCGTCCCACCTAACCTTGACCTTGTTGGCGGCAGCGGCCAAGGCAGTCCCTTCGAACGAGACTGGGTGAGTACGCTTGCGGCGCACCCCCAGCCCCGTGTTTTTTTTTTTTTTTGTTTTTTTTTTTTTTTTTTTTTTTTTTTTTTTTTTTTTTTAAGCGGCGACCACACTCCGGTCAGGAGTGTTGGTTACCTCCCCGAGCAGAGTCCATTCCCGATCTTCGTGAGAGATTAAAAAGTTTAAAACAAGGAGGTCTCTATGAGAGGATCCTCCGCTTGAGGGGTCAGAGGTGGTGGCGCGTGAGCACAGCAAGTCGCCAATATCACGGATGAAATGTTGAAGGTTACCAATGCCTTGCCACCTGCGAAATAGCACAGCGGTTCCGCGCTGGATTAACCAAAATGTAGTTCCACTGTGCTACTCGTCTCTGCCGGTATCCAAGCTTAACGGGGTTGATCCTGCCCACAGGCCTCGAAGCGTTTAACATTGCATTGCTGTCAACCTCAACAATACCTCGCTGAGTGCAGTTAGACTACTTGAGGGATATTTGGTTGGGCAATCCAAACAAAGACTACTTGAGGGATATTTGGTTGGGCAATCCAAACAAAGACTACTTGAGGGATATTTGGTTGGGCAATCCAAACAAAGCCGTCCAAGTGTTTTCCGGGAGTAGCCACTGGGAGGCCGCACTGATTACTACGACCGAAAGGTCTTTAAGACGTCATAGTTACTCCCAAAATCGGAGCAAGTGACCAAAATGACCCACCCCCCAAATAAATAGATAAAATAAAATAAAAGGGGGTAACCCATGGATTTTGCCAAAAATCATCAGGTCACCGATTTGCAAACTTACTCCAGAGCGAATCGGATACAGTGCACTCCGAGGTAGACGTGAGGAACCTGGGCCCAAGGGAGTGAGCGTGGCGACCAAAGTTGAGCCTCTGGTGGCCCTTGTCTTATGGGTGACATGGTGGCCCAATCGGAGCAAGTGACCAAAACGACCTAAAAAAAAATTGTCAGGTCACTGATTCACCCCAAACTTACCCTAGATTTTAGGGTAAGTAAAACATCAGAAAAAAGGCTCAAATTTGGCTGGTCGCCACTTGCATCCTCTTGGGTCCAAGTTCCTCGCGTTTACCTCGTAGCGTACTGTGGCCGACTCTTTCCCTCTAGGGCCACAGTGCACTGAGAGGTAGACGAGAGGAACCTGGGCCCAAGGACGTGGCGACCAGCCAAAATCGAGGGTTTTTTTCTGACGATTCACATCTGGGTCCCTGGCGGCTGTACTTTTGGCCTGAGTGGTGTCCAAATGGAATCTGGACGAGACCTGGTGGCCTTCGACGTGTGGGCGAGATGATGTCCCAATCGGAGAAAGTGACCAAAATGACCCCAATGATGACCCAATCGGAGCAAGTGACCAAAATGACCCCAAACCTGTGTGAATGACGGACTGAATAAAATTCACCATGTCCTGTGTTTGTATGTGTATGTGTGTATATGTCAATGTGTGTGTGTGGTTTTGTGTGGGGTTGCTGCATGTGTATGTGTGTATCGTATTCCGATTAAATAATTTGTTGGATTAAAATTTACTTATGAGCAACAGAGCCTCCTCTTGTGCGTTTTATTTTATTTATTTATTTATCTAATCATTTTTGTAATCACTTTACTTCCCACTGAAGAATTCATTGACCGTTTAGGGCCCAGTCACACCAAGTTTACGACCTGTTTCCGACCACCAGCGACCAGGTGGTCGTCGGCCAGTTGCAGGTAGTATCTGGAAGTCGCTGTTAGTCGGTAATAGGGTCGTAGCTGGTCGGCCGAGCAAGACTCGTCTCCGGTGGTTGTCGATGTTACATCGAAAACCTCCTGCGACCAGTTTGGACGGCCGAGATTCCTCCGGAGGTCGTCCACCAGATGAAGATCGGTCGAACACCGGTGGCCGATCGGTTGACCACCAGTGGTTGATCGATGGCGACCATTAACCGTTAAAAATGTAGTCGCTGACCGGTAGGCGTCCAGTCGTAGGTGGTGGCCAATCAGACGCACGTGGTCGCTAGTGGTCGGCGACCAATCAGGAGCTGACAAAAGTGAGTACTGGGCGACCCGTCGCCCAGCGGTCGCCCATCACTCGGAGAGTGGTCGCTCATTGGTGGGCGAGTGGTCGCCCATTATTTGGCGAGTGGTGAGCGGCCGATCGGCCACTGGTCTCGGTGGCAGCCGTTATAGCAATCATGACATCTGTCAACTGATGGCCGACCGCTCGCGTAGTCCACAGCCGCTCTACCACCAATACAACTCGACCCTCCGTCACGCGCACCACCTCTGCCTTCCGCCTCCCGTTCACTTCTGCTTCCACAGCTTCTACCTGTTCCCGCTGATTCCAGTAAGTTAATTACCGTATTTTAGTGACTATAAAACGAACCTTTTTATGTAGGTATTTCATTTATTTGTGATTGTACGTCCCAATAAACCTGTAAAACATGAAAAACGATTTAATGCATACACATTTCACCCATCCACAGGAACTTTGAATAACTTTGTAAATACTCTTTATTTACAGTCATGGTTAAGAGGCGCGTCAATACCATACTGCCACCAAGGATTCTGCCACCGTGAACCCTGACCCCGAGGTCCCTACCTCACCTAGCCCGACTCTACCCCTGCTTATACGGTCATTATAAGCTGACGACCGTTGGCCGACCGTTCACCAATTGGTGCCACCCTTCACCGAACAGTGAGCGACCTACAAAGACTTGTTGCGAGCGAGAGGTGGTCGCCGGAAACCTGTCAGAAGTCTGATGGTCGTGAATAGTGGCCGACTGCTAGGCCACTAGTGGCTGACTGGTGGCCGACCGGTGGGCCACTAGTGGCCTACTACTCGTAGGTTGTCGGCGCTTGATGCCAGGTGTCAGACACACTGATCGCCAGCTGGACGCCCAGTTGTGGGCCACTAGTAACCCACCGGTCACACGAATACCCGTCCACCACCTGCGACTACCTTTTTGTAGGTTTTATGTCGCCGACCGATCGCTTGATTTTCGGTCGAGGGTGATTGGAAACAGGTCGTAAGCTTGGTGTGACTAGGGCTTTAGGTTTTGCCTATTTCCAATAGGTTGCATTTTTAGCACTGATGTTCATGTTTCACATTTTACAATCGTCACATATTCTGTAAATATTTTTACAATAACCTTTACATTTATGTACTCTATAATCTTTGTCCATCAACTGTTTCTTATATTTCTTGAATAACTAATCCGAGATCCATTCAAACCTTATATCTTCTCTCATATATAATGTTTTCAACAGTTTGTGTGCTTGATTTACTTCTACCTAAATATTTTCAATCAAAGATTTGATTCTTACATTTCTCCTCTACAAAGTCGTTTTCCTTCGCGAAAACAAATTGTAAAGTTGTTTGTCATTTCATTTCGAGTTGGTGTAACTTCATCGACCTCTCCTTTCACTTTTAGCCAGGGGATTCCTTCCCTGTAATTTAGTTTAGCGTTAACAAACCTCTAGAATATTTTTTGTTCATCATTTCATTCATCAATAACCCCATTTTCAAAGTTTCTATTGTCGTAATCATTTCAAACTCTTATGTTCTTCCTTTTTATTTTCTTATTTTTTTATATTATTTTTTTCACCATTTTGTTGAATCAGGCCTTGTTCTTGTTTGTGTGTGTGTGTGTGTGTGTGTGTGTGTGTGTGTGTGTGTGTGTGTGTGTGTGTGTGTGTGTGCACATATGTATACGTGTATGCGGGTGTGCGTGTGCGTGCGGGCGTGTGCGCGTATGCGTGTGTGTGTGTGTGTGTGTGTGTGTGTGTGTGTGTGTGTGTGTGTGTGTGTGTGTGTGTGTGTGTGTAGCTGTGTGTGTAAATGCAGCACCTGAGTGTTTGTGTGTGTGTGCACGCGTATGCGCATGCGTGTGCGTGTTCTATTTATTGTATAGGAAATTTGCCTCGACTGTACTATACCCCCCATCTCTCTTGCTCTAATAAGAGTCACGGAAATAAAGATGAAATATAAACTCGTCTGTCTCAATGACCCATTTCTACACGCCAGGGCCTTCCTCTGCACGAAACTGAAAACTGTATCATTGCATTTACATAACATTCTCATCCTTTCTATGAAGCACCAAAGAATAAATGATATTTGCAAGTAAACTTGACGCAATACATCTGATGAGCAAGTTATCTCGACTTTAGAAAACAAAATTGAAACAACACCCACCTCAGAATCGCACGGTCCCGGTGTTGTTAGTGACGTCAACTGCAAGTGTTGTGTGCCCGAGTACGCAGATATGTGTTTAGCGCAATAGTTAATAACCTTTTGATGACTCCAGATCCACAATGGATTGCCCAATATGGTCCCATACCTCCTTCACTTGACTGTCGAAATAATCATCACCATTACTATAAGTTGCCTGTATGATTTCCAAATATATTAAAAGTTTGAATTTACTGTGTTATAGATATGGATAGCTCGGAATAAAACATGAAATAAAACTATAAACATCGATTAAAAAGGAAAGAAATGACAAATATACAAACAACTACAACTCGACTACATAACACAGTTTAGGGTAGTACTTAATTCTGGTTTTGAAATAAGGAATGACAGTAATAGTTAATAATATATTCTATTCAAATATGAATTCATACACTAAATAAAATAAATACCAGTGCCCAGAAATAAAGTCCTATGGCCCCAAGTATTTGGTTCCCATACACAAAGGTATAGATACCTCGGATAGAGAACCCTTGGTTTAACGCAAAAGCGGCCTTCGCAACATGTCATTAACATAATTCACCTTGGTCTTTTTTGGATCACGAGTTGGACTTGTGATCGACAGCTATTTACCTTCCGGAAGAGAGCTCAGAGCTCGTATGACCGATCTATGGATAATGCTAAGACCTTACACGCACACAGCCCCAACTCCCCGTCCACGAGAGTTGGAGTAACGACTCGAAGCGCAGCGATACTGAAATTATTTCAGCCCTGGGCAGGATTCGAACCCGGACCACTGTAGTGACAGTCGAGGACTCTACCAAGCGCGCCATTGAGTTCGAACACTTGAGTTTACTTCTAAATACTACACCAGATTTTGGTGTTTAGGTACACGTGGCACGATTGTATTTCTTTTTAACTGCATTAAAGTGGTCAGACACTGAAATGTGTTATAAAGATACGATCTGTGGGATAATTTCTCTTGAGAATAGCAACAGAACACGATGTGACCTATGAACTTTTGGCTGATACAGACAGGTCATCTGAAGTTCATTCCAAAATAATCAAACTAGGGGTATCTACATAGCGCCGCACAAAGAAACAATATATTTATTATAAGCATATTCTATTAGAAGAAGATAATGTATCGAACGTTCATCTGGAGGTCAGGCATGATAGTAAATATCAAGACAATATCAGTCAAACTTTAAGCTATAACAACTCCCCTTAGGTATTTTGTTTTTGGCTAATATCAATCGGTTTTGTTCATCATCACAGAATTAGTTCTGAGTTAAGTCGTCTTCCTTTAGGCAAAATAAAATCTATAGCTTGTTTTTGTAATTGGCGTTAGGAATAGCACAAGCGTGACGCTCGTAATGGTAGCAGAGGAATGGACTTTGTCTAAACACCCTCATCAATATATCTGCCGTATGGTTATATATACCATGAACAGGGTTTATTCTGATAAAACATAGTAAAGATAATATTACTACTTCATTGTGTAGAGGTATTGAAGTGCCTTAATTTAGTCAAGTCCCTAACAGTAGACATTAGCCGCGAATATTTACTGTAAAATATCCAGTTCTAATATGAATTATCGTGACATCATAATAGACACAAATTCCAGGCACAGGCTTCACTGAATTGTTTTTTAATTATAAAATGCTGGGAATGACGCTGAGAGACCGAGAGAGAGCAAGTTGGGTGAGAAAGAGGACAGACTGGAGTGAAAGACAGTAAATGGTATTAGGCGCGAACGACTGATGATCGATGGAACAAGCGTGTTACTGACTGGACGCCGGGAGATGGTAAGCGTGGAAATGGGAGACCAGACAGAGGGTGAAGAGACGAGATAGAGAAGTTTGCAGGAGTGAGGTGAATGAGGCCTTTGTTCGGGAGTGAACTCAGGATGGCTGATTGATTGAAGATACTGCACAGATTGTTGCAATATAGGAACTGTGGTCAGTGTCTGACTACTATATCGGCGTTGGAGAGAAAACCAGCTATACCACATCAATCTTGACACCATCGGTTAGTAAAGTATTCAAAGGCGAAGGCAACTCCACGTGTAAGAGGGATAAGTGTGTTAACATTTGTAGACTACGATAAATTATATGGAAAGTTAACTATCTATATACCAGCTGATTTTTCCTTTTATATGAGAGGTAGCCAAATCAAAGGCACCTACCCACTCATTCTACTCTCCTCCACCACCCTTTCCCCCCTTTCTTCTTAGCTCCTCATGGATGACGGGTCAACCCTTTCAAATGGGAGGGCAATTACACGTGTAAAGCGGGCCATACACGATCAATTATATTGCGCAATTTCATTGTCAATACTCTGAATTGACAATTAAATTGACCGTGTATGGGCGATATATCGCTCATATATGGTCAATACGGTCAATTTAATTGTCAATTCAGAGTATTGACAATGAAATTGTGCAATATAATTGATCGTGTATGGGCCGCTTAAGTGGGAGAGGTGTGCTAAAATTTGTCGACTATAGTCAATCAAATGGGAAGTTATATATGTTACAGTAAGAACACGTACCTAGGGATTACACGTAATCCCTGAATGTTTATTCAGTGAATACGCGTAATCCCCGTTTCACTAAGGTAAGGTAAGGTAAGGTAAGGTTAGGTTAGTGAAACGGGGATTACGCGTATTCACTGAATAAACATTCAGGGATTACGCGTAATCCCTAGGTACTATTGTAACATATACAGTACTACCTCTCATTAACGGACTAAAAGGGGGGTAACGGTGTCCGTTGATGCGAGTAATCCGTTGATTTTGAGTGGATTTTGGGTGGCATAGTGACTGCACGCACTAGACAACAGCACAAAAAACACCGAAAACACAGCGAAAACAACGCAAATACAGCTAATTAACGTCCGTTAATGAGAGGTAGTACTGTAGACAGTAAATAGATACTGGTCATGCAAAGGCAGCTTATGGTGTGATCTGATCTGTGTGAAACTGACAGTTGCCGACAAGTGATTTGATCTGTGAACTCTAACACGATAAATCACAACAAAGAAAACGAAAAATACCTGAAAATAAACGGTATCCATCTGAAAAAATAACGACAAACAGAAAATATCAAGTTTAAACATAAGAACATTAGGTTTCTGGTATACAAACAAATCCTATTTACAATACATGAGCATTCTAACAGATTGTATCCACCCTTTATCAAGTGTGTTTCCCCGTGAAATGTGCTGTTTGCGTTATATGGTCCAGTACATACCTTAGCGCTATCTAAGTTTCTCCCTGCTGGGTGTGTAATCATTTCGAGGCATTTCCTTGGATCTAGAGAACACTTATAAAACAAAAACACTTTGATCACGTAGCGTTTCAATGCCATACTTGTTGCCGGAAATGTATACAATTTGTTACGATAACGGTCATACCACTGTACATACCGCTTCTCCTCAGATCAGCGAAGTTAATCAGCGTTGCGTCTGGTTACTTGGATGGGTGACCGCCTGGGCACAACAAATGCTGTTGGTATTTTGGCTACCTCCCGTGTAAGGGGGAAAAAAAACCTTTGGTATGTGTATGTTACGATTACACTACAAACTCCCTCCACTTGAGTCTCACACACTTCCAAGGACGACTGCAAACTGCCAACCTGAGTTTGTCTCTGAACTCTCCGAAAACGCTTCCTTTAATTCATTGCTAACCACTATTTCTTTATTCTGGATTGTTGTATCAACTTGAAAAAATAAATAAATAAATAAAATAAAATGGTTGTCATACTATAAATTTATAGGTGATATTACTCTAATATCCTGAGAGTTTAACAATCTCAGAATAATCATCCCATTTAGTGTCTTTTAATACTGTTCTAACTGACAAATGACAACTTTGTTCGAAAGTGTGTGTGCGTGTGTGTGTGGGTGAGTGCATATGGCCGTGTGCGTGTGTGTATACGTGTGTGCGCGCGTGTGCATGTGTATATGTATGTTTGTGTGCGTCCATGTGTATATGCGTGCGCATGTGTGTCTGTGTGTGCTTGTGTGTATATGTAGTACGTGTGTGTGTGACATTCACCAAGGTCTTGGATCACGGGTTGGAGTAACGATTCGCAGCGCAGCGGTACTGACATTATTTCAGCCCTGGGCGGGATTCGAACCCGGACCGCCGTAGTGGCGGCCGGGAACTCTAACCACTGCGCCACGAGTGTGTGTGTGTGTGTGTGTGTGTGTGTGTGTGTGTGTGTGTGTGTGTGTGTGTGTGTGTGTGTGTACGTGCACGTGTGCCTGTACGTCAATTTTTCAGGAGACTAAAGCAATATAATCCTTCTGGTCATACCACAAATGACAACAATCAATTTCTGGTCCCATGTTTTGCTATGCTTCAAGACAGAGACAAACACGCACTATGATTGGCCATAGATTAGGTGTGGCGCTGGTCATTGCCAATCAAGGTTAAAAGAATCTTCTTTCGCGCGTTTCCATATTGTCTCAGCGACACGCGCACACGCACACACACACACACACACACACACACACACACACACACACATATATATATATATATATATATATATATATTGTGTGTGTGTGTGTGTGTGTGTATGTATGTATATATACATATATTATATATATATATATATATATGTGTGTGTGTGTGTGTGTGTGTGTGTGTGTGTGTGTGTGTGTGTGTGTGTACTTACTAGACCACCTGTGACCCGTTGGGTCATATAAAATCTTAAATGATACGTTGTTATAAGAAGTGAAATGCAGAAGATTGTGACGTCATATCGTCGTTGCTTGGAACACTACGCATCATATGATTTATACGGTTCGTAATATTCTAATAAAATCATTATGCCTCATAGATGCTAATTCAGGAGTTGGCTATACTTTTAAATACTCTATATGAAAAATTTAAATACTAATGGTCAGAAAATATGTAATCGGAAAATTGGAAATTAAAAAATTGGCAAATTGGAAAATTAGCTGTTGTGACGTCATGCGCTCAGCGCCGAGGTTTCTTGGGACCTACAGAGCGGATGTTGTAACGTCATGTCTCTTCTTCTGATTGGCTGGTCCTCAGTTGTGACGTCATATCTCTTCATATATATACTTACATACATACATTCACACACACACACACACACACACACACACACACATGTATATATATATATATATATATATATACTTACATATACATACATACATATATATATATATATATATATATATATATATATATTACAGAAACCACTGGGAAATGAAAAATATGGTTACTGAACGTTTTCGTCTATCTAAGCCATCTTCAAGGGTAACCGTATTTTACATTTCCCAGTGGTTTCTGCAAAACTAGTTTATCACGCGTTTTTGTGATATCATTGCATTTACATTACACACACACACACACACATACACAATTAGCGGAGCGCTTTGATTTTTTTAATGAGAATTTTGTCATGAATTTATTGGCAATTCAATTTTCCCATAATTGGAATTTCTGCTGAAAAAAAAAATGTCCCATGCAGTCACCTTTGCCCTCCACACCAGACCAGCCATTTGAAATGCAATTCACCGTTGGCAGTGCAGAAATGCCCTCGAGGTGACATCCCTCCAACTCAATTACAATTCCACTGACTATTTCTCCGCCACTGTCACTCAATACGTCTGTTTTGCTTATAATGTTTCCAATAATAACTCAATGCAAGTCTCTATCAGGGACATTCGCGTGAAATAGGCTCCCGAAAACCAATCAATCGAAGTTCGAGTTTGCATTCGATGTATAAGCGAACTACAATATTTTCTCTGCACTGATTGGCTCTTCGTGTCACTCACCAAAAGAGGACACAGTGGAGCTCGCGTCTAAACGTCTCATCAATCACATTTAAAAGAAAATATATTAGATTATCGAGGTCTCTATACGTTACCCGCGAATCTGTGTTTGCTCTCTCGCATGTGTATGTGTTTATGTGCGTACACGTGTATAGAGGTTTCTTTACATTTGAACACGCCTGTATGTGTATTTATGTACAAGTGAACTTACATGTTTGTGAAAGAGAAAGGTAATTAGTGACAATTAAATTTGGAAAAAGACTGAGGACGAGGTCAAGTCCATGATCAGTACTTGATAAAGCTCGAATAAACAAAACGTTTTGCCAATAAAGACTTCGTCATCACATCGTCTTTTTCTCACATATTTGTATTATTAGCATCGCCATCTTCATCAATGGGGAGTAAACACCGGGAAGCGCATCGTTTTACTCACATGATTTATGTCTATATTTTCTAGAGCCTTACGCAGTGTCCCCACATCTGTCATCTTGTGTGTGCTGTGTAAGGCGTTTCACGAGCCTCTACACCAGTGGTTCTTAACCCCTGGGTCGCGACCCAAATTTGGGTCGCCAAGCCATTTTATTGGGTCGCTAAGGGTTTGCAGAAAATAATTATTTTCCCACTACAAATATATTATAATTATATACTGTAATAATAAAAATACATGATGCCTAGTTTTAGGATTCTAAGCAGACCATGATTAAATAAAAACTCTAAAGCAGAAAATTTATTTGTAGGCTTGGGTCGCGATGCTTGATTTGTGCAAAATTTTGGGTCGCTGCCAAAAAAAGGTTAAGAACCACTGCTCTACACCTTTAACCACATCATTGAGACTGTTGACGACCTACGAGTGAGATTTCCACCTAAGAAGCTGGTTGCAAGTGGTGTTTTAATCGATCCAACGTCAGTACCCCAGCCTGAACCTCACTCTGCCAAATAAGAAACAACCTTCGGCCTTATCATCACTGATATGGCCCCGAACTCTCGGTCACATCAAACTCACCATCATATATGAACAACAACGGCTAGTATATTATGTACTCAAATTAGACCAGTTCTAAAATCTATATAAAAAAATAGATCTTGTCAGTACATCTTTTTAACTATGAAATTAAGGTTGCCAGACAAGCGAGATCCAACCCAAAGGGCCTCTTTCATCTCTATAGAACAAAAAACAAGCAAAGGATAGGCCCAGTTCAAAATGACGAAAATGTCATGATAGAATCGGAGGAAAAAATCAGTGAGGCGTTTAAAAAATATTTTCTTTCAGTGTTTACTAAGGGAATGAAGAAAGTAGATTATCTAATATCAGCATTAGTAAGGTAGAAGTAGTCAAGAAGATTGAAAGACTTAAAGCTAATCCCCGGGTCCAGACGAAAAATTTCCGAGAGTGCTTAAAGAGTGTAAATTTGAAATCTGCGACCAGTTAGCAGAAACATTTAATAAGTCAGTACACTGATTTTGTGCCTATTGCTTGGGGGAAGGCAAACGTTGTCCTTGTTTTTAAGAAGGGAGATAAATCGTCTATATGCAACTACACGCCAATCAGTTTAACATCAGAGACATCGAGAGACATAATTTGATCCGTGACACACAGCATGGCTTCTCCAAGGATAAGTCATGTGTGGCTAATCTTCTATCCTTTACATTAAAGTATATAAAGTGTCAGATAACAATGATAGTTACGATGTTACCTTGACTTTAGCAAAGCGTTCGATAAGGTGCCCCACTAGAGACTACTACCATTGCATAGGAGGAAAAGTATTAGAATGGATTAGAGCTTGGATCAGTGATAGAATACAGCGGGTTACCATAGATGGTGTAAAATTCAGGTGGGGGAGTGTTTCTACTGGGGTTCCCCAGGGCTCGGTTTCGGGTCCCTTATTGTTCATTGTGTACATAAACGACTTGGACAATGGGATTAATAGAGATGTTAGTAAGTTTGCGGACGATACTAAAATAGGACGCCTAATTAGGTAAGGAGACGACGCCGAGATTCTGCAGGATGATCTTAACGAATTCCTCACATGGTCGGTGAAATGGCAAATGGACTTCAATATCTCAAAGTGCAGCGTGTTAAAGGTAGGGCTACACAACCCCGAAAAGAGATATAGCATAAATAACACATTTTTAGAGAAAACTGAGTGCGAAAAAGACTTAGGAGTTCTAGTGAGTCCTGACTTTAAATCCAGGAAACAGTGCATTAGCGCCAGGAATAAAACTAACAGAGCATTAGGATACGAATAGAAGTGCAGAAGTAATTATCAAACTCTAGCGTTAGTTAGACTCATCCTTGACTATGAGGTACAGTTTTGTTCTCCGTCTTATAGAATGGACATCAATTCACGAAAATCAGTACAGAAGAGAATGACCAAAATGATACATGGTCTCAGAAATTTACCTTACGAAGAGAGGCTTAGGCACCTTAACTTACACTCTCTGGATGTAGAGTGCGGGGTGATCTAATAGAGGGGTTTAAGTGGATCAAAGTCTTTATCAAGTTAATCATATTAAGACAACAGAGCAGGACTCGCAGTAATGGATTTAAACTGGACAAATTTAGATTTAAGAAGGAAATAGGCAAGAATTTGTTTACTAATAAGGTGGTCAACGAATGTAATAGACATAGTAACTATGTAGTGAGCGCTGAAACTATCAGTTGTTTTAAGAATCGGTTGGACAACTTTATGGATGGGGATGACAGGTGGTAATGGACTTGGAACTGCTTAGTGTAAGCCTTACGGTCTCTTGCAGTCTGCTTCATTCTTATGTTCTATCACTGTTAACTCAAGAAAGCGATTATCATTATTTTCATTATCATTACTACTCGACCTTAGAAGCTTATGCATTCTTCGGATGTCAGAGTTTCACATTTTAATTAATCCCACAGTTCATCTGGGTCTTCAAGGGCGCCAAGTATTCTGAGTCGACTGAAGAGTGCTACCACATACTTCTGAGGACGTGTATCATCCTTGAACTTTTCAAGATGAAATCTCTCCTGGGCTTGACAGGTAACCTGAGCGGTGCAACCACAAGTCCATGACAGGTTTAATAAAAATCAGCACTCCGATAAAACTCGCTAAATCCTCTCATTGGTTTTAACAAGGATGTAATCGATCTCCTTTGCCACACCTCTGACACTGTTATACAAAGTCTATTGATGTACCTTTCGTCTTTGGATCTAAGAATCAGTAATCTTCAACCTCCTGGATTTCGGAAGATCCAGGGAGAAAATTGTTTAGTGTTTCTGGTTCCAGAACGACAGCTGTAGACCATACGGTGTCGGCCCAGGCGGTAGCTCCTTGGCTTAGGGTGTCTTACACAACCGGTTTGCTGTCCAAACCAAGAGGGGTCTCCCGTCCTGGTCTCAATCAGGAATCGAAGAGACTTAGTGTTAGCCCAAGGGGTGGTAAGGTTCTGCAACCTCCAGGACTTCCGTCTACTGGCCTACAAGGATGACACACGCCGTAAACACATAGGTTTAAGTCCCATCTGGGGGATGGATAGCCGGTGATTCGAAAGGTCCTTCCCCCCTTGTTTGTAAGTCTATACAAATGTTTTCTAATCATGTGTACATGCATGTATAAGTGAACTTTGTGTATATGTTTGTTCTACGTCAGTGGGCCTTTGTCAGTATATATGGCTAAATATATGGTGCAGTATGTGCATCTGTATGTGTGAATTTTGACGAGTGAATAGGTTTCGGCTCATTTCTGTGTTTATCATATGTGCGTACGTATGGGAATGCCATATTTTTTACAGAAATAACTTTAATGACAGAACTGGTTTATCTACATACACATAATCTTATCTATCTATATATATATATATATATGTGTGTGTGTGTGTGTGTGTGTGTGTGTGTGTGTGTGTGTGTGTGTGTTTATATATATTTACATTTACACAAGTTTGTCTACATATACACCAGTTTATCTACATATCACTTATTCACATTCAAAGTATCTCTGCATTTCTGAAAGCAGGGATTCACATTCGCTTCGTTGTACACCTTTACGTAAAAGCATACACGAGTTCAAAAACAGTCATGAATATAAATATACTTTCATGAATACACTACAGCTTACTTCCACTTACTTTTACGATCACTTGTGCGCTTCTTGGAAAGAATGTCTGAGTTTTATTCTCATAATTTTCTTCCTTCCACTTTCTCCTGCAATTTTTTCCCGAAAATCTCCGGCCCCTCTTATCTTGGTTGATCAAAATCCTATGACTTACCTAAATCTCTTCTATCTGCTCCTATATCAACTTTATTGAAACTCCAGCTGAGCAGCATAGTCGACCAAACCTTGAGGTCATCATCGATTTTTATAAAGATTTTTTTTTTCTTTTTTTTTGCTTTCGACCTTTGGAATTGTTCTATGATACCTTCTCATTTTCCAAGACATCTTCCGTTTTCCAAGACCTACGCCACTGGTTTCATATTTCCTGTTCCATATTTACGATGATATTATCCCTTTTTCTCTTCGCCCAAGCGTTCTTAGTGTGAGGAAGGGTTGGAGGAAGAGCTAGAGAACATGGTCCTGGTTCTTCTACAGACTCCTTCCACACATCTTCGGGGTTCCTCTTGTGTCACTCAGAGAAACTCTTTCACGAAGACAGACTCTCTCTTCGTCCGACCTCTTCACTAAGAGGTTTCATTGTCATTGCAGATGCAGGAAATCATAATTTTTCGTCACCTGGATTTTAGGCTTTCCATGCCCTCTCTCTCTCTCTCTCTCTCTCTCTCTTCCTTTCCTTCATTCGTTTCTTCCCCTTCCTATACCCTTCCGCTATCCTCCACGGCTTCTGGTGCTTTCGAATTAATTTCTCGTCCAGCATTACTTTCTTAAAGAGGTCATCATACTGGGCAATTTTTCCTCCCACATCCTACTTCCAACCTCCATCTGAATAACTAGAATATCCTTGCAGAATTCTAGACTTCTCTAAGAACATTTCAACAGTATGTCTAACATACATTTGTCTGTCTGATTTTCATTTATTATTAGTTATATGTCAATTTAATATTATTTACTATTTACCTGTTTATTATTTAACTATACCTATGCATTTATTTATGTATTTTATTTGTTATTTACATTATTATATTTTTTATTTTATTATTATTATGATTTTTTTCGCATCCGACCTAGATATGGACCAAAAGGTCTCCTGTCGGCATGCTCCGCCTTTGTAATCCTTTGTAACATTCTTATAGGCGTACAACATCTTAGTTCATCATTCAGCATTGCTATATACGACGGAATGATAACTTGATATTTGGAGATTTGAAAAATACAATATTATAACCGAAGCCGTTTTTACTCAAACGAATTCTCAACAGTCGGCGATGATGAAGCCTGTGAAAGCCCAGTGTGATAAGACCTTTATTCAACTCCATTCTTGTCCGATCACTTCAAGTTGAACCTCCTCCGGCTTCTTCATATCCTCCACCGTATTTCTTGAAGACCATTTCATCCCATCTCGCATCTCAGGTCCTTCACCTTTCCTCTCTCATCTCCTCATCTCTTATCTCCCAATCCCTCTCTTCGTGTCTCCTCCCTCTCCCATCTTCTCCCTCTTCTTCATCCTCCCCTTCCTCCTCTTTTCCAATCTTTCCTGCAAAGGCATCTTCTACCTCCTTTCTCTCCCTCCTCCTCATCATCATCCCCTTCCTCCTTTTTTTCCAAACTTTCCTGCAAAAGTTATTGACTGCATTATATCTATACAGACAGCATTTTAAAAACTTTGGTGACGTCCCAATGGACCAGAGTCCCGTAGCATTATTTAGTACATGGAGACCAGTCTACACTTAAGGAAGAACACGACATTTGTAAAATAACGGTCTCCTTCACATTCCTATGAATCAGTCTCTTCGGTACGGTACGATGTTGATCCACATGGACAGAAACGTTGGTTAATTCTAAGGAAATACAAGTTTTCTTTATCCAACTCCTCCCTCGTTCCTCCCCACCTCCTCCCTCCCCACCACACCCACACCCACACCCATTTCTGGTGGCGTAGTCGAAAACGTGCCGGTCGCGCATTCCATTAGTTGCAGGTTCGGCTCCCGCACTCATCTCCAATTCCCAGCAGGGACTGTTATTTGGTCCAATAGTCAAGCGCATGAAAAAAAAAAAGTGACGGCTTCGGCTGAAGCTACTCAGCGCCTTCTGGCGTAGGCTCCTCACCACCGTCTTTAATCTCCCTCCCCGATTCTCTTCTCACCCAACCCACCTCCTCCCTAACCTAACCTAATTTAACCTGACCTAATCTAACCCAACCTAACCAAATCTAACCTAATATAACCTGTGGCAACACGCCACTGCTACAGTGCCCCCTTAACGCGTATAATTTTGTAATATAATCAAATTTGTAATCTTGGTCAAATCATTGTTGTATGGCAATTATAATCAATAATGTATATTGTAAATATTGTATCACATTCAAGGATGGCTATTGTATTGTAGAGTGTATTTATATATAACATTATTTGCATACTCTGTACAGAGCATTAATGTATTCATCGGGTATTATTTATGTCATGACGAACGGGAAACAGATGAAGAAGTCCCAAAAAAATATGGAGGTTATTTAAATTCTTCCTTCTCTCAGGACGATATTCAATTTACCATAATGTGGTAACTAACCTCATTAAACCAAACTTAACCTAACCTCACCAATCTAACCCAACCTAACCTATCCTAATCTAATCCAACTTAACTTATCTTAATCTAACCTATTCTAACCTAACTAACCAAACCAAACCTATCATAAACTAACCTAATCCAACCTAACCCAACTCAACCGAATTTAACCAAACCTAAAATAACCTAACCTATAGTAACTTTACTAGACATGACCTGACCTAATCTAACTTAACGGAACTTAATACAATCTAACCAAACCTAACGGAAAGTGATTTTATTATTATATGCGACTGGGCCCCGGTCTGAACATGCTTATGATCAATCAAGACCTCATCATGCAGACCTTTTCCGAGGTGTCCCATAAAAACGTTCTCACTCTTAGAAACGTCTCGTAACGTTTTCGAACCCATTGGTTCAAATCACCAGTTTAAAATTAAAGCTAAAAGTAACGTGACGGCACACTAAGCATTTCTCGCTAGCATACTACTTACTTTTACTATTTCGAGTAGAAACGTCTTCAGTAACAATATTCCTGACTTCATCTACGTTTAATTTCTCTTAGTTCGTCAGTCAGCTTCTCACTAAATGCTGCAAGAGTAATTTGAAATTTGGAAATTTGAAAAAGAAAAAAAAAATCATAACAGAAGTAGTTTATAATAAACCAAAGCAGCAAAAGCAAGTAGCATGCTAACGAAAATCGCTCCAGTGTGCCGCCACCTTTTGGCTTTCCCTCTAGCCTAGTTCCCTCAGCGTGTTCGCAAACGTTCAAGTAAGTGGTACGTCTAATATAAAAAAAAATTAATGGTTGCTTACGCCGTCCGGTGGTAATTCGGTCACACTTTCGCGTTTGGTGGTAAATCGGTTACACCGCCAACTACGGTGAAGAAGAAGAACTCGAAGAAGAAGAAGAACTCGAAGAAATCGAAGAAGAAGAAGAGGAAGAACTCGAAGAAGAAGAAGAAGAAGAAGAAGAAGAAGAAGAAGAAGAACTCGAAGAAGAGGAAGAAGAAGAACTCGAAGAACTCGAAGAAGAAGAAGAAGAAGAAGAAGTAGAACTCGAAGAAGAAATCGAAAAACTCGAAGAAGAAGAACTCGAAGAACTCGAAGAACTCGAAAAAGAAGAACTCGAAGAACTCGAAAAAGAAGAACTCGAAGAACTCGAAAAAGAAGAACTCGAAGAACTCGAAAGAGAAGAACTCGAAGAAGAACTCGAAGAAGAACTCGAAGAAGAAGGAGAACTCGAAGAAGAAGAACTCGAAGAACTCGAAGAAGAACTCGAAGAACTCGAAGAAGAACTCGAAGAAGAACTCGAAGAACTCGAAGAAGAACTCGAAGAACTCGAAGAAGAACTCGAAGAACTCGAAAAAGAACTCGAAGAACTCGAAGAAGAACTCGAAGAACTCGAAGAAGAACTCGAAGAAGAACTCTTTATTTTCCAAAAAAGGGGCGTAGCCCAGGGCGCGCAGCGCCCGCGCCTAAGGCGCAGCGCCGCAGGCCAAGGCCCCCGGCGTAGCTGGGCCGGCAAAGCCGGTGGGCTTGTTATATAAAAGAACTTTCTGAATCCCATTTTCTTTAGTGATGTTGATTATCTGCTTTGTAATATTCGAAATTCATTCACCGTTTGTGATAATTTTCTGTTGTTTTCGTTGCGTTAATATGCAAAACCCTAACATTATTTTAGTTTTCTAATGAAATACTCGCCAACTTAACCAGACTACTGTATAGTCGCTGTGTGTTAAACTCCGTTTACACTGGGCAGGTTGAGAGGCAAGTCAAGTGTGCAAGTTATTTACTGCAAGTTACTTGCCGTGGGTAAACATCTACTAGCCCCGTGTAAACTAGGTTTCAAGCCTTGTTTATACGGGGCAAGTAGATGTTTACACACTGCAAGTAACTTGCAGCAACTTACTTGCACACTTGACTTGCCTCTCAACTTGCCTCGAGTAAACGAATTTTTAGAACTCAATTGGTTTCGTGCGCTGGTAGCGTAATCAGAAGCGAGCTTTTCTCACATTCACTCACTTGTGGGTTCGAATCCCGTAATCCCCTTCGATTCCTAGCAGTAATTCCCCAATAGTCCCTAAAGCGCAAAATAGGGTAAAGGTGACGGTTTGGGCCGCAGCTACTCAGCGCCTCTTGGCGTAGGCTCCTGACCTATTGGTTTGTTTATTAGTGTCTTTAAGATGTAGGGTGGTCAATATATGAAAGAGGGTATCCGCTGATCGAGACTCCAATATGTCTGGAGACTTCCCCACCCCCCTCCCCCTCACATATTGGTTTGTTTATTAGTGTCTTTAAGATGGGTGATCAATACATGGAAGAAGGTATCAGCTTATCGAGATCCCAAAATGTCTGGAGACTTCTCCCCCCTCCCATCTCCCCTTTCCCCCTTAAATGAATAAAATCATCTGGCGTCAAATAGGAAAAAACAACTAAAATACTTTAGCCCCAGTCACACTATCACGATTCTCGTCAAATATTGTGAATCTGATAAGTTGAAGGACGACTTGGTCTACATTATTCTAGACTTCCTCATGGATAAATTAAAAAATGTGTCTAATACTCGTACAGGTTTATCTTTTCCTAGTTCGTCATTCAACTTCTCGACATAAGACGCAAAGGTACATTTGGAGATTCGAAAAATAAGAAAAAATGTAAACGAAATAGTTTCTACTCAAGTTGTGATAATGTGACAGGGATTTAGTAACCCTATATGATTACATTCTTGATGCAGTGGTTCCTAAATTAGGGGGGACGCGACCCGCACCATGGCGGTGTGAGAAGGATACACGGGGTGGGGGAGAGGTCATTTGCTAAAAAAAATCAGTAGAATAATGAAATAATTCCAAGAACTACTGTATGCCTTCCATACGTGCAAAGTAGAATTCTATCAATCACCCTAACCCGTTTTCTGTTAAGATATGAATTGAAAAAATATATATAATTTCATAAGTATAAAAAAATGGGAAGGTGGCGAGCGTGCAGGCCTGCTGGAAGCAAATGGGGAGTCGTATGAGATAGAAAGAGAACCACTGCCACAGAGGTACATTCTGACGGCGTATCCGGACAAAAAATTGTTGTACATAATATCTAATGGTATTTTGATTCTTGCTATTTTGAGTAATATATAATACCTGTGTATTATTTAATAGTGTTGTACATAATATATCATGGTATTTTGGTTTTTGCTATTTTGAGTAATATATAATACCTGTGTTGAAAAAAAAATGGGGACGAGATGTCCTAATTTTTGGGGACCAGTTGTCCTAGGGATGCAGATTTGGGGACCAGTTGACCGGGGACCAGTTGACCGTTCACGGGACAAAACACCCCCTCGGTCAAGTCACCCCCGGACAAAATACCACAACACGAAACACCTCTTTAGTCACCCAATCAATTTTGAACATTGATTTAGTGACATTACGGTGGTCATTTAGTCAGTTGGTGAGTTGTGGAAATAAAAGATTGCATTCTCTAAAGCAGTGGTTTTTAACCTTTTTCAGGAAAAGATTAGTCACTGATACAAACCTTGCCGAGAAATTATTTATATTCAATTACTGAACAAAGGTACATTTTATTTCAAATTAAAAATGTTAATTAGTAGGATACAATGAATGTAAATTATGCTTTTTCGCGGTAAATATATAGTACCGTTGTACTGACTATCATGCATCGTACCCCTGGTTAAGAACCATTTTTCTACGGAAAAATAAACTGGGAAGCGATAGTACTGTGTATCATGGCTGCTAGCAGAAGAACATTGTTCTTTAAAGAAAAGTAAACTGCATTTCTATGGTTTGGGGGTAGGGTGTCGGCAGTTGGTTTTATTCGTCTGAGGAAAATCCCGTTTCGTGCCAGGTGTAACAAGATTATAGTTCCTAGTAGGATTACCTACCTATTCACACCTCATCCATTACTTCTCATTCCTTCCTTATCTTGATCGGTACCCAACCCTACCACTCCCTTCTTGCTCCACCTGCTCCTCTTCCTCCTCCTCCTCCTCTTCCTCCACAAGCTCATCCTCCACCAAAACCTGATTGGCTTCTATTTATGGCAAGACTGGAACCTACCGTGATTCCACAAGTTACTTCTTCCGATGCGGTACGATAATATTCACAATTCTCTGCGACTCTTCGTCGTCAGCTCAGACCTCACGACGGATCACTCAGGTTTTCCATCAGAAGGTTGGTGGTCGTTGATGGGAAAGATAATAATCACTTTAGAGACCCCAGGGGCAGTATATTGCCGAGGAGGAAACGCCCTGAACGAAAGCTCGAAAAAATATGAGTAGGTGAACGAAAGAGGAGAAGAGTTATCGTTCGCGCGTGGGCAGGTGGCTGGGTTTGGCGGGCTATGATGTCCGGGCAGCCTCTGGATGCTACCTTAACACACGCTGTTTTGTTTATTTCTAATAAATCAACAATTTCAGCTCATTTTTCATAAATAATAGTCTCTTTCTATTACCAAGTACGTCAAGGAGAAAATACAAACGTAGTGTCTACGATTTTCTCCGTTCCTACAAAATCGTTAAAATTAGATTCCTCTAAAAAATATACCCTGTGCTTAAGTGCCCGCTCCCTCGTAGGTCAAAATTTAGCGATGGTGTGTCGTATGTACCCTATATCCTAACCCCCTTGCGATCACACCTGAGATTGCCATAACCCAACAACACATGGCCCTTAAAAGCTACTGTCATTAAGGTCATTTTTCCTTGACTTCACGTGTAGTGGATACCGAAATCGTTCGCCAAAACGTAGTCAAACATTTAGTACGATCCAAACTTAAGAGGTCTTAGACGTCCATAGAGTAATTTGATACAAAGGAGAATTTATGCCTTCAGGAATGGATTAGTTACGCTTAACGTAGATGAAAGGTTTATCATTATCTTAATGTAACATCCTACAACAGGGGGTGGGCAACCCTTGGCACAGATGCGAAAACCTGACACGTTAACGACTGTTTCCGGCACGCGGAACCCAGAGCTCACCTTAAAACAAATAACTAATGAATCTCCAACTTCTTTACTATGACCACTGTTACTTAGTGTAATTAACCTAATCCTCTAGATCAAATGCAATTAACCTAGGCCTATACTAATTAATAAATTGATCAAATGAAAGTATACTTTAACATATATATAGGGTTCATACTATCAACATCCTGGATTTTGATGATTGTGTGTGCGATTATGAACAATGGGATATTGGCTATGAGTTTCTGCTTTGTGGGATTTTGATCTATGGGATTTTGAACGTACAGCTTGCTAACCGTATACTGCATTGGGCCCTTATAGAAGGTGGAGGGAAAGGGGCCCCATATTCATGTATAGGCCTATAATATTACTTCGTTGACACGCGAGAAAAAATTGTAACAAAGACTTAAAAAGATTACCCACCCCTGCCCTAGACATACGCAACACATTGGTTTGCTCTTGTGAATTCAACGATTCGCGTAAACGATTGTGAACCAGATGATGATTTTACTCAGAAAATGCTTTATTCCGCATGGGGGAGTGGGAGAGGAGGGTCGCCATGTAAATGAAGTTGCCCTGCTATGGAGGAGGGTCGCCATGTAAATGAAGTGGCCCTGCTGTGGAGGTGCTGTGTCTTGCTGCATTGCTTCTGACCCGAGCAGTGGGTGGTGGATGGGAGTGGAATGGGTAGGATTAGGTACTTGCCTTTTGACTTGGCTACCTCTCTCATCAGGAGGAAGAGGCCATTGTTGTATAGATAGTAATTATATATCTAATAAAATATATTTGGTAATTTCTATTCCATTTCTTAGTGAGATGACAGCAAAACATCACTTCGATACATCTTAATTGAAATTACTAACTTATAAATACTACATTGACAACATGTACTATTTATTGTTGCATCAGTTCTGACCCGGGCAGGACACAGTGACGACCCTTCATCCAGGAAGAGCTAAGATGAGATGGGGGAACAATGGGTGATGGATGGGAGTGGAATAGGTTCGAGAGTGGGTGCGTGACTTTGACTTGGCTGTCTCTCGTGGTGAACGGATAATATCCCAATGAACCCATTAAACTCCGATGACAAGATGTCTTGTCATTTGGTCAAATAAAACAAAAAATCATAAAACACCAAAATGTTTGATCAAACACCAGAAAAATATGACGTCAGTCCTCGCTTCGCTGCGAGCGAAGCGAGGATTGACGTCATATTTTTCTGGTGTTTGATCAAACATTTTGGTGTTTTATGATATTTTGTTTTATTTGACCAAATGACAAGACATCTTGTCATCGGAGTTGAATGGGTGAACAAACCCCTAATCAGTGAAAAATGTCGTATCCGGACAAAAAGCCCAATGGCAATCTGTAGGTGGAGTTAGGTTAGGTTAGGTTATGTCCTCCCCCCCCCCCCAAATTTTCCTATTGGGGTTTAGTCTGCTATGCAGATTGGGGTTTTGGCATGTGTTCGCCTCTCGTATAAGGGGAAGAGTACTCTTTTTTCGTGGTTTAGTGGGGCTGGTATCCGCTCGGACCTCAACTTTGCTGGTGGTCCGGAACTCTTCATGCATGAACGCAGGAGACGGTGTTGTCCATGGTATGTCACTGCAATGACGATACCCCGAGGAAGCTAATGTATCACATAGTGATGTCAAAGTTATCTCAGATCCGAGGCGAGAAGCGGTCGGGGACCATTACTCAAGAGTGGATGCCACTCCTAACCTCTGGGCCACGGACAAGACTTGAACAGACCCCGAGTTCACCACGCATTTACCAGACGCACGCTCTACCAACCGAGCCACGGCGGGCTCCCAAGAGGCACATGATATACAGAGGAGAAATGCTTTATAGTCGGATTAGATGGTTATGGCACTGTTAGAAGTAATTAGAAATAGTTCTTGGAAAATAAAAGATAATAAAGAAATCTGTGAAACTATTTTTAAATATTTAACTGAGCACCTGTAGAAATGTTGAGTTGAATATGATATTTTTGTTATGGTACATATATAAACAAAAATATTTGGACAAGCTGAATAAAAAAAAAATTCTCCCTTCAGCTGAAAAAATAGATAAACGATCACAATTAATAGATAAATAATTCATGAATAAACATAGAAATAAATATATGAATGAATAAAACTAATGCATAAATAATGAATAGATAAGTAGATACATATAAACAAACAAATAGGCAAAATTAATAAACAAATAGAATCAATCAATAAAGTATACAGATAAATAAATCAATAAATACACAGAATAAGTAAATAATGTCGGCAGACTGTTGGTATGTTAGACGGAAAAATTATTCCTTTATTTCGCTGAATCATGTAATATTTGTTATTATCTTCATTTCAATCGCAGGATAAGATATTAATCTTCATCGAGAGCATCTGAAGAGAAATCAAAGGGAAGTTGAAGAACCTTTTGAATGCATTCTCAAGCTTATGAACAAACTACAGGCAATATACGTACGTAGGAGTTTGTGTGTATTCTCAAGAGTATATCGTTATCACTTACCAAGAAGTTTAAGTTAACATTCTTACGTGGTTAAGGACTTTCCGCGACTTTAGGCGGAGTCACTCGAGGAGCACATTGGCTGCAAACCTAAGAGAGACGGACTCAACCATCATTATCATCATTCATTATTACTATGAGGAATATCTGTTGAGCAAGGAAGGGAGAGGCAGGAGATAGGTATGAGTGGAGAATGGCTGTGTATAGATGATACTGTGATGCAAGAAAGGAGAGGGGACGGGGGGAGGGGGGAAATGGAGTGGTTATGTGTGAATGATATTTTGACGCAGCCCGAGGGGATTTCTTTCCGTCTTCTGATTTACTTCCGATTAAGTGAAATGGCCTTGCTGTGGTTATGCTGTGTCTTGCTGCATTGCTTCTGACCCAGGGCAGTGGGCAGGATACTGGGATGACTAGTCATCCATGAGGAGCTAAGATGGGGGGTGGAGGGGAGTGGAATGGGTTATAAGTGCATTTTGACTTGGCTACCTTCCTTGTAAAGGGGAAAAAGCCCTTGTTATGTATATAGACTATTACTACTATTTCTATTATTACTGTTACTATTATCATCACTATTCTCATAATCATCATCTTTATTATCATTATTATTGTTATCATCATTACTATTGTTACTATTATTATTACTATTGGTATTATCATTATTACCATTTATTCATCTCATTTATTTATTCATTTATCTATTAATTTATTCATTGGACATCTCCAACATTCATCTTGATAAGCTCTTCGGACTCTGCATGTCATACATTCCTTCCGAGAAAACTTCAGATAAATCTGGTTTCAGCATTTGCTTCATCAAAACCTCGTTAACGTTTTCCGTTGTGTCATCGATTCTTCTTCCTTGAGGACAAAATCCGAAACAATTTTCATTTTCCGAAGGAAAACAGAAGAGAGGAACTATGTCTCGAAGTATCTCAATGCCATCCATCCTCATAATATGTCTTAACCTTTTCAAACAGAATAAAACTTACAGGTATTTGGTAAATCACAAGAACATAAGAATGAAGGAGACTGCAAGATACCATAAAACCTATATTAGGCATTTCCATGTCCTTTATCACCTATCATTCTCATCCATAAAGTTACTTAACCTTTTAGCAACCAATAGGATTTGCGCGTACCCCATGGTTACTAAGTTTATTCCACTCTTTAACTACTTCGTTAGTAAACCACCGCTTGCCTATTTTCTTCTTAAACCTGAAGCAAACATTTTGATTCCACTACTGAACAAAGGCCTCTCTCATACGTTTCCATTACTCGTACAACTGCGCCAACCTCTGCCACGTCACTCCTGCAAACTTTTCTATATCGTTAGGACTCGTACTAACGAACTTAAATTTGAAAAAAAATAGGTTTAAAAAACGATATGGGCAAGAATTGGTTTACCAATAGTGTGGTTAACAAATGGAATAGGCTTAGTAACCAGATAGTGAGCGATGAAACTATCTGTTGTCTTAATTATGGATAGCGATGACAGGTGGCAATGGACATAGAACTGTCTAGTATAGGCTTTATGGCCCCTTGAAGTTTCAATCTCCTACCGATCACTGGGTCTCTAAAAGAGAAACATTTCTGGTATTCAATCAATTAATCATAAAAACATAAGAATGGAGGAGACCGCAAGAGACCTTAAGGTCTACACTAGACAGTTCTATCTTCTTTTAAAACAACCAATTGTTTCAGCGCTCGCTACTACATGGTCACTAAGTCTATTCCACTTGTTAACCACACTATTAGTAAACCAGTTCTTGTCTATTTGCTTCTTAAACTCGAATCAGTTTTATCGAGTCCACTGCTGAACAAAGGCCTCTTTCATACCATTCCATGATTCACACGACTGCGCCAACCTCTACCACGTAACTCCTGCAAACTTCTCTATCTCGTCTCTCCACCTTCTGTCTGGTCTCCCTCTTGCAAGCTTCCCATCTTCCGTCGTCCACTCAGTAACACACTTGATCCTTCGCCCTTCATTCTTTCGTGCTAACTAATCCAACCAATTAGTTAAAGGAGAATGATCAAATGTAATCCTCAGGATATGTCATCTTTTACCTGGCATTAGAGGCTTAGACACCTTAATTTACACTCTGGAAAGACGAGGAATGCATGGTGATCAAATAGAGGTATTCAAATGGATCAACGGCTTTAACAAGGGTGATACAGGCAAGGTCATTATATTAAGACAGTAGAGTAGGACTTGTAGTAATGGATCTTAATTGGATAATTTTAGGTTTAAGAAGGAAAGAGGCAAGAACTAGTTTAGTGACAGAATGATTGACGAATGGACTAGTTAGCACTGGTTGTTGAGAAGATTAGATAACTTTATGGATGGAGATGATAGGTGGTAAGGGACATGCAACTGTAAAGTGTAGGCCTTATGGTCTCTTGCGGTCTCCTTCGTTCCTATGTTTCCTCATATCGTAAGAACATCGTAACGAGCGAGGAGACATATATTCGATATAACGAGTTACTTCGACTAACGAACACCAGTTTAATATTGTAAACTCGTTATTTACAACCCGATCATCTACTAAGGATTTCTCCCTGCCTCTGTGATGTAAACTTAAGCAATTTGATTCATTCTTTAGCCATTTCTTTATTGGTTATCAAGCAAACAAGCATTCATGTCTCAGTATTTGGGAAGGAGATACTTCGGATGAGAAGTAATACTGGAGTAGGAGGGAAAGAAGAAAAACGAGATTTAGGAAGAGGATGTAAAGAAGTAGGAGAGATGGAAGAAGAAGGATAAGGAGGAAGAGGATGTAAAAGAGGAGGAGGGATGGAAGAAGAATTAGAAGGAGGAGGGTGAAGGAGTACGAGGGAAAGAAGAAGGGAATGAGGAAGAGGATGTGAAGGAGGAGGAGGAGGGAAGGAAGAAAGAGAATGAAGAGGAAGATAGAAAGGAAGAAGAGGAGGAGGAGGAGGAGGAGAAGGAGGATGTTAAAGAGGGGGCTGGAAGAAGAATTAGGAGGAGGAGAAGGATGTGAAAGAGGAGGAGGGATGGAAGAAGAATTAGGAGGAGGAAGGTGTGAAACAGGAGGAGGAGGGAAGGGAGAAGGAGAATGAGGAGGAAACGGAGAAGAAAATAAAAGAGAAAAGGTGAAAAGAAATATAATAGGAAGAAAAAATAAATAAAAGGGAGGGGAAGAGAAAAGAAGGACGAGGAGGAGGAGGAGGAGGAGGAGGATAAGGAGGAGGAGGAGAAGGAGGAGGAGGGAAGTAAGAGTAAGAGGAGGAAGAGGAGGAGGAGGGATATGAGGGCAGTGGGGAGAGGTACAGTAGTAAGAGGTAGAAAAGGAAGAACAAGAGAAAGAGGAAAAACAGGGGAAAGAGAAGGAATAGGAGGAAAAGGTGTAAAAAGGAGGAAGAGGAGGAGGGAGAGGAGTAGGAGATATAGAAAAGGAACAAGAGGAAGAGGAAAAACAGGAGAAAGAAGGAATATGAGGAACAGGAGGAATATGAAGAAGGAAGAGGAAGAAGTAGGAAGAAGAGAAAGAGGAAGAAGAAGAAAACAAAGAATAAGTAAAGCGAGTAAGCAACTAAACAGACATCAAAGAAATGAACGTTTATTAATGTTGGTGAAATTTCTTTTTCTGTTAGTCAATAGGCAATTTTATTCAGGCGGCGGAGAGCCTCTGTCTTACAACGAAAGGGTTGCTAATAGATAACGAGTTCTTTGAGTTCTAATGGGCTCTGGCTTACCAGCGTTTCTATCCTTGTGGATAATCTCTCGCTGTTGTCTTGCGGTTTATCTTAGGTTTTATGTGTTGGTCTTATTAGTCGCGGGTACCTGTGGTTTGGTTCAAAGTGATTCTCTCTCTCCCACTCCCTCTCCCTCCCTTCCCCTCTCCCTCTCCCTCTCTCTCCCGCTCCCTCCCTTCCCCTCTCCCTCTCTCTCCCCCCTGTCCCTTTCTCTCCGTCTCCCTCTCTCTCTCTCTCTCTCTCTCTCTCTCTCTCTCTCTCTCTCTCTCTCTCTCTCTCATGACGTTATGGAGAGATGATGGAATTATTGGTGTTTTGTCGACCAGAATTTGATGTAGAGTCAGTGCTCAAGGGGGAGAGATGGGAGGAAGTTGGAGAATTAGGAAAGGAGGAAGAAGGACGGGAGAAAAAAAGAGATACAAGGTAAGGAAGGAGGAAAGAAGGGAGTATTAAGAAAGAGAGGAAGAAGAAGATAAAAGAGGAGAAAGAAATTATAAAAAAAAGTAGTAGAAAAGAAGGAAGAATAAAGACAGGCAAAAAGATGATGATAGAATTAATAAAAGGAAAAAAAAAAAGGATAAGAAAGAATTATGAGAAAGGGAAGGAAAAATAAACGAAAATGAAGAAGGGAAGGAAAAGGAAGAAAGGAAGAAGAGAATTAGAAGGAAGGGAGGAGGGAAAGGGGAAAAGAAAAAACGAACTTGAAAAAGGAAAAGAAAATGAAGAAAGAAGAGAATTAGGAGACGGGAGGAAGAAGGAATGAAAATGAGGCAAGGAAAGGAAAACAAAGAAAGGAAGAAGAAAATCAGGAGAAGAAAGAGAGGAGAAAATAAAAAAAGGAAGAAGGAACGCAAGCGGATTGTCTCTAAGTAGTGGGTGGGTTCGTAGAAAACGGAGATGAGGCATCTTAGAAGAAGTAACGAGGGCATCGATCAGATGTACAGGTATCATTCTATACACAGTTCCAGGAAAAGAGAAATAAGGAATCGGAGGATTCCATGACACCAAATTTCCACTCACAGTTTGTTTACATTTCACGAGGTAAGAAACAAGAATTGAACAAACAAGGGCAGTAGTACGGCTCAGCGAAAATGGTAAAAAAAAAAAAAAAAAAAAAAAAAAAAAAAAAAAAAAAAAAAAATCGTGTAAACAAAAGGGAATTCATATGCTCCTTTTCGATACGTATATAAGAAATAAATTACACGCAATCATGTACGCATAGCCATTACACTCCTGGATGAGAACTCGGATCTCGTATTATATGCCCGGTCTGTGGGTAGTGCGGTCACCTTACACACACACACACACACACACACACACACACACACACACACACACACACACACAGCTCCTTGCTCACCGGAGTTGGAGTGCCTGCTCGCAGTGCAGCGATGCTGATTTTATTTTTTATTTGTATTTATTTATTTGTTTATTTTTTCTTCTTCAGCCCTGAGTGGGATACGGGTCGCTGAATTGGCAGTCAAGAACGATACCACTGCATTGTGTGTATATGTGTGCGCGCGTGTGTGTGTATGCGTGCGCGTGTATGCATGTGTGAATGTGTGTGTGTGTGTGTGTGTGCGTGTATGTGTGTGCGTGTATGTGTGTGCGTGTATGTGTGTGCGTGTATGTGTGTGATTCACCATGGTCTTGGATCACGTGTAGGAGTTGTGACCGATAACAATTACCCTTCTGGATGAGAGCTAACTCAGAGCTCATATATGACCGATCTATGGGTAATACTGTGATCTTACACACACACACACAGCTCCCCGCCCATGTGAGTTGGAGTAACGGCTCACAGCATAGCGATACTGAAATTATTTCAGCCCTGGTCAGAATTCGAACTCGGACCGCTGGAGTAGCGATTGCGAACGCTACCACCGCGCCGTCAAACCGTGTATGTTTGTGTGTGTGTATGTGTGCTATTTCCCTCCCGGAAGAGAGCTCAGAGCTCATATATGACCGATCTATGGGTAATGCTGTGACCTTAAACGCACCCCCCCAAGCTCCCTGCCCACGATAGTTGAAGTAACGACTCGCAGCGTATCGAAACTGATATTATTTCAACCCTGTGTGGGATTCGAACCCGGACAACGTAGTGGCGGCCTCTAACGCACCACTATGCTCGTGAGGTCCCGTCTTCATATCTCATTTTATCTAGACTGTTTTTAAATTCATGTATTGTTTTTGCACACACCACTTTCTCATCTAACTTGTGTGTGTGTGTGTGTGTGTGTGTGTGTGTGTGTGTGTGTGTGTGTGTGTGTGTGTGTGTGTGTGTGTGTGTGTGTGTGTGTGTGTTGTTTTGATATGATTAAACGCATGAAAGCAATGTTATAAGCATCATTTCACTGAGCCCAGCTACAAATTTCCACAAACGCACAAACAAGCGGGGCAGCAACATAATGACGTCCTCTGAATTTCAGTTTTACTTGAGTAGAAAGTGAATATTGTCATGATTGATTGTTTGTGTTCGCAGAGTTGAGTTCGGAAAAGAAAAAAAAATTGTAGAATTTTGGTGCGAAGGAAAGGTCATAGAGGTGCTTGTGTCAAAGAGATTCCTATTTGAATCTTCATCGCAAGAAGCAAATAATAACCTCGTTTGTGAAGTAACCTATTTCATTAACTTCGAAAGAGATACAAAACAAAGGAAAGTAACTTACAAAAAATTAATAATAATAATAATAATAAAGAACACATATGTACACAGACATAAATCAGAGCATTCCCAATGGTCATGTTCAGACAATTATTTGACAATTATTTGTGCACAGTAGTAAGAAGAAACCTATTCAATTAACTTCAGAGGAGATACAGTAACTTGCAAAAATGAAAAATATAATATACATAAAATGGATAAGAAATAATGAGCATAAGGACAGAAGAATGAACGAGATAGGAAAAGACCATAAGGCCTACACTAGGCAGTTCACCTCCTGTCATCCCCATCAATAAAGTTGTCAAAAAAAAAAAAAAAAAAAAAAAAAAAAAAGACAATTTCAACCCTCACTACATGGTTACTAAGTTTATTCCATATAAATATACAGATGAAAATCAGTTTTTCCAATGGTATGTTTAGAAAACTAAAAGAATAATTTTTTTGCACAACAATGTAAATTAACTTATTTCTTCAACTACAGAAATGATGAAAATAGACAAGAGTAAATTGCAAAAAACACACATACATATATATGTATGTATATATATATATATATGTATATATATATATATGTGTGTATATATGTGTATATATATATATATATGTATATATATATCTATATATATATATTTATATATATATATATATATATATATATATATATATATATGATGGACATACATATATACATAGGCAAAATCAAAGCTTTCCCAGTCAGCATGTTAAGAAAGCATTAGATAGTAATTTGTGCACAGCATCGCGGAGTAACCTATTCCATCATCTTCAGAGTAGACACAACACAGAGAGGAGTAATTTGAAAAAAGGCACAAATACATACACAGACACAAATAAGAAATTTCCCAAATATCATTATGTTTAGAAAATCTTTAGATATTTATCTTATGGTTATAATAGTTTGTGCACATCAATGTGAATATTTCATAAACTTGAGATGAAATGCAAAAGAGACAAGTACCTTGAAAAACAACAACAACGACAACATATACACACACAGAGTATTTACAATGGTCAATGTATTTGGAAGAAAATGGTGATGATACTACGTCAGGAGGCACTGAACAGCTGCAGCCGAAGCCGCACCTTAGCTCTAAGACCTTGGACAGTTAGGATAAGTTTCGGGGAGAAGTGTGGCATTCGAACCCACAAATAAGCGAATGAGAGACCAACACGCTTCCGGTAACGCCACACACACACACACACACACACACACACACACACACACACACACATATATATATATATATATATATATATATATATATA
>NC_134796.1:60439069-60459069 GCF_046742065.1 Oratosquilla oratoria | reverse complement strand
GGTCGTGAATTAATTTTCTAATATTTCTCGTTCTTTAGGCGTACTGGGGGGAGGGGGGAGATGGGGAGAGGGGGAAGAGGTGGAGAGAGGGGAGATGGGGTTGGGGGGAGAATGGGGGAGGAGGAGAGGCAGGGGAAGGAAGGAGAGTGAGATGTGGAAGACAAGGAGGTCGGAGTGAAACAAAATTAGAGAAGAAACTCGAAGGTTCGAGCTGAGAGAACAAGTTGGCTTGAGGACAAATTGGTGCTTACCGAGTGAGAAGTTTTGTCAGGACACCCAAGTTTTCGGAAGCTGGCTAAAGTTCGCGTGACTATTAAGTGAATTTTCTGAAAAACGATCCAGTAATTCGAGGGTATATTGCCCTCTCTGAATGAGCAAGAACCTTGTAAACGCCCGGACATCTTCTTGCGCGGACCAACTTAAGCACCTTCTTACTCGTACCTTTGCTGCACCAGAGGCTAGCGTGATGCAGACAAGGTCATCATATTAAGACAACGAAGGAGAACTCGCAGTAATGGGTTTAAATTGGAGAAATTTAGATTTAAGAAGATAATAGGCAAGAACTGGTTTACCGATAGAGTGGTTAACGAATGGAATAGACCTAGTTAACCATTTAGTGAGTGCAGAAACTATTGTTTTTTCTAAGAGATAGTTAGATAACCTTATGGATGGAGATGACAGGTGGTAACGGGCAATGAACTGCTTAGTGTAGGCCTTAGGGTCTCTTGCAGTCTCCTTCATTCTTATGTTCTTAAGAGTTTGTGGAACAAAGTCAAATGCGAATTGAAAGAAGTATGAGAAAATTCGAAATGAAAATAGTTGTGAGAGAAAATGAAATGAATGTAGAGACAAAAGATAGGAATAATAAAGAAATGAAAAGAAAAAGAGAAATGAATGTAAAGTCAAAAGATAGGAATAATAAAGATGAAAAGGAGACAAATGAAAGACAATAAAGAATAAGGAGGCAGGAATTTTACAAAAGTGAAAGGATCATTGAAGAATGACGCAAAAGAGAAATAATATAAGTAGATGGATGAATAAATGAATAAATAGATAAATACCTAGAGAAATAAACAAAAATAAACAAATAAATGAAAAAAAAGGAACAACCACAACCCAAAATTAAAAATACAAAAACATTAAAAAACAAAAACAATACCATATAGAAAAGGCGAAACATTTCTAAAGAAGAAGAAAACAAACACACAAAAAACCCACGCACATACAAACACACAAAAAAGACCCAAAACAATAAACAACAAAGAAAAAAAAATGGAGTTGGAGGTCTGCGGAAGGAAAACAATGGGAGAGGGAAGGTTTCTGCAATAGAGGTCTTGGTGAAGAGGCAACAATGAGCTTCCGAAGTGAAAGGAAGACGACCTGAAGAGCTGGAGACCTCTTGGACACTGAAGGCCCAGAAAGGGCCACAGGAGCTCGCGGTGGTTCTGCATGAAGAGGAGAGAGAGGGGGAGGGGGAAGGGATGTGGGAGGGAGAGGGGAAGGTGAGGGGGAGGAGAGGGGAGGGGAGGGGAGGGGAGAGGAGAGGTGGGGAGGGAGAGGGAAAGGGGGGAAAGGGGAGGGAAAGGGGGAGAGGGGGAGAGGAGAGGAGGAGAGGTAGAGAAGGAGAGGGAAAGGGGGGAAAGGGGAGGGAAAGGGGGAGAGGGGGAGGGGAGGGAGAGGAGAAGAGAGTGGGAGGGAGAAGGGAGTGGGAGGGAGAAGGGACTGGGAGAGACAAGGGAGTGGGAGGGAGAGGGGAGGTGGATGGGGAGGGGAAAGGGGGGGATTAGGAAGGGGATAAAAAGGTGGTGGAGGAGGGAGAGGTGGAAGAGGCTGGGAATAGAATGAAGAAATGGAAAATGCGGAAAATAGTGGGAGGGAGAGAGAGAGAGAGAGAGAGAGAGAGAGAGAAAGGGAGAAGGGAAGGAGAATGGGAGGCGGGGCGATGGAGGATTGGTAGAGAAAGGAGGGTGGGGGAAAAGGAGGGTGGGAGGGGGAGGGATTTTTTTTTTTTTTTTTTTTTTTTTTTTTTTTTTTTTTATGGAAAAGGAGGAGTTAGGCGTGGCTGGGCAACCCAGTCTAGTGTAGGCTTTATGGTCTCTTGCCGTCTCTCTCATTCTTATACTCTTCTGTTCTTATATGAGAATTATAGCAGGAACAATGGGATTGTTAGTGAACGAGTTGTTGGTTGGTTGATTAAGCCTTGTTGACATGGGGCTAGTTTTATAGCCACTAGTGCTACAGACTTGTGAACTAGAACCTCTACTTGCCTCCAAACTAGCCTTGTGATTCACTTGGTCTTTGGATCACGTGTTGGACTCGTGATCGACAGCTATTTCCCTCCTGGAAGAGAGCTCAGAGCTCGTAGGTCCGATCTATGGGTAATGCTATGACCTTGCACACACACACACCCCCAACTCCCCGCCCACGAGAGTCAGAGTACGACCCGAGGTACAGCGATACCGAAATAATTTCGGCCCTGGGCAGGATTCGAACTGGGTACTAGGAGCACTTCTGCTTCCCATTTCAGCGCTCTACCAACTGTACCACTAGCACTAACAGCTACTAAACTAGCCCCATGTCAACAAGTCCTGAGTTGTCTTGCATGAAGATCTAATCTTCGATTGTGAAGGCGATGATTACTAAAATAGGATTAAGGGAGGAGTTAGTGAGATAGTTACTGTAGTTAGTTAGTTGATCGGTTGAATAGCTGGTTGTTTAATTGGTTGGATAGTTGATTGGTTAGTTAAATGTGTGTATGTGTGCTTGTTTATGCGTGTGTTTGTATGTGTTATGTGTGTGTATGTGTATGTGTGAGTGTGTGTGATTCAACATATTTTTGGATGACGAGTTGGTCTCGTGATCGACAGCCACTACCTTCCGGATGAGAGCTCAAAGCTCGTACATTGACCGATAATTAGGTAATGCTATGATCTGATACACACACACACACCCCAACTTGTTCGTGTGTCTATGTGTCTGTCCGTATGTTTTGTGCGTGTATGTATATGCATGTGTGTGTATGTGTATGTGTGTGTGATATGTTCATACTCGTACACACACATATATATAACTATATAAATACAAACATACATATACATACACACGCACACATACAGTATATATGTGGCTGAGGACTGCGGGATTTTGGGTGACCTATTTTGGGTGACCGATTATGCCAATGACTGGGCTACGTATCCCAGCTCAACCTCCCAGCGGTCCCCACTGCCTGGGCTATTTGCCGGACCAAACCTGGGATAGGAGAACTTGTCTATCTATTGTACTTGAACCTCATTGGCTACTTGGCAAATCCGCAGCAAAGAACATGGGAAACATGGGGTACGAGACAGGATAACCAGTACAGTGGTACTTTATATTGACCATGAGAAAGCATGATGTCCATATATTGTATCCTACTGAGTGTACCTAATCGAACTTACCTAATCGGGAAACAGTGACGAAATAAGAAGTAAACTTCTTGTCGTGATCTCCACCTCAAGGAGTTTTGAAAGAGGCTAATGAGGGCGCGGTCACTACACTGCTAATTTATCTTTAATTTGAAATAAAAAAAAGTACTTTTGTTCAGTAATTGAATATATCCTTTTCATATGCTTGCATTGTATTCATATCCGATGGGGGTACGAGTTTTTTTTTTTTTTTTTTTTTTTTTTGAGAAACACTGCCTTAGAGCTTACCTTGGGTAGAGTGAAGCGTCTTGTCCAACAGTCAGGCAAGTACAAGTGAACCTTGTTCTTTGGGGGATCAATTTATAAAACCAGTGATGGAAGAAATAAGTTTTGGAAATCAGGTGACATGCGACTGAAAGCTGCACTCACAATATGCGCTCAAAAATGCATAATGAATTACGTCTCCATAAGTACAAAGACTGATTATAATGAAAAAAATAATAATTTGAGTAGCGGTCGCATGCCGTGCATTTACTTCCCTCGAACCCTCAAGCTATTTCCATCACTGGCTGAACAAAGCCCTTTAACACAATAATACTCGAAGTCAATAGATGACTGACACAAAAATAATATTTGAAAGGACACCGCGGTCCTTTTCAAAAACACTCGGAACTCGAGTTTTCACACAAAAAATGGTCACAAATCTTGAGACTAAACACCCACACGCGGCACAAACCAATTCAAAACTAAAGTTGGCGCCCGTCCGATGCCGTTTGCGTCACAAAAGGAAGCCATGTGATTGGCTGAAACCAGTCACGGGATTCAAAACGATTTGGTTATTGGCTGAAGCGATAATGTTTACGTGAACGTCTCCAACAAGATGTCTTGCCTGAACGCCCCTGAAGAAGTATTAATTAGGAGACAATTGTAGCTGGACAACAAAAGTAAAGATTATTTTCTTTAATTGTGATAAAAACCTGACGGACGGATTTAGCTTTCTTTTCTGATATCATCTTGCATGAGGGTTGGATGTTCCCTAGATTCGTTTGTTATGGTAGATGTCTCCGCAAGATGTCTCGCCTGTCAACCGCGAAAGATTAGTAAATAATAAACTAATAGTATCATTGAAGTGTGTTGTGTGTGTGTGTGTGTGTGTGTGTGTGTGTGTGTGTGTGTGTATGTCTGCGTGTGTGAGAATATGTGTGTGCATGTGTGTGTGTGTACATGTGTGCGAGCAAATGTGTGTGCATGTGTGTGTGTATGTGTGACTAAGCATGGTCTTGGATCACGTGCTGGACTCGTGTGTGTACATGTGTGTGTGTGTGCGTGCATGTGTGTGTGTGTGTGCGTGCGAGAATATGTGTGCGCGTGTGTGTGAGCATGTGTATGTACGTGTGAGTGTGTGTGTGTGTGCGCGCGCATGTGTGTGAGTATGTGTGTGTGTGTGTGTGTGTGTGTGTGTGTGTGTGCAAGCGTGTGAATGATCAGGTAAGATTATACATAGAAACTTTCGATTGGAGAAAATGTTTAGAAATCTTCACCACGTGCAGGAAAACTTTGCAATTTAGTGAGAATTTTACTTGAAGGAATTACATCGTAAAAACCTGATACGAAATATAAAACTTGAATACATGAGTTGCTAAATACATATATATATATATATATATATATATATTTCTAAATAGAAATGTAGTAGCACATTTGTAAATAACACACAGACGATATCTTTTCGGCATGGGATGACAGTTGGGGCCCATTTGAAGTGTTCCATGATAAATTGAACCAATTGACCCCGAATCTTAAATTTAAAGTTGAATGGGAAGAAGGACACCAAATCCCTTTCTTGGATATTTTGTTAAGAAGAACTGATGATAATTTATTCTTTACAGTATACCGTAAGCCCACCCATTCAGGCAGTTATCTCCACTTTTTTAGCAATCACCCTGACAATGTCAAGAAAAGTGTTGCCTCTGGCCTTTTCTTGAGGGCTTTCAGGATTTGCAGTCCTCAATTTCTGGACCAAGAGATTGAGGTGATCAAATGTCAACTTGAGAAGTTGGCTTATCCACCTTGGTTTCTGGACCAAGCCCTCAGTAAGGCTAGGGCCAACCATTTTAAAACTTCCGTCCCCTCAAATTTTCACCGCTCCTTTAAGGACATTTTAAAAATTCCATTCAATAATACCATCAGTTCTTCTACTAAATTGTTTCCTCGTGAACGTCTCACTATTGCCTATCACTATCCTAACACCGTACGTAAGCAAATTGTGAACGTTCAACAAAAGCCGAAGGAAGTTGAGTCACCTGGTGTTTATTGTTTGCCCTGCAAAGATTGTGATTTGGTTTACTTGGGTCAAACCGGGAGAGACTTGAACACTAGATTGGCAGAACATGAAAGGTCAATTAGGTAAGGGCAGGAAAATTCGGCTGTATTTCTTCATGTTAAAAACAAGAATCATTCTTTCGACTGGGGTAAGGCCAGATTAGTGTTCAAGTCCCACTGTGGTTTCAGGAGGAAAATAGTCGAATCAGCATTAATTGAGGAATGCCCTAATATTAATATTTCTAAAGGGCAGTGGTCACCTGACATTATCTCACGCGCAGCAATAAATAAGCTCGTGCGGACTTTACATCCTCCCCTCTCCTCACCCCCTCCCTCCTCCGCCACCCCAGTTAGCCCCGCGTCTGAGTGAGGTCAACTGTCCACATCTCTTCTTACTGTAGTTTATAAGTCCCCTCTGTTCTCTTTCTTATGTACTTTCCTGAAGAGGGCTACAGTTGATAGCCGAAATATAGGATTATTCTTTATTCGAAGTTTATTCTTTCTCCGACTGTGGGTTCCTGTGTGTTATATATATATATATATATATATATATATATGTATCAAACTTTCACACAGTTAAAAACGTGCACTTCCTAATTAGGATATATTATGAAAGAAACATCGATTAAATGCAGGATGAAAATATGGATTTTGTTAAACGAAGTAGAAAGAATGGAAATATCGATCAACATATAAAACAAACCACGCGGGGAAACGACCTAAATATCGGAAAAAAAAACAAACTTGCTGCCACTGACAGGGCTTACCCTACCAGGGGTTTCTCACTTCCCACATCATAGGAGTGGATTTTTTTTCTCTTTTTTGGTATAAATCAATCGTTCATAATTATATTTGACAAAGAACAAAACATCAAAACGACAGTCATCGTAGAACAAAGGAGGTAGAAAAACCGAAGGAGATGGAAAGGTGAGGAGCCTACACCAAGAGGCGCTGAATAGCTGCGGCCGAAGCCGTCACCTTTGCTCTATGCACTTTGGGGACTGTCAGGGTAAATAACAATTACTGCTGGGAATCGGAGAGGAGTGCGAGATTCGAACCCACAAGTAAGCGAATGCGAGACCAGCCCGCTTCCGATGACGCCACCAGAGAAAGAAGAGACAAGAGAGGAAGAGGACAATAAATAAATAAATAAATAAATAAATAAAATAAAAGTGAAAGGAAGAAATTATTCGGAGGCGAGTTATAAGTGGGAGCAAGTAGATGCGGCCAAAAGCCTTAGGAAGTTAATTGAAGGAGATAAGTCGACTGAAATTGGTTTGGCGGGAAGGAAGAAGAAACCTTCAAAGAGCGAAGCCAATGGCAGAGACTCTCTAGAAGCTCCTGAATCTTAAGCGGGCCCTACACAATCAATATTATTGCGCAATATTCCGTATTGTACAATATTATTGACGGTGTAGGGATGGTATTGAAGACTGTCGACATAAATGACAAGAAGAATGAACGACAATTTAGTTTTGTCATTCTTCAATATCAGCCCTGTACCGTTAATAATATTGTACAATACGGAATATTGTGCAATAATATTGATCGTGTAGACGTCCTCTAGGATGGTGCCTCTCAACTTAGGGGGTTCTAGGGAGCTATTGGACTTCTAGTATCAGGGGTTTCAACACTGGGATCTTAGGTTGAAATCTAGAAGTGGGTCCTGGATATGTAACGATTCGTTTCAGTGTTAGAGTCACCCTAAGGAGTCTTAAGAACAGCATTCCATAATCATAGGAAACATGATGAGATAGTGTAGGCCTAATGGTCTCTTGTACCTTTCCACATTCTTATGTTCTTAGAATGAGAGCTCATACTCTTGGAACAGTTGAGGGATTGGTACCAATTGGGATAGTGACACCAGAAGGATTGAGATTGACAAGTGAAATCTCTATAGGCTCGAGAACAGCAGTCCATAAATATAGGTAACGTGATAAGATAGATTGACAGACCCTAATCTTTGACCAGGTGAGGGGAGTGGTAAAGACTGGGAACGAATTTATTTATTTGTTATCTATCAAAGAACACTCTCCCAGCTACGTGTTTTAGAATTATTGAACCTAAATTCTTGGAGCGGATAAGCCCGTGGTGAAAGGACAAAATAAATAAATAAACAACTAAAATTTTTAATGATGAATAAGTGAATAAATAAATGGATAAATAAGCACAGAAAATAAACGGATAAATGAATAAATAGATAAATAAGTAAATTAATAGATAAATGGATACAGAACTGAATGTATAGATAACAAATGAATAAATAAATAAACTGACAGATAAATAAAAATTAATTAATAAATAACAAGTAAATATATAAATAAATAATTAATGAACAAATAAACATAATCAAAGAAATAAATAAATAGATAAATATAATTGAATATATTGATAAATAAAGACAGAAAAGAAAGAAAAGAAAACAAACATACCAAAACAAAGAAAAAACAATGTACCAGTGCTGTAATCGGCAGCGTAATACTTTCGCATTCGCTTGTTTGCGGGTTCGTATCCCGCACTCCTCTCCAATTACTCGCAGTGACTACCTGTCCCAACAGTCCCCAAAGAGCATAACAGGTGACGGCTTCAACAGCAGCTACTCAGCACCTCCTGGCGTAGGTTCTTAACCTTTGTATACATGGGAGGTGGAGGATGGAAGCACCTCGCCAGGAATCGCTAAACGCGCTGTATAGATTTTACAATTAATCATCACAAAAAAACTATTTGGGCCTTTATTACTCTTACATATTTTACTGACTGATATTCTATAGCACTTTACGGTCCTAGGGCCTTCCTACAGATATGTCTGGGAAGAAAAGTTGGACTGCTCTTTATGTTATATTACTGTAGGACTGTTTCTATGTCACCGGTTCACACACACACATACATACACACACACACACACACACACACACACACACATATATATATATATATATACACATATATAGATGTGTGTGATTCACCATGGTCTTTGGATCACGTGTTGGACTCGTGATAGATAGCTATTTCCCTCCCGGAAGAGAGCTCAGAGCTCGTATATGACCGATCTATGGGTAATGTGACCTTACACGGACACATACCCCAAATCCCCGCCCACGAGAGTTGGAGTAGCAACCCGCAGCTAGCGATACTGAAATTATTTCAGCCTTGGCCAGGGATCGAGCCCGGACCGCCGTAGTGGCGGCCAGAAACTCTACCACAGAGCCACCGAGTCGTGTTGTGTGTGTGTGTGTGTGTGTGTGTGTGTATGTATGTGTGTGTGTGTGTGTGTATTGCTAGGGAATATTATACAATCCTTTCCACGCCACGTTAAGAAAAAGTTACCAATTGATTCCACGTTACCAATAATTCACTCAAACTGCATCACTGTAAGAATTTTACAAAAACTACTTGCAAAAAATTCTTACATAAACTGCAAACGTAGCAATTTTTCATTCTAAGTGCAGTATGAATAAACGCTATGTCATTTGAACATTTCATTCACCAATGAAATATCGTAGCTAAATGATTTACGAGCCTCACTCTTGTCCTTAAATGAATCGTTTTTTTCGCATATTGCAAGCCTCAATAAAGAGAATATATTTAGGGTGATTTTGAGTAGAGAACAGGAGAAAATGGAAAAAAATAATTGATGTTCTTATGCATATGTTCCAAGCGAAACATGTTGCTTTCTAATATATTTTTATAGATTGTGAATATATTCATTTTGAGTTGGGAATAAGAGAAAATGGAAAAGGTCGTTGTTGTTTTCATATGTTCGAAGCGAAAGATATATTTATATATATATATATATATATATATATATATATATATATATATATATGTATATATACAAATATATATATATACAAATATATATATATATATATATATATATATATATATACTTATGTAGTTTCTGGATATAGTTATTTTGAGTGGGGAACAAGCAAAATGAAAAAAAAAAAATTCTTATGCATATGTTATATATATATATATATATATATATATATATATATATATATATATATATATATATACTTATATAGTTTGTGGATATAGTTATTATGGGTGGGGAACAAGAAAAAACGAAAAAAAAGTTTTTGTTCTTATCCATATGTTATTATATATATATATATATGAATATATATATGAATATATATATATACATATATATATATACATATATATATATATATATATATACATATATATATATACATATATATATATATATATATATATATATATAGTTTGTGAATATATCTATTTTGAGTGGGGAACAAGAGAAAATGGAAAAAAAAATCTTATGCATATGTTCTAAGCGAAAAAAGAGAAAAAAGTAATGTTTGTTGTTCTTACGTATATTTTCAAAGAGTGAAAGAGAAATTTGTTAATATAGTCAATGTGTTTGTGAATATAGTTATTTTGTGAATATAGTTATTTTGAGTAAAGAGCAAAAGAAAACAAATAATTTTTGTTGTTGTTCTTATGAATATCTTCAAAGAGAAAGAAATTTGTTAATAAAATTAATGTAGTTATATAGTTTGTGAATATAGTTATTTTGAGTGGAGAAAAAAAATCTTGTGTACATTTTCAAAGAGAAATTTGTTAATATAGTTAATATAGTTACATAGTTTTTAATATAGTTATTTTGAGTAGAGAACAAGAAAAAAATAAGGTTTTTGTTACTGTTATATTTTTAAAGAGAAAGAAATTTGTTAATATAATTTATATAGTTTGCGAATATGGTTATTTTGGAGTATAGAACAAAATAAAATAACCAAAAAGTCTGTTGTTGCTGTTATGTATATTTTCAGAGAGAGAAATTTGTTAATATTATTAATATAGTTATATGCTTTATGAATACAGTTATTTTAAGTAAAACGACAAAATAAAAAAATATTGTTTTCTCATACAGCTTCGATATAGTAGAAAACTTTGAGTAGAAGGAAAAGAGGAAATGAACTTTCGTTTAAAAATATTCTTTCATACACCTTCTATACGTGATATAACTTAGGTAATAATTCATTTATAGGTATTTTTGACGGAGGGAGGCAAAAAGATAGATAAAGAGAGTGAGATAGATATATGGATAGATAGAGAAAGAGAGAATGGGAGAGAAGTGAAAGAGAGAGAGAGAAAGAGAAAGACAGACAGAGAAAAAGAGAGAAAGAGAGAGAGAGACAGACAGACAGAGTAAGAGAGAGAGAGAGAGAGAGAGAGAGAGAGAGAGAGAGAGAGAGATGTTGGGTTAATGGGTGCAACCAGATTAGGTGATTTCCAGCTTCTAATTGATTAACTAACCATCTCGTGTTTGGGGGTTGGTGATTGGTAGCTGGAAGAAGATGGTTAGTTTGGTGTTTGTTTTGGTGTTCGAGTTTTTTTCTTTTCTTTATATGTTTTATCAAATTGAGAAAATGCAACATGAAAATATAAAATATTCGTTGAGGCCTTGTAAAAGAGAGAGAGAGAGAGAGAGAGAGAGAGAGAGAGAGAGAGAGAGAGAGAAAGACAGAGGGAGAGAGAGAGAGAGAAAGAGAGGAAGAAAAAGAGAGAGAGAGGAAGAAAGGGAAAGAGAGGAAGAAAGAGAAAGAGAGAGGAAGAAAGGGAGAGAAAGAGAAAGAGAGAGAAATGTCAGATATCTGTATAGGAGAGGTGTCCAAACCTTTAAACTTTCTGAAAGAGTCCCAAGTTATCGACGGTATGGAAAAGTACTGAGGGAAGAGAGTTCCAGTGCCTCCCAGTGAGTGAAGGGGCAGGTGTGATTGTACTGGCTGACAGTTATTTATTGTATTCCCTATTATTTATTTATTTATCATTATTATAATTTTTCGCATACGACCTAGTTATGGACCAAAAGGTCTCCTGTCGTCATACTCCTCCTTTGTAATCCTTTGGTTTTTTATTAGGAATCTCTAAATTTACGAAATTTGCAATATTCAGTCCGTAACAAAGTCTAATAATATAAAAAAACAAATACATAAAGAAATAATATAGAATAGATATAGAAACAACTAAATAAATGGATAAACAAAATTATAAAATAAAATGAATTAGTAAATAAGTGAATAAGATAATATTAAAAAATACATAACAAAACATGAAGAGAAACATGAATAGAGAAATGAATGAATATATAAGTAGATGGATTACTAAGAAAACAAATAGAAAAAAAAATAAACAAAAGTGCCAAACGTTAAACAATCAAAACAAAGCGGCTCATTGACAAACATTACATCATTGGTTTTGGGGGTCTACCCTACTTCGAACTGTGTTACATTCAATTGCCTCTGCTGGAAGTTTATTCCCTTCAGTGGACCGCGCGGTTGAAGGAATGGTTTGTGTTGCGGTTGTGAAAGCGTTCGAGTTAATTGTAGCGAAAGTTTTCACGATGTTTCTGTAGCAACAAACTCACGAAGTGGGAAGTGAGAAACCCCTGATAGGACAAGCCCTGTCTGTTGCAGCAACCCACTTTTTTTTTTTTTTTTTTTTTTTTTTTTTTTTTTTTAAGTACGATGTTCGGTTCGCCTCCCCGCCTGGCCAGTGCTGTGCGGAAACAATGCAAGAAGCAAAGGGCGGGTCTCGTGAATCGAACTCACAACCAACTGCTCATGAGTTCGACACGGTATACACTGGGCTTTCGCGCGGCCCTATATAGTTAAAGTGATAACTATTGCGAGACCAAGATTCGGACAAAGACCAAGAATAATGACAAGACCAAGACCATGACCGGAAGCAAGACCAGGAGTAAGAACAAGGGCAAGACCAAAACCCAGACCAAGATCCAGACTAAAATCCAAGACTATGACCAGGAGAAAGACCAGAAGTAAGAACAAGAACAAGACAAAAAACCAGACCAAGATCCAGACTAAAATCCAAGACCATGACCGGAAGCAAGACCAGGAGTAAGAACAAGGGCAAGACCAAAACCCAGACCAAGATCCAGACTAAAATCCAAGACTATGACCAGGAGAAAGACCAGAAGTAAGAACAAGAACAAGACAAAAAACCAGACCAAGATATTCAGACCCAGATATAGACCTAGACCAAGACCAAACTAATACCAAAACCAAGACGAAGATCTAGACCAAGAGCGAGACAAAGACCAAGAATAAGACCAAGATCTAGACCAGGACCCAGACCAAGACTAAAGACCAAGAGCAAGACCCAGATCTAGAAAAAGACCAAGACCTCTATCTTGGCGTTTCTTCATATTTTCCGACCCCAGGGACCCCGTAATCAAGTCTAGGCAGTCTAGAAACAGTCTAGAACCCCCCCATGGCTACCCCCCGTGTAAGGGGGAAAAAGCCTTTGGTATATGTATGTAGAAACCCCCGTAGCTCTAGTTAACATCTGGTTACTAGAAGGGCAAAGGAAACTGAAGTGAAGTACCGCCTTGTATTCAGCACTTAAAAAAAAAAAAAAAAAAAAAAAAAAAAATTACCCCCAGGGGGTGCTAGACGCTCTATCCGTTGGTGGGAAGTTGCCCCTTCCCCCCGCATGTCTTTGCAAAGAGAGACAATGATGAACTCCCTGGAGTGGGGGGGAGGGCTTCATTGTATTTGACTATATACATACATATGTGCTTTTACGCAAACACTAGAACATATATGGGCGCGTGCACACGCAAACACGCACACACACACACACGCGCGCGCGCGCACACGCATACACTCCACCGTTCCACATGATCTCAAATACAATAGTGCACTCTGCAGATAGCCATCAATATAAAATATTTCTAAAATTCACAAAATGCTATAAAAAAAAAAAAAACGAAATCTAATAAACCAGGATGCCAAAGAATAGTTTTCGATAATTTGATAAATATTCGGAAGACATTTTCATTCTGAATTTTGGAGATTTCCAACAACAGGAAGAGACTGTATTGTTTCTTCTAGGAAATGTTAGAAAATCTAATTTATATCAGAGCCAGCTGAATAAAATCGTCTGACGACTGTAGCAATAAAGAATATTGTGTGAACTTTGGCATTGATTGGAGTAAACTCCCAGCCCCACAGCCATACCCAGACTCAGACCAAAACCAAGAGGAAGACCGAGAGCAAGACCAAGAGGAAGACCGAGAGCAAGACCAAGAGGAAGATCAAGAGGAAAATCGAGAGCAAGGCCAAGAGGATGACCAAGAAGAAGACCAAAACGAAGACCAAGAGGAAGTCCAAGAGAAAGATCAAGAGGAAGACCAAGAAGAAGACCTAGAGGAAGACCGAGAACGAGACCAAGAGGAAGACCAAGATCAAGACCTAGAGGAAGACCGAGAACGAGACCAAGAGGAAGACCAAGAGCAAGACTAAGACCAAGACCAAAGACCAGAATCTAGACCCAGACCAAGACAGATTCCAAGAGACAGATTCACACCCAGACCAATATTTGGACTCGGATCTAGCCCCATCTACAGTCTCAGCAGACCCAGCCACCAGTCCCAGCCCCCTAGACCCAGGCTCCCCTTTTAACTTATCTGTTCCAGAAATCAGAATTTCTCTTTTGTGTTTATCTTGCCCTCAGTTGTTAGGTCTGCATGAACTGAACTGTATGTGTATGACTGCGCCAGCTTCTGTTTGCACAGGCCTTTCATATGCCTTGCGTGTGCTCATTCTGGCTTGAGTTTTCCTGAAGCTGGCATTATACAGAGTCAATAGTCGAGTTTAAGAGTTTATATGAGCCTATGACATGCCCCGTGTCATCACAAGGGAGGTAAACAAAACAAGGAAAACTCTATTATACTTTCGCTCCTATTATCATCATCATCGATTAGCATAAGCCGGGGAGCGTGTTCATTCACTCATGTGATGTTGCCAGTCCTCACGGTCTCTCTGGGCAAGCTCCCATGCAGTCCCCCACCTTTCCTACTCCAAACATCTCTTGGCAGGTTCGATCAGATTTGCACCAGTCATGACATCTGTGTGTGCCCTCTTCGTCTCATTCATCGCCTCAAGGGTTGCCTCTTATGATGACAATCCTGTGAATGGGATCAACGTCAAGAAAACGTGCTACGTAACCATTATTTCATCCATTAGAAACTTGAGTACAATACTGTTTCTTTATACAGAAGAACATTGGTAGGAAAACTTAAATATAAACAATACATAAAATGAGTTTATTTATATGTCATTCTTAATTAATGTACAGCAAATATACTTTAGCGTGCTATGTAACATTATTTCATTCATTAGAAACTGAGTAGAATACTGTTCCTTTATATACAGAGGACCATTGGTAGGACAACTTATATGTAAACAATATAGATAATGAGTTTATTTCTATGTCATCCTTAATTAATGTACAGCAAATATATTTTAATAATGACACACGTCCCAATTAAACCCTCTTATTGATAACTCCTACAAATGTCCTATGGTTGATGACACATTCAATAAAAAATTAATGAGAAATGAAATTACAAAGTAACTACACGTAACGATACAAAAACTTCTTTAATACGCTGTTCATTCCATCTAAAGTGACACCACACAATGGAGTTTCAATTGTAAAATTATCTGTCCAACATGATATATTCAATAAAAATTTAATGAGAAATAAAATCAGAAAATAACCACGAAGAGACGATATCCACCAGTGAATACAAAACTTCTTTAATACAATGTTCATTCCAACCAAAGTGAGACCACACCATTGTTTCAACTTCATACATGTGTCTTCCCTGGTCCAGGGGCTATCGAGTCCAGGTTAAAGTCAACGCAACGAGAAATGACCGCTAAGGCGTGGCTAGGAGATTTCCCGGTGTTGCCACACATGGGCATCCATGGCGAGAACGTGCGTGTGGATGTAATGTTTTCTGAATGCAGTGTGAGGGGGGCGGGGCCAGAGATTAGATGTAGCGGCAACGTCGCTCTCTCTTCCTGATATGCCATGTCTAGAGTCGAGGAAACGAAACCTTTGTATAGAAAACATTGCTTTGATTTTTACTTCAGTGGTGGTGTGTGACAAAAAATTATAATATAATTATATGTGGCAACATTATAAAATCATAAAATAGAATTATAAAATAAAATAGAATTATGAAATAATTATATGTGGCACCACAGGGGGACTCCCAGTGCTCCGCCCTAACGGCCATTTCTCAATGCAACGGGTAGAGTAAGTTATTAAATGCCGAAACCTACGCAAACGTAGTCAACTCGTACTCGGAGACTGTGCCATATGACCCAAGGTCGGCTCGTAGCCTCTTCCAGTTTGCGTGAACCTCCTTAAAAAAAAAAAAAAAAAAAAAAAAAAAATATATATATATATATATATATATATATATACGTATTTATATATATATATTATATATATATACATATATATATATAATATATATATACGTATTTATATATATATATTATATATATATACATATATATATATAATATATATATCATATCCCCCACCCCCTTTGCAAAAAAATGTATAATTAAAAAGATATTCGATCGCCCTCACCCCACTTTGTCAAAAAAAATTATTATTAGAGGAAAAGTGACATAGATCAGTGATACAAATCTGAGAAAATAGATTTACGTAATTACTAAAGAAGAGGAAGAAAAGAAGGAGAGGAAGAAGAAGTAGAAAAAAAAACGAAGAAGACGAAGAGGAAGAGGAAGAAGTAGAAGAGGAAGAAGAATGAAAATAAGAAAAATATGAAAAAGAAGTGAAGAAGAAGAAAAGAAGATAATGAAAAAGAAGAGGAAGAAGAAGAAGAGGAAGAAGACGAAGAAGATAAAGAAGAAAAGAGGAGAAAAAGAAAAGAAAAGAAGAAAAATAATTGTAAGTAGAAGAAGGAAAAAAGAAAAAGGAGAGGAAGAAGAAGAAGAGGGAGAAAATGAAGAAGCAAAAGAAGAAAGAGAAAAAGATGGAAAAATAATAACAAGAAGAAGAATAAGAGGAAGAAGAAGAAATAAAAGAAGAGGCTGAAGATGAAAAAAAAACAAAAAAGAAGAAAAAGAAGAAGAATAGAATAAAAAGAAGAACAAGAAAAATAAGAAGAAGCAGAAGAAGAAGAAAGGAGAAGGAGAAGAAAGAGAAGAAGAAAACTATTGACCTTATCTCCTTAGGCACTAAACAACGGAAGCCATTCTTACGCTGTTTATTCCAGCTGCCGTCAGCTATGCACGTGTTCAGAGAAAACAAGGAAATCCTATCGTGCGTGTTAGAAGTACAGATGTTGATTTGAACGTAAATGGATTTTTTTTATTGCATCCAGATGCTGTTATTCACATTAAGGACTACCTCTATCGTTTAAGTGGTTTATGTGCATATGTATGAATGTATATATATATATATATATTATATATATATATATATACATATATATTTATATATACATTTATATATATATACATATATATAAATATATCTATTATAATACAGTAGTAGCTTTTGTCTGTCTCTTTGTATGTTTGTTTGTTCACGATCTCCTCCTAGGGTTTTGGAGATAGACCCGCATAACAATATATATTCTGATACTCTATCACTCCAGGTACTTGGATAACTATATTTCATTTAAAAAAAAATATTATTTTGGCTAGGGATAAGGGTTAAATGAGTATGGTGGTGTAACACGCCACTACTGTAATATATCCTTAACACGACTGGCATTTTGTGAAAAAAATTACTATGATTAAACAAATCATTGTATGTGTTCATAAATATGATTTATATTTGTGAAATTAGTGATGCCACAAACTATGATAGCTTTTGTAAGGAGAAAGCATGTATATGTAAAATGTTTGCATTTTTATTTTACTTTTTCGCGGGCGGTACTATATTTGAGTTCAAAGATAATAAAATTTTAGTTCAGTTCTTCTCTTACGGACGAATATATTTTATTTCCAAATGGCGTCTCCCTCCTTAAATTGATTTTTTTTTCATACTTTCTTATCATTTTATATGTGTCACATTTTCCATTGAGTTATATTGATATGTGTAATATTTTTCCACAAATTCTATCAAAATAAAAAGGACCATCATTTCCCGCAGCAAAGCGCGGGTAATTTAGCTACTATATATATATATATATATATATATATATATATATATATATATACACAAACACACACACATATATATACATATACAGTATATACATATATATATACATATATTTTATACATGATATATACATATTTATATATACATACACACACACACATATATATATATATATATATTATAAAATCTATATACACACACACACATATATATATATATATATACATATACAGTATATATATATATATATATATATATATATATATATATATATATATATATATATATATATATATATATATACAGACGCTCCTCAACTTACGTTTTACTTATGTACCGAACGGCCGAACATAAGTTGAAAATGAACGCAAGTTGTTACTGTACTATACATCGGTAAATGCTATTACCATATCTTATAAAACACCCCTAAATCAGTAATTAAACACATAACATTGTAAAATAATAACATTAATTTCAAATAGATTAAATTCAGTATAGGACAAAATATAATTTTAGGATTTAATGTCGCTAGAGGACGAAATGTCACATTAGGATATAATGTCATAGGCCAAAATGTCGCAATGGGATGTAATGACAGTGGAGGACAAAAGATCACGATGGGAAATAATGATAGTGGAGAACAAAATATCACGATAAGATGTAATGATAATGGAGAAGAAAATATCACGGTAGGATATAATGTCATTGAAGGCCAAAATGTAATTTTAGGAAGGGATACCGGACAGAATGTCAATGAAGGCCAAAATATCATGATAGGATGTAATGTCGCTAGAGGACGATATGACACATTAGGATGTAATGTCATAGGACAAAATGTCACAATGGGATGTAATGACAGTGGAGGACAAAAGATCACGATGGGAAATAATGATAGTGGAGAACAAAATATCACGATAGGATGTAATGATAATGGAGGAGAAAATATCACGGTAGGATATAATGTCATTGAAGGACAAAATATAATTTTAGGAAGAGATACCGGACAGAATGTCAATGAAGGCCAAAATATCAAGATAGGATGTAATGACAGTGGAAGACAAAAGATCACGATGGGATGTAATAATAGTGGAGGAAAAAATATCACGGTAGGATATAATGTCACTGGAGGACAAAATATAATTTTAGAAAGGGATGCCGGACATAATGTCACTGAACGATGGGAGGCCGGCGTGAATCACGGTCATCATATCTTGTCGCACCAGAACCGTGTCCATATAAGGGCAGTTTCATTTGCTTCCCTAAGGTCTTGGTCGGAGCAATGGGGACTCAATGGACATTCCCGGAGGACGTGGACCATCGTCTGTACTTCGCCACAGGGACATTGGGGGCTATTGGTGTATCCCCACTTGTGTTTGTTTTCTTTCGTTTTGCCCACCTTGGCTCTTCCTCTGTTTAAGGTAACCCAGTCCTTCCTGGTTAGGTTTGCTCCTGGGGGCAAGGTCTCGTTTGGGGGACAAAATGTACAAAATAGATCGGATGACCGTAATCGACCAGATGTCCGTGATGGGAGAAATTTTAATTTTGATAGGAGAAATGTTAATGAGGCATTGAATGTCAATGAAGGACCAAATAATAATAATCTAGAGCAAGGCATAAATAAAAAACAAAATGATAAAATAAGACATGATATTGAAACTCAAAATGTGTCAAAAAGAAATAATCACGAGTTTCTTAAAACTATGTACTTTAATGCTCGTAGTATTAGGAACAAATTTCAAGAAATACAGGCGTATGTCAAAAGCGAAAATCTCGATATGATAGGAATAACTGAGACATGGTTAAATGGTACAGAGTTCGAGGCTGAATTTAATATTGCGGGATTTAAACACTTTCATCAGGATAGAAACCACAAGAAAGGTGGGGGTGTTCTATTGTACGTTAAAAACAATGTTCATGCTTGTGTTTTAGAGAAAGTGAAACAGGATGCATATGACAGTTTGTGGGTTGAGTTAACCCTAACAAATGGACAAAAAATGAATATAGGTGTAATATATAGGCCAAAGACATTATCATTAGCAGACGACAAACTGTTATTTCAATAACTGTCTAGTTTCTGCAACCGGGATTTATTGATAATGGGTGATTTCAATTTTACTGACATTGATTGGATGACCCTTGAACATGGCCATATAGGTAGTCGCTTGATTGATTTTCTTGGTGACAATTACTTAATTCAGCATGTAAAAGAGCCCACAAGATATGGAAACTTGCTCGATTTATTGATCACTAGCCGCGAAAGCATGGTAACTGATGTAGAAGTCG
>NC_134796.1:60416569-60434069 GCF_046742065.1 Oratosquilla oratoria | reverse complement strand
TTGAGAAACCGTTAGAGCGCCTTTGCACAAAATTATATGATTATTTTTGCTCAGGTGTTTCGCGTAGGAGAATGACCCAGAAAACTTGGATATGTCTTGTAACCAAACAAGTTCCCTCTACGCTTGTATATATATATATATATATATATACATATATATATATATTTATATATATATATAATATATATATATATATATATATAGACCCGCATAACAATATATATTCTGATACTCCATCACTGCAGGTACTTGGATAACTATATTTTATTTCCAAAAAAATATTATTTTGGCTAAGGTTAAGGGTTAAAGGGGTATAGTGGTGTAACACGCCACAACTGTAGTATCCCTATCCCCTTAGCACGATTGGCATTTTGTGACAAAAATTACCATGATTAAACAAACCATTGTATGTGTTCATAAATATCATTTATATTTGTGAAATTAATTATGCCACAAACTATGATAGCTTTTGTAAGGAGAAAGCATGTATATGTAAAATGTTTGTATTTTTATTTTACTTTTTCGCGGGTGGTAATATATTTGAGTTCAAAGATAATAAAAGTTTAGTTCAATTCTTCTCTTACGAACGAATATATTTTATTTCCAAAGGGCGTCTCCCTCAGCAAATAATTTTTTTCTTACTTTCTTAACATTCTATTTGTTATCTTTTCCATTGATTTATATTGCTATGTGTAACTTTTCTCCACAAATTCTATCAAAATTAAAATGATCATCATTTCCAGGAACAATGCGCTACAGTATATATATATATATAAAGGATTACAAAGGTGGAGCATACCAACAGGAGACCTTTTGGTCCATATCTAGGTCGGATGCGAAAAAATAATAATAATAAATAAAAACTATAATAATGTAAATAACAAATAAAATACATAAATAAATGCATAGGTATAGTTAAATAATAAACAAACAGGTAAATACTAAATCATAATAAATTAACATATAACTAATAATAAATGAAAATCAAACAGACAAATGATGACAAAACAAAAACAAATAATATAAAATCAATCAAAATCATTACAGCATCTTGCTTAGGTGTTTATCTAAATCATTCTTAAAGCTTCGAACTGAACTACATTGCACTACCTTGGCAGGAAGTTTATTCCATTCATTAACTACACGGTTGGCAAAGTTGTTTCTACTTACTTCCAAATTAAATCTATTTTCGGACAGTTTGAGACCATTATTTCTTGTTTGATTCGCATTCAGCGTGAAAAAATCGTCACTTTTGATGTTGTAAATTTCCTTTAGAATCTATCTTAAAGACATATATCAAGTCACCTTTGATTCTTTGATTCTACGCTTTTATAGGGAAAATAGATTCATATGTTTTAGTCGATTTTCGTATGATTTTTTTTCTGATATTTGGAATCAGTTTTGGTGCTCGCCGTTGTACTTTTTCTAGTCTGTCAATATCTTTAATGAGATTCGGTGACCATACGGAAACAGCATATTCCAAATGTGGACGAACTTACGATTTATATAGCTTGGGGTATTGGCTGCTTGTTACTGTGGCAAAGTAGCATGCAGTCGATACTTTAGGGTCTATATGGGGCGCCCCTACGGACCAGAGCCACACATCATTTTGTCTATGATAGAGGAAAACTCTGTTCATAGAGAAATGATGACACTTTTATACTACGACTGTCCCTCCGTTATGCTGTCCCCCAACCCTTGTTGCTATACTGTACCATTTCTCTGAGTATTTTCTTTTTCTGTGGTGGGGGAATTACCTGTGGTGGGGGAAAAGAATACTGCCACCAAATATTCCCACTTGAATCGTAAGAGGCGAGAAGAAAGGGACGGGGATTGGGACTAGGCATCCTTCTCCTTGTAGCCCCACAGGGGATATTCCTAAAAGCAAAGGCAGAGGCATAAGAGGGGCTGGAAGGCCTCGGACCAGCACCCTAAAGTTTGGGTCTTTTAATGTGCGTGGATGTGGTACAGATGAGAGTAAAAGGGAAGAGATAGGTAGTATGTTTGTGAGAAGAAAGGTGGATGTGTTGGCTTTGAGTGAAACTAAGCTGAAAGGGAAGGGCGATTGTAAGTTTGGGAGTGTAAGTGGGAGGTTATCAGGAGTGAAGAGAGGGCGAGGGAGGGAAGGGGTGGCTATACTAGTAAGTGAAGATATAGGTAAACGTGTAGTGGAGTGGAAGGAGGTTTCCTCAAGGATAATGTGGATGAAGGTGAAACTGGGAAAGGAGATGTGGGTTTTTGTAAGTGCATATGGGCCTGGCAGTGAGAAGAATGTAGAAAGGGAGGCCTTTTGGATAGATTTAAATGAGTGCATAGAGGGTTTAGGGAGAAGTGTAAATGTAATAATACTGGGAGACCTTAATGCTAGGGTAGGAAAGGAGCCAATTGATGGAGTGGTTGGGAAATGTCAAGTTCCAGGAAAGAATCGTAGTGGAGAGTTGATGGTGGAAATGTGTCTAGAAAGAGAGTTGATGATAGCAAATACAGTGTTTCGGAAGAAAGTCAAACATAAGTTCACATGGGAGAGGGTGGTGGAGGGAAAGGTGGTAGATAGAGCTTTAATGGACTATGTAGTGGTAAATAGGATTATGATAGGAAGAGTTAGGGATGTACATGTGCTAAGGGGAGAGGGTGGGGGAATATCAGATAATTTTCTGGTGGAAGGTAAGTTGAGAGTGAAGGACAGATGGAGAAAGAGGAAAGGGACAAAAGTTAGGGAGGTGCTTAGAGTGAACTCTTTAAACGAAGAGGAAAAGGAGAAGGAGTACAAGAGGAAGCTGACGGAGGAGTGGGAGGGAGTAAAGGATAGAGTAGAGCTGGGTGTGGAGGAGGAATGGGGATGGTTCAAGGAGGGAGTCACAAAGTGTGCATAGATGGTGTGTGGAACAAGAAGGTCAGGAGGAAATAGAAGGAAGGGTAGTGAATGGTGGGATGAGGAAATGAAGAAGGTTGTAGAAGAGAAGAAGCGAGCTTACACAGATTGGTTACAAAATAGGACGAGGTAGTCATATGAGACGTACAGGGAAAAGAAAAGAGAAGTAAAGAAAAAGGTAAAGGTTGCAAAGAGGAGAGCAGATGTGAAATGGGGTAAGAATATGACAGAAAATTTTGAAAGTAATATAAAGATGTTTTGGAAAGAAATTAAGAGAGGAAGAGGAGGCGAATCAAGTAGAGAAGAAAAGGTAAAAGGTGCAGATGGAGAGATGATAATGGAGGAGAAGGCAGTAAGGGGAAGATGGGCAGAATATTTTAGGGAGTTGCTTAATGTGAAGGAGGATAGGGAGGGAAAGATAGCTGCAGTGGCAAATGCTAAGAAAATGAGAGTGATGAGTGAGGAGAATGGAGGAGAAATAAGGAAGGATGAAGTGAAGGCAGCAGTTAAGATGATGAAAGCAGGTAAGGCACCTGGTCTGGATGGATGCCATGCAGAATGTCTGAAAAAGGAGGTATAGTGATGGTGGACTGGCTGGTGAGGTTATTTAATGTTTGCTGGAGAGAAGGTAGAGTGCCAGAGGACTGGAGGAGTGCTTGTATAGTTCCACTTTACAAGGGAAAGGGGGACAAGTGTGAATGTAGTAGTTTCAGAGGGATTAGCTTGTTAAGTGTAGTTGGGAAGGCTTATGGGAGGATCTTGATTGAGAGGATTAGGAGAGGAACAGAAGGAGTAATTGGTGAGGAACAGTGTGGATTTAGGACAGGTAGAGGTTGTGTAGATCAGATCTTTGTGGTAAGACAGATATGTGAGAAAGCTATAGGAAAGGGGAAGGATGTTTTTTGGGCCTTTATGGATCTGGAAAAGGCTTACGACAGGGTAGACAGAAAGGCACTGTGGGAGGTTATGCGGATATACGGGATAGGAGGAAAGCTTTTCGGAGCTGTCAAGAGTTTTTATGAGAGTAGTAGAGCTCGTGTCAGGATTAGAAATGGAGAGAGTGAGTGGTTTGAGGTAAAGGTGGGACTTCGTCAGGGATGCGTTATGTCACCCTGGCTGTTCAACTTATACATGGATGGGGTGGTGCGAGAGGTGAATGCAAGGGTAGTGGGTCAGGGATTGGAGATGGTTAAGGAAAATGAAGAAAAGTGGGAGGTGAGCCAGCTGTTGTTTGCGGACGACACTGCGCTTGTGGAAGGATCGGAGGAGGGATTGAGGAAGTTGGTGACAGAGTTTGGGAGAGTGTGTGATAGAAGAAAGCTGAAGATAAATGTGGGTAAAAGTAAGGTGATGAGATGTACAAGGGGTGAAAGTGGCAGTAATCTGGAAGTGAGCATTAAGGGAGAGCGACTGGAGGAAGTGGATAGTTTTAGATATTTGGGTGCAAATGTGGCAGGAAAAGGTGGAGTGAAGGTGGAGGTAGAATGTAGATTGGGAGACGTCTGTTCCTAAAAGAAATGTAAGTATTAATCATCTTAGTGAGCGTATTTTGAAATATTTCCCACATCCGATCTACAGGTCTTTTGCTTAATTTTGCCTCCCAATCTGTAAGCTGAAGCTCCTGACGTAGTCCTATGAACTGAGCTTTACTGAAATCGGGTATTTAAGAAACACAAATACCTATTCTAAATTTTTTTATGAGTTTGAATCTAACTAAGTTGTGATCGCTATTTGCAACAGTTTCACCGACTTCTACATCAGTTACCATGCTTTCGCGGCTAGTGATCAATAGATCAAGTTTCCATATCTTGTGTATAAATATATACATAAACAGTATATATATATATATATATATATATATATATATATATATATATATATATATACATATACCAAGGCTTTTTCCCCTTACAAGGGAGGTAACCAAAAAGGGAAAGGCATAAAATCATTTTCACCCATTCCATCCCTGAATACACTCCACACCCCTCCACCCTCCCTCTTATCTGAGCACCTCCTGGATGACGGGTCATCCCTGCACCTTGTCCACTGTCCTGGGTCAGAAGCAGTGTCGCCAGACACAGCACATCCACAGCAAGGCCGCTTCATTAAATCGGCGACCCCCCCCCTCTCCGTCACCCCCATTGCATAAAAGGAGAGGACGGGGAGAAATCCCTTCGGACTGGGTCAAATTTTACTCACACATACTACCTCACCCCCCCCCCGCACATTCCACCTTATGCAATCACAACATCATCCATATACAACCATTCTCCATTCACCCCTGTCTTCTGTCCTCTCCCGTCCTTCCTCAACAGACATTCCCCTCTTCCCCAAAGCCCCCTTCACCCCATCCATCCACCTCATCCTAGTACGTCCCCTCATGTTCACTCCCTCCACATCTGCCTTCCATACCTCTTTTACTAGTCTTTCTTCACTCATTCTTTCCATGTGTCCAAACCATCCTAATATTCTTTCATCAACCCTACCTCCCAGCTCCTTTTCCACCCCTGTTCTCCTCCTCACCTCCTCATTTCTCACTCTATCTAGCCTAGTAACCCCCATCATACTTCTCAGACACCTCATCTCAAACACATTCAAACTCCTTCTCTCTTCTTCTCTTATGATCCATGTTTCTGCCCCATACAGTGCTGTTGGCACAATCACTCCTTCATACAGTCTCCTCTTAGCATCCATTCCCAAATGTCTATTCCTCATTACACTCTTTAATCCACCAAGGCATTTACTCGCTTCTCTCTATTTACATTCTACCTCCACCTTCACTCCACCTTTTCCTGCCACATTTGCACCCAAGTATCTAAAACTATCCACTTCCTCCAGTCGCTCTCCCTTAATGCTCACCTCCAGTCTACAGCCACTTTCACCCCTTGTACATCTCTTCACCTTACTTTTACTCACATTTATCTTTAGCTTTCTTCTATCACATACTCTCCCAAACTCTGCCACCAACTTCCTCAATCCCTCCTCCGATCCTGCCACAAGCGCAGTGTCGTCCGCAAACAACAGCTGGCTCACCTCCCACTTTTCTCCATTTTCTTTAACCATCTCCAATCCCTTGCCCATTACCCTTGCATTTACCTCTCGCACTACCCCATCCATTTATAAGTTGAACACCCAGAGCGACATAACGCATCCCTGACGAAGTCCCACCTTTACCTCGAACCACTCATTCTCTCCATTTCCAATCCTGACACAAGCTCTGCTACTCTCATAAAAACTCTTGACAGCTCCGAGAAGCTTTCCTCCTATCCCGTATATCTGCATAACCTCCCACAGTGCCTTTCTGTCTACCCTATCATAAGCCTTTTCCAGATCCATAAAAGCCCAAAAAACATCCTTCCCCTTTCCTATAGCTTTCTCACTTATCTGTCTTACCACAAAGATCTGATCTACACAACCTCTACCTGTCCTAAATCCACACTGTTCCTCACCAATTACTCCTTCTGTTCCTCTCCTAATCCTCTCAATCAAAAGCCACCCATAAGCCTTCCCAACTACACTTAACTAGCTAATCCCTCTGAAACTACTACACTCACACTTGTCCACTTTTCCCTTGTAAAGTGGAACTATACAGGCACCTCCAGTCCTCCGGCACTCTACCCTCTCTCCAGCAAACATTAAATAACCTCACCAGCCAGTCCACCATCACTGTACCTCCCTTTTTCAGACATTCTGCATGGCATCCATCCAGACCAGGTGCCTTACCTGCTTTCATCATCTTAACTGCTGCCTTCACCTCATCCTTCCTTATTTCTCCTCCATTCTCCTCACTCATCACTCTCATTTTCTTAGCATTTCCCACTGCAGCTATCTTTCCCTCCCTATCCTCCTTCACATTTAGCAACTCCCTAAAATATTCTGCCCATCTTCCCCTTACTGCCTTCTCTTCCATTATCATCTCTCCATCTGTACCTTTTACCTTTTCTTCTCTACTTGATTCGCCTCCTCTTCCTCTTAATTTCTTTCCAAAACATCTTTTTTTTACTTTCAAAATTTTCTGTCATACTCTTACCCCATTTCACATCTGCTCTCCTCTTTGCAACCTTTACCTTTTGCTTTACTTCTCTTTTCTTTTCTTTGTACCTCTCATATGACTCCCTCGTCCTATTTTGTAACCAATCTGTGAAAGCTCGCTTCTTCTCTTCTACAACCTTTTTTATTTGCCCATACCGCCATTCACCACCCTTCCTTCTATTTCCTCCTGTCCTTCTTGTTCCACACACCATCCTTGTACATTTTATGACTCCCTCCTTGAACCATCCCCATTCCTCCTCCACACCCAGCTCTACTCTATCCTTTACTCCCTCCCACTCCTCCTTCAGCTTCTTTCCGTACTCCTTCTCCTTTTCATTCAAGGAGTTCACTCTAAGCACCTCCCTACCTTTTGTACCTTTCCTCTTTCTCCATCTATCCTCCACTCTCAACTTACCTTCCACCAAAAAATGATCTGATATTTCCTCACCCTCTCCCCTTAGCACATGTACATCCCTAACTCTTCCTATCATAATGCTATTTACCACTACACAATCCATTAGCGCTCTATCTACCACCCTTCCCTCCACCACCCTCTCCCATGTGTACTTATGTTTGACTTTCTTCCGAAACACTGTATTTGCTATCATCAACTCTTTCTAGACACATTTCCACCATCACCTCTCCACTATATATGTATTTATACATATATATATATATTTATATATGTGTATACTGTATATATATATATTATATATATAATATATATATACACACATATACATATATATAATGTATATATTATATATACTCTATATGTATATGTGTGTATATATATATATTTATATATATATATATGTATATGTATATATATGTTTATATATATATACATATATATATATATATATATATATATGTATGCATATATATATAAATAATAGATATATGAATATATATATACATATATATATATATATATATATATATATATATACATATATCATATATGGTATATTTAGGTAGCAGGTTCTCATGTAGACAATTTTGAATGAAGTTCACAGCAGCTTCTGCGTTCATGACTTTTTTGCTCAGTAATTCTACATCTCTGACGATGGAACGGTGAGCAATGGGTAGCTCCCATAAAAGATGTCCGAAAGACATTGAAATTCTTGTAGACGAAGAACACTTTATTATAACAAGCTTTCGACCTACATAGGTCATCTTCAGGTTCTAGTACAGGCAAAGAAGTGAACAGTTTATATATGGAACTAAGGTAAAGAATGGGAGAAAAGGAGGATCGTGATTGGTCGAGGCTGGCCAATAGGGATCTAGGCATTGACCTGGGATCCCGCATATTGGAAGCCCTTTATATAAAAAACAAAAACCTTACCTCAACTCCCAAATCACCGATATGTACATCATTCGTAGCCTTAGAATCTTAGAAAACAGTTATAAAATTGTTAGAGAAGAAGACGAACGGCGTACGTCTCAGGCAGGTTCGCAAGTGGGATCCCAGGTCAATGCCTAGATCCCTATTGCCCAGCCTCGACCAATCACGTTCCTCCATTTCTTCCATTCTGTTCCTTAGTTCCATATATAAACTGTTCCCTTCTTTGCCTGTAATAGAACCTGAAGATGACCTATGTAGGTCGAAAGCCTGTTATAATAAAGTGTTCTTCGTCTACATCTTCGTCAGACATCTTTTATGGGAGCTACCCATTGCTCACCGTTCCATCGTCAGAGATGTAGAATTACTCAGCAAAAAAGTCGTGAACGCAGAAGCTGCTGTGAACTTCAATCAAAAATGTATGTATATATATACGTATATGTACATATATATATATGTATATATATATATGTATATATATATATATACTGTATATATATATACATATATATATATATATATATATATATATATATATATATATATATGGGTGTATATTATATATATATATATATATATACACATATATATGGGGGTATATATATTATATATATATATATATATATGTATATGTATACATATATATATACATATTCATATATATATATATGTATGTATATGCATGTATATATATATATATATGTATATATACAGTATATATGTATATACATGTATATGTGTATATATATATATACATACACATATACATATATATATATTTATATATATTTATATATAGACATATATATTTATATTCTTCCACTGTGGCACTCCAACGCTTCTTTGATTTTATTTTTCTTTCTTTTTTTTTTACTTTGTTAGATGATGAAGCAATTCATAATTATATTTTTAGCTACGAAGGAACAACTTTATTCAGCTGAGGGGAAACCACATTATTTCAGGGCCATAGATATAGCCGTGCCAAATATATAAGGCAATGATTTTACGTTTCACGTTACACGTTTTCGAATTTATTGTAGATACTTTTTGTTCATTATACAATTTCTTCCATTAACCAAGAATCCATGCGTTTTGTTCAATATCGCTGAGAGTCGCTCTTTCCTCAGGCTTTGAAACAACAATTCTGTCGATGAGACGAAAGATTCTTCCTGGAATTGATTTCCATGGTTTTTCCTTGCGGATTTCTTCGGTCGAATACGACCAGATTGCGAAGTTCGTGTCTTTTGTCTGAGGGATCTTCCAGGGATTCTGACCAGTTACGAGTCTGAAGAGCACAATGCCGCAGGCCCACACGTCGTTGGGCTCTCCTAGGTATCGTCCTGTGAAGACTTCGGGGGCGATGTAGGCTGAAGTCCCGCAGATTCTTGTCAGGTACTCGCCTTTGACGAACTCGCCAGCAAGCCCGAAGTCTCCAATTTTCAGGTCGTCCTTCCTGCTTAAAAAGAGATTTTCGGGTTTCAAATCTCTATGTACAATGTTTCTTGAGTGTATATATTTCACTCCTTCGACGAGTTGCTTAAAGTACAATCTCGCCCTTCTCTCTGAGACTCCTTTGGAGCCGATTCTATCTTCTAGTGTGTAGCCATCGACATATTCCAGGAAAACGTTTAAGTTTTCGGAATCCTTGTATTCGCCCAACAAGGCTACGATGTTCCTATGTTCCAGTTTTTTATGAATTTTAACTTCCTCAAGTTGTCGCTCAAGATTATCGATTCTGATCGTTTTCTTGGCGCAAAGGAAGCCAGAAGAAACGTCTTTTACGAGCTTGACTGTAGCAAACCCGCCTCTTCCGAGGTGACGAACTTCTTTCCATCTCATTTTTGATTCGAAATTAAGGGAAACTTTCAATTTCTTGGTGGTACGGAAGTTTTCATCTTTCAAATTTGAAATATTCCGTTTCCTTGAATGCATCACGGGCCTTCTAATTTCATCCAAAATGATTCTGACGATGATAAGGCTCCGTAGGATGCTTATGTCTGTTTGATGCCTTTCCTGTCTATTTGCCTTCTGCACGATGAGCTGTCCAATCCTTTCGTTGAAGTATCCAAGGAGGACCATTAGCTCCGTGACAGTGCAGACTTTAACGAAGGCTCTGACTCTCTGGTCAAAATCCCTGTCCAAGTCCCTCCAAGTGTCCTCGGGTTCCATGCCGCTGTCCTTTTGCCAGTCACTGTACATTCTTGAGAAACCGTTAGAGCGCCTTTGCACAAATTATATGATTATTTTTGCTCAGGTGTTTCGCGTAGGAGAATGACCCAGAAAACTTGGATATGTCTTGTAACCAAACAAGTTCCCTCTACGCTTGTATATATGTGTATATATATATATATATATATATATATATATATATATATATACATATATATATATATTTATATATATATATAATATATATATATATGCATGTATGCCGGTATATTTACATGTTATTATATGTATTTACACACACACACACACACAAACATATATATATATATATATATATATATATATATATATATATATATATATATATATATATATATATATATATATTATATATATATATATATACCCATATATACCTACAAACGATTGCACGCATATTTGTTTATGCGAGTGCATTTGCTAGCGCCTATCAATACCTAACTGTCAAAATCTGGAATTGCATCTGTATGCAGATTTTCAGTTTTGGAAATATGAGGAAAACGATTTTTTTTTAATTCATTATCCATAAATCATATAACTTAACATCCAAACAGAACCAGATGAAAAAAGGCTCAAAATACATCAGTTTAGAAAACGTATAAGTGAATAGGACAGGTCTGGCTTCACATATCAGAATTTTTTTTCGAAAAAGAAAAGAAAACTATTGACCTTACCTCCTTAGGCGGTAAACAACGGAAGCCATTCTTACACTGTTTATTCCAGCTGCCGTCAGCTATGCACATGTTCAGTTCAGAAGAAAAAAAGGAAATCCTGTCGTGCGTGTTAGAAGTACAGATGTTGATTTGAACGTAAATGGCAAACATTTTCACTTGTCTCCAGATGCTTTTATTCACTTTAAGGAATACCCTTATCGTTTAAGACATAAGACATAAGAATAAAGGAGACTGCATGAGACCATAAGGCCTACACTAGGCAGCTCCGTATCCATCACCACCTGTCATCCCCATCCATAAAGTTGTCTAATTGTTTTTTAAAACAACTGAAAGTTTCAGCGCTTACTACATGGTTACTAACTTTATTCCATTCATCGACCACCCTATTAGTAAACCAATTCTTGCCTATTTCCTTCCTAAATCTAAATTTGTCCAGTTTATACCCATTACTGCGAGTCCTGCCCTGTTGTTTTATTATGATGACCTTGTTTGCTTCACCCCTGTTATAGCCTTTGATCCACTTGAACACTTCTATTAGATCACCCCGCACTCTACGCCTTTCCAGAGAGTGTAAGTTTAAGTGTCTATGCCTCTCTTCGTAAGGCAAATTTCCGAGTCCATGTATCATTTTGGTCATTCTTCTCTGTACTGATTCTAGTTAATTGATGTCCATTTTGTAGGACGGAGACCAAAACTGTACCGCATAGTCAAGGATGGGTCTAACTATCGCTAGACAGAGTTTAATAATTACCTCTACACTTCTATTCGTTACCGTCCTAGCAATGAAGCCTAATGCCCTGTTAGCTTTATTTCTGGCGCTAATGCACTGCTTCCTGGTTTTGAGGTCCGGACTCACCAGAACACCCAAGTCCCTCTCGCATTCAGATTTTTCTAAAAACGTGTTATCTAAATTGTATCTATTTTCGGGGTTGTGTAGCCCTACGTTTAACACGCTACACTTAGAGATATTGAAGTTCATTTGCCATTTCACCGACCATGTTAACAATTTATTAAGATCATCCCGCAAAATCTCTGCGTCGTCTCTTGACCTAATTAGGCGTGCTATTTTAGTGTCGTCCGCAAACTTACTAACATCACTATTTATCCCATCGTCTAAGTCGTTTATGTACATAATGAACAATAAGGGACCCAAAACCGAGCCCTGGGGGACCCCGCTAGTAACATTGCCCCACCTAGATTTTATTCCATTTATGGTGACCCGCTGTTTTCTGTTACTAATCCAAGCTCTAATCCATTCTAACACTTTTCCTCCTATGCCATGGGCTTTGATTTTATTTAGTAGTCTCCGGTGTGGTACCTTGTCGAACGCTTTGCTAAAGTCAAGGTAAATAACATCGTAATTTTCATTGTTATCTGACGCCTTATATACTTTAGTGTAAAAGGATAGAAGATTAGTCACACATGATTTACCCTTGGAGAAACCATGCTGTGAATCACGAATTAAATTATGCCCTTCGATGTGTTCTCTGAGTCTATTTACTATTATTGATTCAAGCATTTTTCCTATAACCGATGTCAAACTGATTGGCCTGTAGTTGCATATAGACAATCTATCTCCCTTCTTAAAAACAGGAACAACGTTTGCCTGTCTCCAAGCAGTTGGAACAAAACCAGTGTCTACCGATTTATTGAATATTTCAGTTAACTAGTCGCAGATTTCAAATTTACACTCCTTAAGCATTCTTGGAAAAATTTCGTCTGGACCCAGAGATTTTGTAGCTTTAAAAGTCTGTCAATCTGCTTGACTACTTCTTCTTTACTAATCCTGATATTAGATAGACTACTTTCTTCATCCCCTCTGATAATCGGATCGCAGTCAGGTACTTTATCTAACCTCTCATTAGTAAACACCGATAGAAAATAATTGTTAAACTCCTCACTCATTTGTTCTTCCGATTCTATCATGACATTTTCTTCGTTTTTAATCGGTCCTATTCTTTCTTTATTTTTTGTTCTATAGAGGTGAAAGAAACCCTTTGGGTTGGATTTTGCTTGACTGGCAACTTTCATTTCATAATTACGTTTCGCTGAACGTGTATTTCTTTTAACCAGCTTTGCCATTTCGTTATATCTTGATCTAAGGTGTGATTCCCCGTTTTTTATTTTTACGTAAAGTCCTCTTTTCATTCCGATCTCATGTTTTAATCTGTCCGTCATCCATTTGGGAGTATTACTATTTTTCCGTATTGGTTTTAGGGGGATAAATGTGTTTTGTGCATTAATAATTAGATCAGTTAGATTGCTATACATTTCTTTTAAATCGATGATATGACTGTTGGGCCCTCGCCCCCAATTTCACCTGACCTAAGGTATGCATATTACCCTCCATGACGCAGACCTCACTCCCAGCCCCACTCCGAGAACCAAGAATGTTCCAAACGTCCGTATGGCATTTCGTATTCAATTTCAAATAGGTTTCTATATTGTCAAAGTTTGCTTTCCTGAAGTCTGGTACTTGAACGTTATTCGTACTTTTCAATTGTTCCCAAATATCATTAAATCTTATTTCTTGATGATCGCTAGAGCCTAGACTATCTCCCACTATTACGCTGCTAATTTGGTGCTCATTATTTGTTAAAACTAAGTCCAGGGTATTTTGTCCCCTCGTACGATCGGTAATCACTTGTTTTAGGAAATTATCCTGCATCACATCTAGGAATTTCTTCGCTTCATGATCATCTATTAAAGTTTCCCAGTCAATGTTTCTATAATTAAAGTCTCCCATGATCACAACGTTTTTGTACTGGGATGCTCTGTGAATTTCATGAATCAGGGGATCAGTCTGCTTAGTGCTGAGGTTAGGAGGTCTATACAAGACGCCAATAATAATTTTCTTATTCTTGCCTATAATCTCTACCCAAATAGATTCCGCACAGTCCTCTTCCTTAATCGAATTGTTAATAATACAGTTTAATGTATTTTTAACGAAAAGTGCTACACCTCTCCCATTCCTGCCAACCCTATCCTTATGAAAAAACTTATATCTTTCTATTTCGATTTCCGGAAGGAAATGTTTATCAGCCATGTTGATCCAGGATTCAATAATAGCAATAATATCGAAATTTTCTACGCATGCTTTACCTCGCAGCAAATCAACTTTGTTAATTATGCTCCTGCTATTTGTATAGTAAACTTTAAGTTTATCTTCCCTCCACCTGCTTTGGTGATTCTTTACACAGTCCTTCTCTAAGTTGCTTCTATTGCCTAAACTATATTCCGATACTTCCCCCCCCCCTACTCCCACGTAATCTACCCGAAAAAACCCTGTAGTATGCCTACTTCTCGCTCAAGGGATTCAGCAAGGAGCCGAAATCCTCTGGGAGACAAGTGCACTCCGTCCCTTGTGTATAGGTGATTCTTACCATAAAAGCGGTCCCAGTTCTCGACAAATGCCCATCCATTGGCCTTACAATGTTTTGCTAGCCTGCTGTTTATGTGCATATGTATGTATATATATATATACATATATATATATATATATATATATATATATATATATACACACTATAATATAGTAGTAGCTTTTGTCTGTTTCTTTGTTCACGAACTCCTCATAGTGTTTTGGAGATAGACCCGCATAACAATATATATTCTGATACTCCATCACTGCAGGTACTTGGATAACTATATTTCATTTCCAAAAAAATATTATTTTGGCTAAGGTGAAGGGTTAAAGGGGTATAGTGGTGTAACACGCCACTACTGTAGTATCCCCTTAACACGATTGGCATTTTGTGACAAAAATTACTATGATTAAACAAACCATTGTATGTGTTCATAAATATAATTTATATTTGTGAAGTTAATGATGCCACAAACTATGATACCTTTTGTAAGGAGAAAGCATGTAAATGTAAAATGTTTGTATTTTTATTTAACTTTTTCGCGGGTGGTAATATATTTGAGTTCAAAGGTAATAAAAGTTTTGTTCAATTCTTCTCTTACGAACGAATATATTTTATTTCCAAAGGGCGTCTCCCTCATCAAATTATTTTTCTTTTTCTTACTTTCTTAACATTCTATTTGTGTTATCTTTTCCAATGAGCTATATCTGTATGTGTAACTTTTCTCCACAAATTCTATCAAAATTAAAATTATCATCATTTCCTGGAACATTGCGCCGGTAATTTGGCTAGTATATATATACATATACAGTATAATATATATATATATATATATATATATATATATTATATATATATATATATATATATATATATATATATATAAAGGATTACAAAGCGGAGCATGCCGACAGGAGACCTTTTGGTCCATATATAGGTCGGATGCAAAAAAAATCATAATAATAATAAATCAATTAATAAAAACTATAATAATGTAAATAACAAATAAAATACATATATAAATGCATAGGTATATTTAAATAATAAACAAACAGGTAAATAGTAATAATATAAAATAGATCAAAATCATTACAGCATCTTACTTAGGTGTTTATCTAAATGATTCTTAAAGCTTCGAACTGAACTACATTGCACTACCTCTGCAGGAAGTTTATACCATTCATTAACTACACGGTTGGCAAAGTTGTTTCTACCTACTTCCAAATTGAATCTATTTTCGGACAGTTTGAGACCTTTGTTTCTTGTCTGATTCTCATTCAATGTGAAAATTTGGTCACTTTTGATGTTGTCAATTCCCTTTAGAATTTTAAAGACCTGTATCAAGTCACCTCTGAGTCTACTCTTTTTAGGGAAAACAGATTCATGTGTTTTAGTCGATTTTTGTATGATTTATTTTTGATATTTGGAATCAGTTTTGTGACTCGCCGTTGTACTTTTTCCAGTCTGTCAGTGTCTTTAATGAGATTCGGTGACCATACGGAAACAGCATATTCCAAATGTGGACGAACTAACGATTTGTATAGCTTGTTAATGAGTGATGGACTTTTGAAATCAAGAGATCGCGCAATCAGTCCTAGAATCTTATTTGCTTTCTCAGAGGCTGAAATACACTGCTTGGTTGATTTGAGATCGTTACTGATAATTACGCAGAGATCTTTTTTACTATCCACTTTTGTTAACGAATTTCCAAATAACTTGTAATCGTACTTACTGTTATTTTTACCTATGTGCATTACCTTGCATTTACTTGTGTTAAATTTCATTAGCCATTTTTCAGACCATTGCTGTAATTTATTTAAATCATCTTGAATATCTAATTGGTTGTGATCATTTGCCACTCCGCACAGTTTTGTATCATCAGCAAATTTGGAAACAATAGGTTTAGTCCATGGTCTATATCATTTATATATAATATGAATAGAAGTGGCCCAAGAACGGAACCCTGAGGAAATCCACTTGTATCATTTTTCCATCTAGAAGTTTTTCCATTTAAAACAACTCTCTCTTTTCGATCATTCAACCAATTACTGTCCAACTTTAGGGTACCACTTATTCCATGCAAAGCTAATTTAGTAAGTAGTCTTTCGTGTGAGACTGTATCAAAAGCTTTTCCAAAGTCTAGATATACTAAATCTATATTGTTTCTTTTGTCATAATTCGAGATAACTGTCTTGTAGAATTCGAGTAAGTTAGTCAGGCAAGAACGTTTCCGTCTGAAACCATGCTGACTATCATTTATCAAACGGTTACTTTCTAAATGATGTTCGATATCATCTCTGATGATAGTTTCCATTATTTTTCCTACGATTGAAGTCAAACTTATAGGCCTATAGTTATCTGGTTTCTTTTTGTCATCTGTTTTGAATATGGGAGTAACGTTAGCTAGCTTCCATTCTCTTGGGACATCTCCGGATATGATGGATTTCTTGAAAATAATTTCTAATAGAACAGCAATCTCATTTTTCATTTCCTCTAAGATTCTTGGATGCCAACCGTCAGGCCCTGGTGTTTTATTAACTTTGAGTTTATCTATATACCTTTTAATTTTTTCTTTTGTTATATTTACTGTAGTAGGTTTACCCTAGACTTTTCACAGGTTTCAGTTTGGAGTTCACTTTGAGGTGTTTCCTTTACGAATACCGAGCTAAAATAATTGTTTAAAATATTACACATTCCTTCATTTGAATATTCAAGTTGACCGTCAGCAGATAATAGTGAAACAATGTAATTCCTAAAAACCTTTTTATCTCTAATGTAACTATAGAATTCTTTGGGATTCTCTTTGGATTTATCAGCGATGTTCATTTCGTATTGTCGTTTTCTTTTTTTTTATTGTCTTTTTTAAAACTCTCTGTATTGATACATAACTTTCAGTCATTAGATGCACCCGAGCACTTATATTTCTTATAAGCCTGTCTCTTTTTAGCAATACTTTTTTCAGTTTCTTTGTCGAGCCACTTCGGGCGAGCCTAATTTGGGGGGC
>NC_134796.1:60404069-60414069 GCF_046742065.1 Oratosquilla oratoria | reverse complement strand
CACACACACACACACATATATATTATATATATATATATACAAATATATATATATATATATATATATATATATATATATATATACCCATATATACCTACAAACGATTGCACGCATATTTGTTTATGCGAGTGCATTTGCTAGCGCCTATCAATACCTAACTGTCAAAATCTGGAATTGCATCTGTATGCAGATTTTCAGTTTTGGAAATATGAGGAAAACGAAAAAAATTGAATTTATTATCCATAAATCATATAACTTAACATCCAAACAGAACCAGATGAAAAAAGGCTCAAAATACATCAGTTTAGAAAACGTATAAGTGAATAGGACAGGTCTGGCTTCACATATCAGATTTTTTTTTCGAAAAAGAAAAAAACAATTGACCTTACCTCCTTAGGCGGTAAACAACGGAAGCCATTCTTACACTGTTTATTCCAGCTGCCGTCAGCTATGCACATGTTCAGTTCAGAAGAAAAAAAGGAAATCCTGTCGTGCGTGTTAGAAGTACAGATGTTGATTTGAACGTAAATGGCAAGCGTTTTTACTTGTCTCCAGATGCTTTTATTCACCTTAAGGAATACCTCTATCGTTTAAGCTGTTTATGTGCATATGTATATATATATATATATATATATATATATATATATATATATATACACACATTATAATATAGTAGTAGCCTTTGTCTGTATGTTTGTTTACGAACTCCTCTTAGGATTTTGGAGATAGACCCGCATAACAATATATATTCTGATACTCCATCACTGCAGGTACTTGGATAACTATATTTTATTTCCAAAAAAATATTATTTTGGCTAAGGTTAAGGGTTAAAGGGGTAAAGTGGTGTAACACGCCACAACTGTAGTATCCCTATCCCCTTAGCACGATTGGCATTTTGTGACAAAAATTACTATGATTAAACAAACCATTGTATGTGTTCATAAATATCATTTATATTTGTGAAATTAATTATGCCACAAACTATGATAGCTTTTGTAAGGAGAAAGCATGTATATGTAAAATGTTTGTATTTTTATTTTACTTTTTCGCGGGTGGTAATATATTTGAGTTCAAAGATAATAAAAGTTTAGTTCAATTCTTCTCTTACGAACGAATATATTTTATTTCCAAAGGGCTTCTCCCTCATCAAATTAATTTTTTATTACTTTCTTAACATTCTATTTGTTATCTTTTCCATTGATTTATATTGGTATGTGTAACTTTTCTCCACAAATTCTATCAAAATTAAAATGATCATCATTTCCAGGAACAATGCGCTACAGTATAATATATATATATATATATATATATATATATATATATATATATATATATATATATATATATATATATAAAGGATTACAAAGGTGGAGCATACAGACAGGAGACCTTTTGGTCCATATCTAGGTCGGATGCGAAAAAAAACTATAATAATGTAAATAACAAATAAAATACATAAATAAATGCATAGGTATAGTTAAATAATAAACAAACAGGTAAATACTAAATCATAATAAATTAACATATAACTAATAATAAATGAAAATCAAACAGACAAATGATGACAAAACAAAAACAAATAATATAAAATCAATCAAAATCATTACAGCATCTTGCTTAGGTGTTTATCTAAATCATTCTTAAAGCTTCGAACTGAACTACATTGCACTACCTTGGCAGGAAGTTTATTCCATTCATTAACTACACGGTTGGCAAAGTTGTTTCTACCTACTTCCAAATTGAATCTATTTTCGGACAGTTTGAGACCATTGTTTTTTGTCTGATTCTCATTCAATGTGAAAATTTTGTCACTTTTGATGTTGTCAATTCCCTTTAGAATTTTAAAGACCTGTATCAAGTCACCTCTGAGTCTACGCTTTTTTAGGGAAAATAGATTCATATGTTTTAGTCGATTTTCGTATGATTTATTTTTGATATTTGGAATCAGTTTTGTGGCTCGCCGTTGTACTTTTTCTAGTCTGTCAATATCTTTAATGAGATTCGGTGACCATACGGAAACAGCATATTCCAAATGTGGACGAACTTACGATTTATATAGCTTGGGGTATTGGCTGCTTGTTACTGTGGCAAAGTAGCATGCAGTCGATACTTTAGGGTCTATATGGGGCGCCCCTACGGACCAGAGCCACACATCATTTTGTCTATGATAGAGGAAAACTCTGTTCATAGAGAAATGATGACACTTTTATACTACGACTGTCCCTCCGTTATGCTGTCCCCCAACCCTTGTTGCTATACTGTACCATTTCTCTGAGTATTTTCTTTTTCTGTGGTGGGGGAATTACCTGTGGTGGGGGAAAAGAATACTGCCACCAAATATTCCCACTTGAATCGTAAGAGGCGAGAAGAAAGGGACGGGGATTGGGACTAGGCATCCTTCTCCTTGTAGCCCCACAGGGGATATTCCTAAAAGCAAAGGCAGAGGCATAAGTGGGGCTGGAAGGCCTCGGACCAGCACCCTAAAGTTTGGGTCTTATAATGTGCGTGGATGTGGTACAGATGAGAGTAAAAGGGAAGAGATAGGTAGTATGTTTGTGAGAAGAAAGGTGGATGTGTTGGCTTTGAGTGAAACTAAGCTGAAAGGGAAGGGCGATTGTAAGTTTGGGAGTGTAAGTGGGAGGTTATCAGGAGTGAAGAGAGGGCGAGGGAGGGAAGGGGTGGCTATACTAGTAAGTGAAGATATAGGTAAACGTGTAGTGGAGTGGAAGGAGGTTTCCTCAAGGATAATGTGGATGAAGGTGAAACTGGGAAAGGAGATGTGGGTTTTTGTAAGTGCATATGGGCCTGGCAGTGAGAAGAATGTAGAAGAAAGGGAGGCCTTTTGGATAGATTTAAATGAGTGCATAGAGGGTTTAGGGAGAAGTGTAAATGTAATAATACTGGGAGACCTTAATGCTAGGGTAGGAAAGGAGCCAATTGATGGAGTGGTTGGGAAATGTGAAGTTCCAGGAAAGAATCGTAGTGGAGAGTTGATGGTGGAAATGTGTCTAGAAAGAGAGTTGATGATAGCAAATACAGTGTTTCGGAAGAAAGTCAAACATAAGTTCACATGGGAGAGGGTGGTGGAGGGAAAGGTGGTAGATAGAGCTTTAATGGACTATGTAGTGGTAAATAGGATTATGATAGGAAGAGTTAGGGATGTACATGTGCTAAGGGGAGAGGGTGGGGGAATATCAGATCATTTTCTGGTGGAAGGTAAGTTGAGAGTGAAGGACAGATGGAGAAAGAGGAAAGGGACAAAAGGTAGGGAGGTGCTTAGAGTGAACTCTTTAAACGAAGAGGAAAAGGAGAAGGAGTACAAGAGGAAGCTGAAGGAGGAGTGGGAGGGAGTAAAGGATAGAGTAGAGCTGGGTGTGGAGGAGGAATGGGGATGGTTCAAGGAGGGAGTCACAAAGTGTGCAAAGATGGTGTGTGGAACAAGAAGGTCAGGAGGAAATAGAAGGAAGGGTAGTGAATGGTGGGATGAGGAAATGAAGAAGGTTGTAGAAGAGAAGAAGCGAGCTTACACAGATTGGTTACAAAATAGGACGAGGGAGTCATATGAGATGTACAGGGAAAAGAAAAGAGAAGTAAAGAAAAAGGTAAAGGAGGCAAAGAGGAGAGCAGATGTAAAATGGGGTAAGAATATGACAGAAAATTTTGAAAGTAATATAAAGATGTTTTGGAAAGAAATTAAGAGAGGAAGAGGAGGCGAATCAAGTAGAGAAGAAAAGGTAAAAGGTGCAGATGGAGAGATGATAATGGAGGAGAAGGCAGTAAGGGGAAGATGGGCAGAATATTTTAGGGAGTTGCTTAATGTGAAGGAGGATAGGGAGGGAAAGATAGCTGCAGTGGCAAATGCTAAGAAAATGAGAGTGATGAGTGAGGAGAATGGAGGAGAAATAAGGAAGGATGAAGTGAAGCCAGCAGTTAAGGTGATGAAAGCAGGTAAGGCAGAATGTCTGAAAAAGGAGGTATAGTGATGGTGGACTGGCTGGTGAGGTTAATTAATGTTTGCTGGAGAGAAGGTAGGGTGCCAGAGGACTGGAGAAGTGCTTGTATAGTTCCACTTTACAAGGGAAAGGGGGACAAGTGTGAATGTAGTAGTTTCAGAGGGATTAGCTTGTTAAGTGTAGTTGGGAAGGCTTATGGGAGGATCTTGATTGAGAGGATTAGGAGAGGAACAGAAGGAGTAATTGGTGAGGAACAGTGTGGATTTAGGACAGGTAGAGGTTGTGTAGATCAGATCTTTGTGGTAAGACAGATATGTGAGAAAGCTATAGGAAAGGGGAAGGATGTTTTTTGGGCCTTTATGGATCTGGAAAAGGCTTACGACAGGGTAGACAGAAAGGCACTGTGGGAGGTTATGCGGATATACGGGATAGGAGGAAATCTTCTCGGAGCTGTCAAGAGTTTTTATGAGAGTAGTAGAGCTCGTGTCAGGATTAGAAATGGAGAGAGTGAGTGGTTTGAGGTAAAGGTGGGACTTCGTCAGGGATGCGTTATGTCACCCTGGCTGTTCAACTTATACATGGATGGGGTGGTGCGAGAGGTGAATGCAAGGGTAGTGGGTCAAGGATTGGAGATGGTTAAGGAAAATGGAGAAAAGTGGGAGGTGAGCCAGCTGTTGTTTGCGAACGACACTGCGCTTGTGGCAGGATCGGAGGGACTGAGGAAGTTGGTGACAGAGTTTGGGAGAGTGTGTGATAGAAGAAAGCTGAAGATAAATGTGGGTAAAAGTAAGGTGATGAGATGTACAAGGGGTGAAAGTGGCAGTAATCTGGAAGTGAGCATTAAGGGAGAGCGACTGGAGGAAGTGGATAGTTTTAGATATTTGGGTGCAAATGTGGCAGGAAAAGGTGGAGTGAAGGTGGAGGTAGAATGTAGATTGGGGGACGTCTGTTCCTAAAAGAAATGTAAGTATTAATCATCTTAGCGTATTTTGAAATATTTCCCATATCTGATCTACAGGTCTTTTGCTTAATTTTGCCTCCCAATCTGTAAGCTGAAGCTCCTGACGTAGTCCTATGAACTGAGCTTTACTGAAATCGGGTATTTTAGAAACACAAATACCTATTCTGAATTTTTTTTATGAGTTTGAATCTAACTAAGTTGTGATCGCTATTTGCAACAGTTTCACCGATTTCTACATCAGTTACCATACTTTCGCGGCTAGTGATCAATAGATCAAGTTTCCATATATTGTGTGTAAAAATATACATAAACAGTATATATATATATATATATATACATATACCAAGGCTTTTTCCCCCTTACAAGGGAGGTAGCCAAAAAGGGAAAGGCATAGAATCATTTCCACCCATTCCATCCCTGAATACACTCCACACCCCTCCACCCTCCCTCTTATCTGAGCACCTCCTGGATGACGGGTCATCCCTGCACCTTGTCCACTGTCCTGGGTCAGAAGCAGTGTCGCCAGACACAGCACATCCACAGCAAGGCCGCTTCATTAAATCGGCGACCCCCCCTCTCCGTCCCCCCCATTGCATAAAAGGAGAGGACGGGGAGAAATCCTTTCGGGCTGGGTCAAAATTTGCTCACACATACTACCTTACCCACCACCCCCCCGCCCATTCCACCTTATGCAATCACATCATCCATATACAACCATTCTCCATTCACCCCTGTCTTCTGTCCTCTCCCGTCCTTCCTCAACAGACATTCCCCTCTTCCCCAAAGCCCCCTTCACCCCATCCATCCACCTCATCCTAGTACGTCCCCTCATGTTCACTCCCTCCACATCTGCCTTCCATACCTCTTTTACTAGTCTTTCTTCACTCATTCTTTCCATGTGTCCAAACCATCCTAATATTCTTTCATCAACCCTATCTCCCAGCTCCTTTTCCACACCTGTTCTCCTCCTCACCTCCTCATTTCTCACTCTATCTAGCCTAGTAACCCCCATCATACTTCTCAGACACCTCATCTCAAACACATTCAAACTCCTTCTCTCTTCCTTTCTTATGTTCCATGTTTCTGCACAATCACTCCTTCATACAGTCTCCTCTTAGCATCCATTCCCAAATGTCTATTCCTCATTACACTCTTTAATCCACCAAGGCATTTACTCGCTTCTCTCTATTTACATTCTACCTCCACCTTCACTCCACCTTTTCCTGCCACATTTGCACCCAAGTATCTAAAACTATCCACATCCTCCAGTCGCTCTCCCTTAATGCTCACCTCCAGTCTACAGCCACTTTCACCCCTTGTACATCTCATCACCTTACTTTTACTCACATTTATCTTTAGCTTTCTTCTATCACATACTCTCCCAAACTCTGCCACCAACTTCCTCAATCCCTCCTCCGATCCTGCCACAAGCGCAGTGTCGTCCGCAAACAACAGCTGGCTCACCTCCCACTTTTCTCCATTTTCTTTAACCATCTCCAATCCCTTGCCCATTACCCTTGCATTTACCTCTCGCACTACCCCATCCATTTATAAGTTGAACACCCAGGGCGACATAACGCATCCTTGACGAAGTCCCACCTTTACCTCAAACCACTCATTCTCTCCATTTCCAATCCTGACACAAGCTCTACTACTCTCATAAAAACTCTTGACAGCTCCGAGAAGCTTTCCTCCTATCCCGTATATCTGCATAACCTCCCACAGTGCCTTTCTGTCTACCCTATCATAAGCCTTTTCCAGATCCATAAAAGACCAAAAAACATCCTTCCCCTTTCCTATAGCTTTCTCACTTATCTGTCTTACCACAAAGATCTGATCTACACAACCTCTACCTGTCCTAAATCCACACTGTTCCTCACCAATTACTCCTTCTGTTTCTCTCCTAATCCTCTCAATCAAGATCCTCCCATAAGCCTTCCCAACTACACTTAACAAGCTAATCCCTCTGAAACTACTACACTCACACTTGTCCCCTTTTCCCTTGTAAAGAGGAACTATACAGGCACCTCCAGTCCTCCGGCACTCTACCCTCTCTCCAGCAAACATTAAATAACCTCACCAACCAGTCCACCATCACTGTACCTCCCTTTTTCAGACATTCTGCATGGCATCCATCCAGACCAGGTGCCTTACCTGCTTTCATCATCTTAACTGCTGCCTTCACCTCATCCTTCCTTATTTCTCCTCCATTCTCCTCACTCTCATTTTCTTAGCATTTCCCACTGCAGCTATCTTTCCCTCCCTATCCTCCTTCACATTTAGCAACTCCCTAAAATATTCTGCCCATCTTCCCCTTACTGCCTTCTCTTCCATTATCATCTCTCCATCTGTACCTTTTACCTTTTCTTCTCTACTTGATTCGCCTCCTCTTCCTCTTAATTTCTTTCCAAAACATCTTTTTTTTACTTTCAAAATTTTCTGTCATACTCTTACCCCATTTCACATCTGCTCTCCTCTTTGCAACCTTTACCTTTTGCTTTACTTCTCTTTTCTTTTCTTTGTACCTCTCATATGACTCCCTCGTCCTATTTTGTAACCAATCTGTGAAAGCTCGCTTCTTCTCTTCTACAACCTTCTTTGTTTCCCCATCCCACCATTCACTACCCTTCCCTCTATTTCCCCCTGTCCTTCTTGTTCCACACACCATCCTTGTACATTTTATGACTCCTTCCTTGAACCATCCCCATTCCTCCTCCACACCCAGCTCTACTCTATCCTTTACTCCATCCCACTCCTCCTTCAGCTTCTTTCCGTACTCCTTCTCCTTTTCATTCAAGGAGTTCACTCTAAGCACCTCCCTACCTTTTGTCCCTTTCCTCTTTCTCCATCTATCCTCCACTCTCAACTTACCTTCCACCAAAAAATGATCTGATATTTCCCCACCCTCTCCCCTTAGCACATGTATATCCTTAACTCTTCCTATCATAATGCTATTTACCACTACATAATCCATTAGCGCTCTATCTACCACCCTTCCCTCCACCACCCTCTCCCATGTGTACTTATGCTTGACTTTCTTCCGAAACACTGTATTTGCTATCATCAACTCTTTCTAGACACATTTCCACCATCATTTCTCCACTATATATCTATAGATATATATATATATATATAAATATATATATACTGTATATATTATATATATATAATATATATATACACACATATACATATATATATATATATATAATGTATATATTATATATACTATATATGTATATATGTGTGTATATATATATATATGTATATATATATTTATATATATGTATATGTATATATATGTTTATATTGTAACGTAATATTAGATATTACGTCATATGTGTAATTATGTTATAGAATTGTGTTCCTTTGTATTACATAACTATGTTCATATTTCTTGTCTATGTATGTATTGTAACAATGTTAAGCAGTAACGCCCGTCCACTATATGTAATCTTGCCTACGTGCGGAGAAAGGTGCGCACTCTTGTAGAACAAACAGACAAGCGAAATCCTGAATAGTTCGGAGCGCACAGATTTGACAGTTACTAAATAAGTAGATTGTTCAAGCGAGTCGAGGGTCTTAAAACTATCCATGTTGACGTGTGTTAACTTACCCTCCTCCCTCCTCTTTCACTCTCCCGCACACTTCACCGGAAGTATCCCGCTTCCGGTCCAATGGTATATAAGCGGTGGAAATCGCTCACTCCTCGTCATTTTCTCGCATATCTTATCTCTTGATAAAAACTGGAAGTTTAGACTCATGAGACGATTGGTGTGAAGTGATCACCCTTTTTGCCTACATTACGTGTCTGATATACATTGCATTACTATACTTATATTTGTACTTATTACTTATTCTGATGCATGTTCCTGATCTCTTTGTACTTAGATAGTACCATATTGTATACTTATCTTGTGTTTCTTATTTGAACGATAATTTCCATATTCTTATAATCATGTAACGGTCCCATTGACCCTACTGCCCATTCTCTTTTGTGTTGATTGCCTGTAAATATTTTCCATATTAATAATTTCGTTTACTAGTTTTATCGCTAGTTTAATATTCCTTTCCTGGAATCTTCTTTGTTACCTTTACTTCTAGTCTTACGAATTATCTAGGCCCTGACCAGATAGTTCAGTCCTACAGTGGCTTCTAGAAGTGAGCTGGTTCTTAAGCACTTAGACGTTATACGTAACGTCTCTTCACTAACCAGCCCGCCCGTAACAATATATATATATATATATATATATAAATAATAGATATATGAATATATATATACATATATATATATATATATATATATATATATATACATATATCATATATGGTATATTTAGGTAGCAGGTTCTCATGTAGACAATTTTTATTGAAGTTCTCAGCAGCTTCTACGTTCATGACTTTTTTGCTGAGTAATTCTACATCTCTGACGATGGAACGGTGAGCAATGGGTAGCTCCCATAAAAGATGTCCGAAAGACATGGAAATTCTTGTAGACGAAGAACACTTTATTATAACAAGCTTTCGACCTACATAGGTCATCTTCAGGTTCTAGTACAGGCAAAGAAGTGAACAGTTTATATATGGAACTAAGGTAAAGAATGGGAGAAAAGGAGGATCGTGATTGGTCGAGGCTGGCCAATAGGGATGTAGGCATTGACCTGGGATCCCGCATATTGGAAGCCTTTATATAAAAAACAAAAACCTTACCTCAACTCCCAAATCACCGATATGTACATCATTCCTAGCCTTAGAAACTTAGAAAACAGTTATAAAAGTGTTAGAGAAGAAGACGAACGGCGTACGTCTCAGGCAGGTTCGCAAGTGGGATCCCAGGTCAATGCCTAGATCCCTATTGCCCAGCCTCGACCAATCACGTTCCTCCATTTCTTCCATTCTGTACCTTAGTTCCATATATAAACTGTTCCCTTCTTTGCCTGTACTAGAACCTGAAGACGACCTATGTAGGTCGAAAGCTTGTTATAATAAAGTGTTCTTCGTCTACAAGAACTTTCAATGTCTTTCGGACATCTTTTATGGGAGCTACCCATTGCTCACCGTTCCATCGTCAGAGATGTAGAATTA
>NC_134796.1:60384069-60399069 GCF_046742065.1 Oratosquilla oratoria | reverse complement strand
GAATGGTGAAGAGCAGAGAGTAGAGGAATGGGGGAAGGGAGAGGAGGCTGGGGAAAGTAAAGGGAAAACATGAAATGAGAAAGAGCCGAAATGGCGAAAGGAGAGGAGAGGGGAGAGGAAAGTGAGAGGGCTGCTAAAAAAAAAAAAAAAAAGTGAGAGAGAGAGAGAGAGAGAAAGAGAGAATGAAATGTACAGTGGTACAAGAAAACAAAATTAAAATAAATTATGTAATATGAATAGACGTTCATTGGTCTAAGGAAGATAAGTAGAAGATGAAAAGAATGAAAGGTATAAAGGAAGAGGAAAATAAGATAGAAATAATTTATGTAATATGACGGGATGATCATTGGCCTAAGCCCTTGGGGGAACGGAAAAGGATGAAAATTGAAGAGAGAGAGGAAGAGGAATAAGAGTAAGAAAAAGAGTGGGGAGAGTAGGAAAAGAAGAGAGGACGGATAGAAGGACGACAATGAAGAGGAAAGCGAGAGAAAAAGAGAGAAGAATGAAGGGAAAGATGGAAGAAAAGAAAAAAGTAAAAAGAGAGAAGTGACAGAGGGAAGTTAAGGAAGAATAAATATAAAAAAAGAGAAAAGAGAGAACAAAGAAAAGAGAGCGAGAAGGAAGAGAATGGATAGCGGGAAGATAAGAAAGAGTAAACAAAGAAACAAGAGAAAGGATGGATGAAAGAATAGAGAGAGGAGGAAGAAGAGAGAGAAGGAAGAGAGAGAAGAAGGGACAGAAGGCATGGATGAGGAAATGCAGAATAAAGAGTAACAAGAGAAGGTAAAAGAAGACAAGGAATAGAATAAGCTAGATTTCATCTAGAATTAGGAAGAAACCACTTTGCTAATGGAGTAGTTAATGAATGGAATTAAGCTCCATCAAAGAGAGGTACAGTTAAATTTGATATTTATAAAATCAACTGGATAAACGATTGATAAAATGCTGTGAGTAACTGTCATTTGGTTGTCTTTGTTTTATTTTCATTCTCAAGTGTTTACTTTCTTTTATATAATTTTTTCTTATTTTTATTTAATTTTAATTTCATATATGCTTTGTGTCTCATTTTATCTTAATATATTTTAATTTACATTTTATTTTGCATTATTTTAATTTTGCTTTATTTTATTTTGTTTTATTTTACTTTATTTCACTTTTTTTAATTTAACTTAATGTTTTATTTTAATTAATTCTTTTTCATTGTAGTGTATTCTATTCTATTTCGTTTTATTTTACTTTATATTATTGAATTTAATTTTATTTCACTTTAACTAATTTTTTTTTCTATTCTTATTTTATCTTATTTCATTTTACCTAATTTCATTTTATTTCTTCATCCATGTTACTCATCCTAACACTTTCTAGAAACAGACTGTGGTGCCAAAGGGTTAATCTATTTTATCTTGTTTTATTTAATTTTGCCTAATTTCATTTAGTTTCATTTTTTTTTTATCTAACTATGTTACTCATTCTAACACTTTCTAGAAACAGACTGTGGTGCCAAAGGGTTAATCCCAGTATCTTTCGTCCCAAACTACATGGCCTCTCTCTTCCGCCTCCTTACAGACTCACTTTCGTGTTCTCACACAACTTGGAAACCAGTTTCGCCGGAAGCAAAAGATTTGTTTGCTTCAACTTCCTCGTTCTCCTCCTCCTCCTCCTCTTCCTCCTTCTTCTCTTCCTTGACGAGGAGTTGGCATTTTGTCCCCTGGACGTTTTCACAATTTCATCGTCTTAATTCTCCTTCTCTTCCTCTTCCTCCTCCTTCTGGAGAAGAGTTGACATTTTGTCCTTTGGACATTTTGACAGTTTCATCGTCTTAATTCTCCTTATCTTCCTCTTCCTATTCCTCTTCCATCTCTTCCTCCTCCTTCTGGAGAAGAGTTGACATTTTGTCCTCTGGACATTTTGACACTTTCATCGTCTTAATTCTCCTTCTCTTCCTCTTCCTATTCCTCTTCCATCTCTTCCTCCTCCTTCTGCCGAAGAGTTGACGTTTTGTCCTTTGGACGTTTTGACATTTTCATCGTCTTCATTCTCCTTTTTCTTCCTCTTCCTATTCCTCTTCCATCTCTTCCTCCTCCTTCTGCCGAAGAGTTGACGTTTTGTCCTTTGGACGTTTTGACATTTTCATCGTCTTAATTCTCCTTTTTCTTCCTCTTCCTATTCCTCTTCCATCTCTTCCTCCTCCTTCTGGCCAAGAGTTGACGTTTTGTCCTTTGGACGTTTTGACAATTTCATCGTCTTCATTCTCCTTTTTCTTCCTCTTCCTATTCCTCTTCTTTCTCTTCCTCCTCCTTTTCACAAATTGACATCTTTTACCTGTTTAATTTTCCCACTAAGTGACCTTCCTCCCACCTTTCCTCTCTTCCCCCCCCCCATTTCCTCCTCTTCCTCCTCCTTCTGGGGACGCTTTCACAATTTGATATCCTGTACCTGTTGAGTTTTGCCATTCAGTATTCTCCCACCCCCCTTTCCCCCTTTTCCTCTCTTCCCTCCTCCCCTAGTCCTCCTCTCTTTCCCGCCGTCCTCTCTTCCCCCCCACCCCGTCTGTTCTCCTCTCATTTGGCCCCCATAGTTTCCACACCTTTTTCCCTTGTCCTCCCCTCTTTTTTCTCTTCTTCCCCCTCTGTCCTCCTCTTCTTTCCTCACTCTCCTCTTCTCTCACCCTCCTGTCCCTCTCTTTCCCCTCCCTATCCTCCCATGACCTATTCTTCTCCCCATTTTCCCCTTTGTTTTCCTCTTTCCCCTCTCTGTCCTCTCTTTCCCCCTGTCCTCTCCTCTTCCCCCCCCCCGTCCTAACCCTTCTTTCTCCTTTGCCCTGGTATTCTCCTCTTTCCTCTCCAGTCCTCCTTTCTTTCCCCCTGTCCTCCTCTCTTTCCCCCCTCTGTCCTGTTTTCCTTCCCCACCCTCCCTCACTCCACCTTTCTTCCCCTCCTGTCTTCCTCTCTTTCCCCGCAAGTCCTCCTCTTTACCCCACTTTGTCCTCGTCTTTCCCCTCCTCTGTCCTCGTCTTTCCTTCCCTCTGTCCTCCTCTCTTTGTAGCGGTTGTTTCATAATTGAGAGGGTTAAAAGAACTCCTTGTCGAAAGCCTTTGTGGGTGAATTTTGCACTTAGAAATAGTGGGAGGGAAAGGACCTCTGACATGAAGAATCCTTGTACAGAGTCCCACCGAGCGACACAGCCGCTGGCTTTACATACACAATTCCTGCGTGTTCAGCAGTTCTACCTAAGGCTGCTAATTAGGAGTTACATTGATCTTTTCTTTCTATGACATTCATAGACTTGGCGATATGACATCTAGTCACTGTAGGTAAATGTGTCTTGATGTGGTGTGTGGTTCTCATAGATTAGTTATGTCTTCTGGAAGGTATGAGAATGTTTAAGATGTGGCTGGCGAGGTTGTGCATTTAGGGTAGTTATCTTTGATGATTGGAAATGTACTGAGGCGTGGCGTTTATTGCTGAGTTTGTGGAAAGGGGAAGAATCGTCACCTTCAATGACGTCACAATGACGTCACAATCATCCTTGGTCACGTGTCATGTGCACGTGATTTGTCTGTTGTGTATTAAGGGTTTATATATTGTATGAGCGTTACATATGGATATATATATATATATATATATATATATATATTTATATATATATATATATATATATATATATATATATATATATATATATATATGCTAATAAGAACACGGGTACGTGTGTTCACTTATGCAAAGTACACCACTTGGAAAAAGAAACTAACGAAGCAGAGCGCTTTCGTATATTATATCTTCAGTGCAAAAAGTACTTTTTGCACTGGATGTAATATACGAAAGCGCTCTGCTTCGTTAGTTTCTTTTCCAAGTGGTCTACTTTGCATATATATATATATATATATATATATATATATATATATATATAAATATATATATATATATATATGGGATCAGAAGTGTCTACTACATCTCCCCCCCCCCAGCGTCCTCCCCTTCCTCTCTTCCACCCCATGTCTTCCTCTCCTCCCCCTCCTTCATTCCTTCTCTCCCCTCTCCTTTCCTCCATTTCCTATCTTGCTCCCCATGTCCTCCTCTCCTTCACCCCCTCATTCCTTCTATCTCCCTCCTTTCTTTTCTCCCCTTCCTTGTCCTCTTCTTTCCCCCCTGTCCACCTCTCTTTCCTCTTTGTCCTCTTTCCTCCACTGTCCTCCTCTCTTTCCCTCCCGTCCTCCTCTTATCCCCCCTTCTCTCTGTCCACCTCTCTTTCCTCTTTGTCCTCTTTCCTCCACTGTCCTCCTCTCTTTCCCCCCCGTCCTCCTCTCTTTCCTCTTTGTCCTCTTTCCTCCACTGTCTTCCTCTCCCCCCCCGTCCTCCTCTTATCCCTCCTTCCCTCTGTCCTCCTCTCTTTCCTCACTTTCCTCCTATGTCTTTCTCTCCATCCCCCCTGTCCTCTCTTTCCTACTGTCCCCTCTTTTTCCCTCCTCTGTCCTGTTCTCCTTTCCCTCCTATCCTCCTCTCTTTTCCGCCCTTTGTCCTCTCTTTCCTCCCCTATCCTCCTCTCCTACCCTCCTGTCCTCCTCTTTTACACCCTCTGTACTTGTTTTCTTCCCCCCACCCCGTCCTCCTCTTTCCCCCTTTTCCTCTCTTTCCCTTTTGTCTTCCCATTCTCTCCTCTGTCTTCCTCTCTTTCACCCTGTCTTCCCTTTTCTTTCTTCCTCCTCATATCTCTCCCCATTTCCCCTCTGTCCTCCTCTCCTTTCCCCCCTTGTCCTCTTCTTTCCCCTTTCTGTCCTCCTTCCCCCTTGTCCTCCTCTTTCCCCTTATTTCTTTCTCTTTTCCCCCTCTCTTTCACTCTGTCCTCCTCTCTTTCCCCTTGTCCTTAATTCCCCCGTCTCTGTCCTCCTCTCCTCTTGTCTCCTCTGTATTTTTCTCTTTCCTCCCCTGTCCTCCTCTTCTCCCCGTCCTCTTCTCTCTCTCCCTTTTATCTTTCTCTTTCCACTTTTGTCCTCCTCTCTCCCTCTGCCCCCCTCTATCCTCATCTCCTTTCCCCCCCCCGTTCTCCTCTCTTCCCCTCATGTTTTCCTCTTTTCTCCCTTCTATCCTCCTCTCTTCCTACCTGTCCTCCTCTTCCCCCCTCTGTCCTCCTCTTCTTACCCCCATGTCCTACTCTCTTCCACCCCATCCTCCTCTCTTTCCCCCTCTTTGCCTCCTTCCCCCTCTTTCCTCTTGTCTTCCTGTCTTTTCTCCCCTTTCTTACGCTCTTCCCCCCCACTCTCCTCCACTTTCTCCCCTCTATCCTTGTCCTTCCCCCCTATGTCCTCTTCCCTACGTCCTCCCTTTCCTTTATTCCCCTCCCTCCTTCACTCCTCCTCTCTTCCCCACCTTTCCTCTCTTTCTCACCACTGACCTCCTCTCCTTTCCCCCTTCACTCCTCCCCATTTAGTTTGTTGTATTTAGAAATATTTGCGAGAGTTATACCCACAGTTTGATATGAATTAAAAAAAAAAAAAAAAATTCTAGTCCTTTTAGGTCACAATGACATCAATTTCACTTCCTGAAGAAGGCTCAGTTGAGCCGAAATCCTGATCAGAGATTATGAACGCCTTCGGACGAATTCTACAGAGTTAAGACCGGTGGTTAACGATGTGGGACACTAGCCCCACCGGGAGGGGGAGGGGGTGGGTATTTTTAAGGTGGACAATTTGAGAATGAGTTATGAAGAGTGATTTTTAATTTTATTTCTATTGAGTCTGTGGGAGTCTGAGTGTGCGTGCAAGTTAACGCATACGGTGCATATAATGTATGCACACGTAGAAATATTTGTATGTGTATATGTATATGTATATATTATGTATCTGTGTTTTTATGTGTTCTTTATTAAGAGTTATTAACACGGAGGCTCATTAGGATTCTAGAGATGCTTAGGTGGGGCTTGGGGCAAAAAATGGTTGGGAACCTTTGGTTAAAACCTTCCAGGGGTTTTCAGTCTGGGGTTTATGAACCCCCATGGATTACTGGGGGTTACTGGGATGACTAACGAAAGATTGCTTAAACATGTCTGTAGAGAGAGAAAATGACTGTTATAGAAGTGCACGCCAAGTTGAACCATTTAGTATCCATCGCAGAGCCATTGAATGTTCGATTAGTCTTAATATATTGCCATTCTGTATTCTGTGTCAGGTTAATGGAGGTACGGGTCGATGGTCTGATGACTCTCGGGGTGAGCGGAAGGAAAAAAGGTTGAGAACTCCTGATCTAGAGAAAATTTCTTCATGAAAATCATCAACGCCCGAGAAAATTTCAAGAAAAAACATCAACGCCCAAGAAAATTTCTTCAAGAAAATCATCAACGCCCGAGAATTTTTTTTCAAGAAAATCATCAACGCCCGAGAATTTTTTTTTCAAGAAAATCATCAACGCCCGAGAATTTTTTTTTCAAGAAAATCATCAACGCCCGAGAAATTTTTTCAAGAAAATCATCAACGCCCGAGAAAATTTCTTCAAGAAAATCATCAACGCCCGAGAATTTTTTTTTCAAGAAAATCATCAACGCCCGAGAATTTTTTTTTTCAAGAAAATCATCAACGCCCGAGAATTTTTTTCTTCAAGAAAATCATCAACGCCCGAGAAAATTTCTTCAAGAAAATCATCAACGCCCGAGAATTTTTTTTCAAGAAAATCATCAACGCCCGAGAATTTTTTTTTCAAGAAAATCATCAACGCCCGAGAAAATGTCTTCAAGAAAATCGTCAACGCCCGAGAAAATTTCTTCAAGAAAATCTTCAACGCCCGAGAAACATTTCTTCAAGAAAATCATCAACGCCCAGAGTAGCGTCACCTTCAATTTTTTTTTGTTCATTAGAAGACTTGCTGCCTGTCTACATCTTTTTATTCCAATTGAACAAGAACAAATCTTATACACCAGTAGCTTTGCATGATTCTTCTGTTTAGTATAAAAGGATTGATACTTCTGATTTGCAAAAGCAAATAATTTTACTTCTAAGTAAAAAAAGAGAAAAGGGGAAGAAAAGAAATGGAAGATATTTAAATATTAGGAGAAAAAGAAGATGAGAAGAATAAAAGGAGAGGAATAACAAAAATAGAACAGAATAACAAAAGAAGAGAAGAAGAAAAGAAGAAGAAATTAATGAAGAAAATGTGCAGAGACGAGAAGAAAAAAAGACCAAGAAAATAAGACACGATGAAAAAGAAGAAAATCAAAACAGAAGCAAAACAAAAGATGGAAAGAAAGAAAGAAGAAGAAAAGAAAAAGCAAATAATGAAATAGGAGAAAGAAAATCAAAAGAGAAAAAAGAAGAATTAGTAAAACACCCAAATCCCCAATTAGTTTATGTCAATTTTCATTCCTTCATTAAGACAATCTCTCAACTTTCCATTCTTTACAATATCACTTCCGCCCTGTCCTTTGCATGTAATTCTTAGTGGTTCGAATCCTGCACTCCTCTTAGGTTCCCAGCAGTGAGCTGCCCTTGTTTCTTCACTCTTTGGAGGCATAATCAGAAGCGTGCTGATCTCGCATTCACTCATTTGTGGGTTCGAATCCCGCACTGCCCCAATAGTCCATAAAGCATAATATATAGCAAAGGTGACTGATTCGTCCTCAGCTACTCAGTGCCTCCTGTCGTAGGCTCCCCACCTTCTTCTTCTTCTTCTTCAAGAATATACACAAGAATATGCTATCTGTTACGCTATCATCTTTCTAATTATCTTTTCATAGCTCTTGCCCCCTACATACCCTTCCAGGTAGCACATGAAGATTCTTAAGACTGCATCATCAATCATATTATCATCTTTCAAATTCCACTATAAAACCATCTCACCCCTTATTACCAAATGATTAGCCTTGCCATTCATATTTCGACTAATCTCCAGCACTTTCTCTTCTTCCTCCTCCTCCTCCTCCTCTTCCCTCTCCTACTCCTTTTCTACTTTCTCCTCCTCCTTCTCCTCTTACTTTTCCTTTACTTTCTCCTACTCCTTTTCTAATTTAACCTCCTCCTCCTCCTCCTCCTCCCACTCCTCTTATTCTTTCTCCTCCTCCTCTTGCCACTCACCTTTTACTCATCCTACTTCTCCTCTTCCTTCTCCTAATCTTCCTCCTCTTTCCCCTCTTCCTCCTCCTCCTTCCACGACTTCTTTTACTCATCCTACTTCTCCTCTACCTTATCCTACTCTTCCTCCTTCTCCTCCTACTCATCTTCCTCCTCTTACTTATACTACCCTCCCTTTTCCATCTCTTCCTCTTTCTCCTCCTCCTCTTCCTAGACATATTTTCTCCTCCTTTTCCTCTTCATACACCTTCTCATCATATTTCCTCCTCCTCCTTCTCTTCCTCCCCTTTTTACTCCTCTTCCTCTTTCTCCTTTTCTTCCTCCCACTCTACCTCCCAGCTTTACACCTCTTCCGTCTCCTCCTCCTCCTCCTCCTTTTCTTCCTCCCACTCTACCTTCCAGTTTTACTCCTCTTCCTCCTCCTCCTCCTACTCTACCTCCCAGCTTTACTCCTCTTCCGTCTCCTCCTCCTTTTCTTCCTCCCACTCTACCTCCCAGTTTTACTCCTCTTCCTCCTCCTTCTCCTCTTCTCCTCCTCCTCTTTCTCCTACTCCTCTTACCCACCCCTTGTTTCCGGTGGACCAATTCCATTTCCTTCGTTGTCTCCTCAATGGTCTATTTATTTCAACTTAGCGGGAGACTGTTAAAGAACAGAACTTATATTGGTCGATGAAGTTCGAGTTTAAACGAAGATAAAGAGAAAATGACAAAAAAAAACAGCAAAAACAGTTATATATCAAAATAAGCTTCATCAAGAAAAATAAAGAGGTATAATAATATAAGACGATAATAATATATAATGATAATAATAAATATGATAATGAAGGCATAGGCTTTTTTATTGTTCTGACCATTTAGGCCTTGTTCACACTAGCGGTTTGAACCGCGCGGTAACCGCAGCGGTGCCACATAATTCAAGGAAAAATTGCGCCTTGTGAACTCATTGTTGTGTGTGCACGCTTCCATTGGCTTACATTGTGATTGAACCGCGGCGGTTGAAAACTCTAGTGTGAACAGGGTCCTATCGAGTTAACTCCTCTCTTTTGAACGCGAATCTAATAATCAAAATCGAAAAAAAAAACTCAATTTCCTGATCACTATTTCCTTCCACCCAATCACTTTCACTTCCTTCCCAATCACTAACCAATCCGTTGCCATTCATTCTCCTATTCCTTCTCATCCCTTCCAATCCACCAAATCCTGGACACTCATTTCCGTACAGATTACACAGTTGGCCTTAAGGGTGTGAGACCCGTTGTGTTGCTATGGACAATTCGTCCCTAAAGCATCCACATCACATACCTAACGTAACGATATGCCATACCCACCCATCCACTATGTAAACTTTGAGTGATACTTGGGTTGTGTCTTTGTTATGTGGCGATTTTCATATTTGTTACTATGGGTTCCTCTTGGTCTAGGTCTATTATAGTGAGCGAAGTGTAAAGCATCTGAACGATCCCAAGTGATTTTTTATTTTATTTTTTTCTATATATATATATATATATATATATATATATATATATATATATATATATATATATATATATATATATATATATATCTGAAGATTGTTCATTTCATTTTGATACACATTTTTAGGTTCACTAATGTTCCGAACATACATTAAGATTGTTCATTACAATTTTGTACATATTTTATATAGGTTTCCTAAGGCTCCCATATATTCGAAAAAACACATACACACACACACACACATATATATATATATATAATATATATATATATATTATTTTATTATTAAAGTATCGATTTTTCTTAAGAACTGCCATTTTATATGTATACATATAACATCTTGCTTTACATTTAGGTTCAAAAAGAGCATACTTAATGATTTCCCATTTCATTTTGATACGTACTTTCTTCCCCAAGACGTCCAGCATATTTGAAGAACGTTCATTTAATTTCTTCTATTTTGTTTTATTTTATTTTGTTCAATCTTTATTTTATTTTATTCGATTTTATTTCTATCTTTTGTTTTATTTTTGTTTTATTTTATATTCTACTCGTTTATATAGATATATATTTCTTCAATTTTATCTATTTTAGTCAATTTAATTTTATTTTACCTTTTATCTACTATTATTCTTGTTTTTTTGTTGATGAAAGAAACTCAGGCAAGCTTCCGCTACCATTACACGAGAAAAATCTTCAAACTCATTGACCACATTAGGATTACGAGAGACCTAATCATTTCCGTCACATTTACCAGTTGGGCAGAGACCAAACAGCTACTGCAAACTCCGCCCGACCACTTCACAGTTGAGAGAAATCTAAGTAAGGACGGGAATATTTTAATTACATTAATGAACGCGTCTCTTGCAATAAGTGTTCTTGATTGGAATGTTTACTTTTTTTTTTTAATGTTTACGGTTGTCCCTCTCCCGCCGCTTTGAAATGAATAAGACAGGTCAGCCGCTAATAAGGGTCATGTTTACGAAGGTTATGCGTTTATGTTCGTCCTTAGCTTCAGTCCACAAGGGTCTTAGTGTACAAGTATGTCAGCTGGAGATTATATGTATATATATATATATATATATATATATATATATATATATATATATATATATATTCGAGTACCTTATCTTTTCTTTTGTTTTCTTCATTTGATATAAATGAGTTTCCCATCCTACTTTGAAGAGAAAAGCTATATACGTATATGTATATATACAAGTCCTCATTCCATAATAGTATTGATAATGCGCAATGAATGCGCAAAACCTTGACATCAATTACGGAGGTCTCCTCTATACACTTCCCATGGACATTTGTCGACAACTGGGATCGCTTTCACGGTAAGAAATATCTATATACAAGGGACGGGGTGCATTTGTCACCGAAAGGATTTCGGCTCCTTGCTGAATCCCTTGAACAAGAAGTAGGCATCCTGGATTTTTTTTTTTTTTTTCGGGTAGATTACGTGGGAGTGGGGGATGGTATTGGGGGGGGGGAGTACCGGAATATAGTTTAGGCTATAGAAACAGCTCAGACAGGGACTGTGAAAAGAATCATCTAATCAGGTGGAAGGATGATACAGTAAATGTTTACTATACAAACAACAGAAACGTAATAGATAAAAATTATTTGCTGCGAGGTGAAGCGTGTGTAGAGAGATTTTATATTATAGTTATTACTGATTCCTGGGCCAATATGGCTGATAGACATTTCCTCCCGGAAATTGAGACAGAAGGATATAAGTCTTTTCACAAGGATAGGGTAGGCAGTAGTGGGGGAGTAGCACTTTTCGTTAAAAATACAACTAATTGTATTATCAACAATTCGACCATGGAAGAGGAAAGTAATCTGAGTGGAGATTATAGCCAAAAATAAGAAACTTATTATCAATGTCCTATACAGGCCTCCTAACCTTAACACTAAACAGACTGATCCCCTCATCCATGAAATTCGCGGGTTGTCCTAGAACAAAAACGTTGTGATTATGGGAGATTTTAAGTATAGAAACATCGAGTTGGAAATTTCAGTAGATCAAGAAGTGCAAAATTTCTTAGATGTAGTGTAGGATAATTTTCTAAGACAAATGATTACCGATCGTACAAGGGGAAAGGATACTCTGGACTTACTTTTAACTAATAATGAGCACCTAACGAGAAACGTAAAAGTGGGAGATAGTCTCTAGGATCTAGTGATCATCAAGAAATAAGACTTAATATTATATGGGAAGAATTGAATAGTACGAATGATGTTCTAGTACCGGACTTCAGGAGAGCCAATTTTGATTAGATGAGAAAGTATTTAGGGCAACTGGTGTCTTACGAGACCGACCCTGGGGGCTGTGACGAGTTAAGATGCACAGTCAGCGCTGACGTCATCAGCGCAGTCAGGTGCCGGGTCATGGAGCGTAAAATGCGTACCTTGGGTCATGTCACTTACAAGCGCGAGTTCAACAACCCGGTCAGCGATCTGGACGAAATGTACAGTAACCTAACAGCTTTAATTATAAATGCACAAAATAAATTTATTCCCCTCAAGTCAATACGGAAGAAAAGTAATACTCCCAAATGGATGACGGACAGGCTGAAAAATGAGATCAGAATGGAAAGATGGCTTTACGCTACAATAAAAAACGGGGAAACCCACCTTAGATCCAAGTATTACGATAATGCTAGATTAAAAAAAAAAAAAAAAAAAAAAAAAAAAAAAAAAAAAAAAAAACAAACAAAAACGCACAGCGAAAGGTAACTACACAATTAAGTTTGCCAGACAAGCGAGATCCAACCCAAAGGGGTTCTTTCATCTCTACAAAACAAAAGATAGGGAAAGGATAGGGCCAATTAAAAACGACGAAGATGTCATGATAGAATCGGAGGGAAAAATGAGTGAGACGTTTAACAAATATTTTCTCTCGGTGTTTGCAAAGGAGAGGTTAGATATGGTAACTGACCGCGATCCTATTTTCAGTGGGGATGAAGAAAGTAGACTAACATCAACATTAGTAAAGTAGTAGTCAAACTGATTCACAGATTTAAAACTACAAAATCCCCGTGTCCAGACGAACAAAAAAACAAAAACAAAAATCCTAGAGTGCTTAAAGAGTGTAAATTTGAAATCTGCGACCAGTTAACAGAAATATTTAATAAGTCGGTAGACACTGGTTTTGTGCCTATTTCTTGGGAGGCAGGCAAACGTTGTTCCTGTTTTTCAAACACGGAGATAAATCGTCTATATGCAACTACAAGCCAAACAGTTTGACATCAGTTATAGATAAAATACTTGAATCAATAATAGCTAATAGAATCAGAGACCACATCGAGGGACATAATTTGATTCGTGACTCACAGCATGGTTTCTTCAAGGGTAAGTTATGTGTGACTAATATCTTATTTTTTTACACTAAATTATACAAAGCGTTAGATAACAATTATAGTTACGATGTTATTTACCTTGACTTTTGCAAAGCGTTCGTCAAGGTGTCCCACCAGAGACTACTAAATAAAGTCAAAGCCCATGGCATAAGAGGAAAAGTGTTTGAATGGTTTAAAGCTTGAAATAGTAACCGAAAACAGCCGGTCACCATAAATGGTGCAAAATCCAAATGGGAGAATGTTTCTAGTGGAGTTCCCCAGGGCTCGGTTTTGGGTCCCTTCTTGTTCATTATGTACATAAACGACTTGGACAATGGGATTAATAGTGATGTTAGTAAGTTTGCGAACGACACTAAAATAGGACGCCTAATTAGGTCAGGAGACCCCGCCGAGATTCTGCAGGATGATCTTAACAAATTGTTCAAATGGTCAGTGAAATGGCAAATGGACTTCAATATCTCAAAGTGCAGCATGTTAAATGTAGGGCTACACAACCCCAAAAATAAATACAGCTTAGATAACACGTTTTTAGAGAAAACTGAGTGCAAGAGAGACTTGGGAGTTCTAGTGAGTCCTGACCTTAAATCCAGGAAACAATGCATTAGAGCCAGGAATAAAGCTAATAGAGCATTAGCTTTCATTGCTAGGAGGGTTATGAATAGAAGTGCAGAGGTAATGATCAAACTCTGTCTAGTGTTAGACCCATCCTTGACTATGCGGTACAGTTTTGGTCTCCGTCCTATAGAATGGACATCAATTTACTAGAATCAGTACAGAGGTATGACCAAAATGATACATGGACTCAGAAATCTACCTTACGAAGAGAGGCTTAGGCATCTTAACCTACACTCTCTGTAAAGACACAGAGTGCGGGGTGATCTAATAGAGGTATTCAAGTGGATCAAAGGCTTTAACAAAGGTGACGCAAACAAGGTCATCATATTATGAGAAGTGGGCAGGACTCGCAGTAATGGAATTAAATTGGACAAATTTAGATTTAAGAAGGAAATTGGCAAGAACTGAGATACTAATAGTGTGGTCAACAAATGGAATAGACTTAGTAACCATATTGTGAGCGCTGAAGCTATCGGTTGTTTTAAGAAACGGATAGACAACTTTATGGATGGGGAGGACAAGTGGTAATGGACATAGAACTGCCTAGTGTAGACGTTATGGTCTCTTGCAGTCTTCTTCATTCTTATGTTCAAAGTGCTTAAAGACAAAGTAAGGTCCTAAGAGAAAACCGAGAACTTGGTCAATAAGGCACTTTCCGGTGTGTGTGTGTGTGTGTGTGTGTATTCACAAGTGTCTTTTTGGATCACGTGTTGGACTCGTGATCGACAGCTATTTCCCTCCCGGAGGAGAGCTCAGAGCTCGTATGACCGATCTATGAGTAATGATGTGACCTTACACACACACACACACAAAACTCTCTGTCCACGAGAGTTGGAGTAACGACTCGAAGCGCAGCGATACTGAAATTATTTCAGCCCTGGGCAGGATTCGAACCCGGACCGCCGTAGTGACAGTTGGAGACTCTACCAACCGCGCCACCGAGTCGTGTGTGTGTGTGTGTGTGTGTGTGTGTGTGTGTGTGTGTGTGTGTGTGTACATCACACAGAACCCACAGTCGGAGACAAAAAATTTTTTTGGGAGAACGTTAACTTCTATATATCGGCTACTAGCTGTAGCCCTCTTCAGGAAAATACTTTCGTGAAGAGGGGTACAGATAATAGCCGAAGTATAGAAATTAACATTCTCCCAAATTTTTCTTTCCCTCCGACTGTGGATTTTCTGTGCGATTTACAAATGTGTTACTCTTTTTCTAAGGACATTTGCCTTCCACAGGAAGTTGTAGAATATTTCCATCCGGCATTGATTGCACAATACTTTGAGCACGGCTACCGAATTAAAGTACTTGGCCAGAACACGTTTTCACACTTCTTGGTGCTTCCATGGCTAGAGTGTAAGTGAATATTTTACCAAATTTTATAGTAAATATACTCATTTTGGTGGGCCAATGCTACGCTTAGAGCCTTCTGCTTGGCTAGTGGTACTCGGCTAACGCTATTGTGCTATGCTGTTCTCTCATTGGTC
>NC_134796.1:60364069-60381569 GCF_046742065.1 Oratosquilla oratoria | reverse complement strand
TTAGTTTCCTATCTCCTTATGGATGAAGTGCAACGAAGAAATTAAAATCTCTGGAATCATCTACATCGAACGGTTCTTGTACAAAAAATGAAATCAAGTTCAACTTTGAGTATCTCGTAGGGTTTTACCGCTTTCACTACTCTTGGTAGTTGATAGGAGTTGTTCTTGTATACTTTGGTGTGGAAGGTGTAGACGACTGAGCAGAGTTGGGCGCGTTCTTCGGTGCGTTCCTAGATGCGTTCTTCGGTGCGTTCCTAGATGCGTTCTTCGGTGCGTTCCTAGATGCGTTCTTCGGTGCGTTCCTAGATGCGTTCTTCGGTGCGTTCCTAGATGCGTTCTTCGGTGCGTTCCTAGATGCGTTCCACTTTGGGTTGGCCGCGGTTCGCGCTCCAAAACTATTAGAGCAATATAGGTGTCGGTGTATTATGTGGCCTACGAATTTTTCCTTTGGTATAGTATGTGGCCTACCGGACTTTTATTTCGGTATGAACCTGTCTCTTAAGCTTTAATAGTTTGGGAGCGCTAACTGCGGCCAAACTAAAGTGGAACGCACCTAGGAACGCACCGAGGAACGTGCCCTGCTCTTTGATTGAGCATCCCATAAGAATACAGAGGTTCACCAGAGACATTAACATACAGATGACGGAAATCTTATACTTTATCCCGTGGCATCCGTTAAGCGAATTTAGTCGGATGATACAACACTAAGGATAAGTCAGGCAGTCGCCAATAAAATGAAATTCCAATATTTCCCTTGAGGACTTTGGTGGCATCATCGGAAGAGTGCTGGTCTCGCATTTGCATGGTTGTGGGTTCAAATCCTGCACTCCTTTCCGATTCCCAACAGTGACTGTTACTTGACAGGGCAGTACCTAAAGGTTACGCGTCAGCTGTAGCTACTCAGCGCCTCCTGGTGTAGGCTCATCACCGTCTTCATATTCTCAGTTTTTCCACCATATATAATCTCCAGAACACAAAGGAAAAACTATGAATTATTTGATACTATTCCTAGTTATAAGGAGAGGCAGTCACCGACTCTATCATTTCGCATAATAACATAGGTTAATATAAAAATGACTAAGCTCACCATCCTACTTCATCAAGTGGGAAGTGAGAAACCTCTGGTAGGGCAAGCCCTGTCGGTTGTGTAGGAGCGGGCCCCGGGAATCGAACTCACCACCACCTGGTCATGAGTTCGACACGGTATCTATTGATTTACCACACCTCCCAAGTTATAAATATCGATTATGTTACGGAAAATATACAGTGAAGATCATACATACCTAAAGGTATGTAAAAAATTAATTTCCTGAGCATGAAATAATAGACAGGTAACATAGGTCAGATAGCAGAGATAAACAAATAAATAAATAATTGAATGAAAACACAAATCAATATACTAACGAAAACGAATATTATATATCCAAGTTGGTGAATAAAACAATAATCATAAATACGAAAACATAGGTCGCTGGCGAGTATGTTTTTAATGCGTCAAAACAGAAGAACATGGCAGCTGCATCGTCCAGTCTGATCTCTGGAATGAGAAAGAGAAATGACGGAGGAGAGAAGCTTGTTATCTTTGTAGAAAAACACAACATAAGAAGAAGGAAGACATGAGTGGGTCGCAAATGAACACTAAGATGTCCGTGTCTCTCTCTTTTCGATCTTCATCTTTCTCTCTCTCGCTCTTTGCTCTCGTAACTACTTACCTACCTACCTCTCTACCTTCCCTTCTCTCTCTCTCTCTCTGCCTACCTCTTTGTCTCTGTCTATCTGTCTGTCTTTCAATACTAACTTTCCTACTTACCTCTATCTGTCCCACTCTTTGTTTCTCTGTCTGTCTGTCTGCCCCACTCTTTGTTTCTGTCTGTCTGTCTGTCTATCTGTCTGTCTCTCTTTCAATACTAATTTTTCTACTCACCTACCTACCTGCTTATCTACCAACCTACCTACCTCCTTGCATCCATATTTCTCTTCATACCTACTGACCTCCCTTCCTCTCTCTCTCTCTCTCTTTCTCTCTCTCTCCTCATAACTCTCTCTCATTCCTTGTCTATCTCATTGTTATTTACTCTTGGCCACTTCCTTTGACTCATACTAAGTTTTTTAATATACAACGGAGCGACAGAAAAAGACAAAAAATGACAACTAATGAAAGACGAGATGAATATATCAACTCAAAAGTCAAATGTCATTAAAACCTTGAATTTCCTTTTATGGAAAAAGTCCAAGTCTTACATTAGGAAAAACACCCAAGCCTCCTTGTGGAATTTGAGGTACCTGACTGGAGGGGAACATTATTTTTTCAAATATTTGGAGCAATCCTGGTCACAGAGAATATAAATGTACGCCCTGAGTTGACCTTGCAGAATGGACTATGTAGTGGTAACAAAAGTAAGGATAGGAAGGTTTTGGGAGTTCAAGTTTTCAGGGGAGAGGGTGAAGTAGTGTCAGATTTTTATCTTATTTTTTCTATTTATTTATTTATCTTTTTATTTTATTTCATCTTTGTATGGAAGGGAAATTGAGAATGAAGGAAAACCAAAGGAGGGAGGAAAAGGGCGTGAGGTAGATTGATTGATTGATGAATTGTTTGACTTGAAGGCCAAGCGCCGGAGCCGGTAGGCCATTCAGCGCAGGGCGTGAGGTAGAGAGATGCTAAAAAAAAAAAAAAAAAAAAAAAAAAAAAAAAAAAAAAAAAAAAAAAAAAAAAAAAAAAAAAAAAAAAAAAAAAAAAAAAAAAAAAAAAAAAAAAAAAAAAAAAAGACAAGGAAAAAATACTAGAAGCTATGAGATGTGATGAGGGAGAGAGAGGATGTAGGAGTTTAAGAAGAATGGGTCTGTTTTAAGGAAGAAGTGACAGGGTATGCGACAAGGACGATAGAAGAGGATAGAGGGAAATGTAGTGGTCGTAGAAGAGAAAAAGCTAATATAAGTGAGTTGGTTGCAATGCAGGACCAGGGAAACGGATGAAAAGTACAAAATGAGAAAAGAAGCAAAACGTAAGGTGAGGGAGGCACAAGACAACATTTTTTGAAAGGAATAAAAAGATGTTCTGGACTGAAGTGAAGGGAGTGAGAGTGAAGGGGGTTAGTCAGATAGAGAGGGAAATATAAAAGGTGCAGACGGACAGATGTTAATGGAAGTGAAGGTGGTAAGGAAAGATGGTTTGAGTGTTTCAGTGTTGTTGAATGTAGAGGAGGCTAGGAAGGGATTGACTGTGGCAGCAGGAGGTACAAAGAAATTGACTGTGAAACATGAGGTACAAAGAGCAGTGAAAATTATGAGAGCTGGCAATGCACCTGGGTTGGATGGTTTTTATGCGGAGAGTCTAAAAGGGGAGGTAAAGTTATAGTGGACTGCCTAGAGATGTATTTTAATGTATGTCTAAGGGAGGGGAGAGAGCCGGAGGACTGGAGGAATGTTTGTATAGTTCCGCTTTATAAAGGGAAAAGGGAAAAATATGAATGTAGTCGTTTTAAATGGATCAGTTTGATGAGTGTATTTGGGTGCTAATTAAGAAGATAAGGAGATGAACAAAGGAAGTAATTGGTGAGGAACGGTGTAGGTAAAGTGGATGGTGTGCGGATACAATTATTGTGCTAAAGCAGATTTGTGATAAAGTTTTGGCTAAAGGTAAGGATGTTTTTTGGGGCTTTATGGATTTGGTTAAGGCCTATGACAGGGTAGGCACACACACACACACATGTATATATATATATATATATATACATATATATATATATATATATATATATATATACACACACACACACACACACACACACACACACACACACACCCTCCTCGAGTCTCTCTCGATGTTGATGGCTTAGAATTAAAGTGTATTGTGGTTGATAAAATGTGTGTATATGTATATACATAATATATATATATATGTATATACATATATATATATATATATATATATATATATACTCAACCTGACTCATCAAATGTTATATAAGAATGTATATTTTTTCTTGATCCAAGTTTATTTTGTGTTGACTTATTTTTTTCCCCGTGCCTTTATGTTGGGTGCCCATGTCCGCATGGCAGTAGCCGAGAAAAGTGCTAAGTGGATCAAACCATGAGAGTAAATGACACAGGAAGGGTTGGGAACTGATGCTCTATGGATGTACATATATGCACGAATTTAGAAAATGTATAATGATACACACTTATGTATATGTACGTCCACACACGTACTCACGTCCTTACACGCACACACACAAACATATATATATATGTATATATACATATATATATATATATATACATGCATACATACATTTATACATGCATACATACATACATTACAGGTGAAACATGTAATCCCACATTTGTCAGTCACGTGAAAACCACTGTTCGAGCAAAAAAGACTGGAGACAGGGAATCTATATATTTCGATTGCAAACTGCAATCCTCTTCAGTAGATACAAAAATGGAATAGTGAATGCTACATAAGTAGCACCCTTGATATGAAAAAGGGAAAACTGGGGGAGGTGTCTACCCTCGGCTCACTCCGTATGTGGGGTCAGGAGGCAAATGTCTTTTTAATAGGCTGGTGATGAAAAGTCCTGAAATTATGTCCGGGGACCATTGCCCCTTTGAAATGTTCATATTGGGCTGGTATTTAATAATAGCACTCACTATTCCATTTTTGTATCTACTGAAGAGGATTGCAGTTTGCAATCAAAATATATAGATTCCCTGTCTCTAGTCTTTTTTGCTCCAACATTGGTTTCCACGTGATATACATACATATATACATACATACATGCATAAATACATGCATACATATATAGATAACTACATAGTATATATATGCATACATATCCATCCATCCATTCACACATACACACACACAAACATACATATATACATCCATGCATAATACATACATACATACATACATACACACACAGAGGAACGCATTAGTGGAAGCTCATGGAGAAGAATTAGTCCACTTTTGTAACTGACCCCACATCTCTTAGTGGTCGTTTGGATCGTAATGGGCGATTCCACTCGATTACAGAGACACGTTGTAAGAGTACGAACAAGAAAGTTTAGAGGGATGGGACGCCGAGTTCAAGTCCTGATAACATAAATATGTGTTATCAAATTCTGATAACAGTTTTCGCGTTGGAACCTGAAGCCTTTTGAACCTAGGAAAGAATTGCGGGATTCGAACCCACAACGTGATTGTTCCAGCTATCGGCAGGTGATTTTTTTATAGACATATTTTCACGCTGGAATCTGAAGCTATTTCATCCTTGGAAAGGATTGAAGGATTCGAAGCACAACGTCGTTATTGAAGCTATCGGTAGGTAATTTCCTTGTGGTCAAAGGAAATGGTTTCCTATAATATATAATAGTAGGTTGTCTCGTTTTGATTGTAGCTTTCGGCGTATTGTCATGTAAGGTCAGGTTAGGGCTATTTGTGCTAATGGTACCATATCATGTAGTTCACTGCAGAAGCATAATGTAGTACACAATTGCTTCGTGATTAGCTGTAGGAACATAGCGATACTTATTTTTCTATTTCGTATCTTTGTCAGGTCGAGTCAGGTCACAGACTTCTGAAAGGCTTCAGGAGTATCTTATCTCTTATCTTAGGGCGATTCATTGTTGCCAATGACGACGCTCTTCTGCATCCGTTTGTGATGATGATGATGACGATTAGCCATTTTTGTCATGCATGCCATCGTAAGTGGCTATTAAGTCCGATGTAGGAGCCGCAAGTTTGATAGCATATGTGGCAGAGGTGTTCTTTGTGGAGAGTTTGTTGGGCTTCAGCCATATGTTGGTGAAGTTTGGAACGTTTTTGTTTTTCCTCTTTGCTCAATTTCGACTGTAAGTCTCTTAGTACCCTTCCCGTTAGTGTAGGCACTAAAGATGTTTCAGGAGTGAACTTCGAGGAAAAATCAGAAGTTGGAGTCTCGGAGGCAGTTTGCCGGTATATAGCAACATTGCTCTGTAACAGCTAAGTGGGTCAACGGCGCACAAGGTTCTCATAGTAAGACAATAGGACAGGAGTCCCAGTAATGGATTTAAATTGGACAAATTTGGATTCAAGAAGGAAGTAGGCAAGAAATGGTTTACTACTAATGGAGTGGTTAGCGAATGGAATAGACTTAGTAACCTTGTAGTGAGCGCTGAAACGATCGGTTGCTTTTAAGAGAAGGTTAGATAATTTCATGGATGGGGATTATAGTTGGTAATGATCATGGAACTACCCAGTGTAGGCCTTATGGTCTCTTGTAGTCTTCTCCATTCTTATATTCCTTTGGATCCATCAGGGATGTGGAGTGGGGGAGGGAGTGGGGGGGGGGTCCTACAGTCTGGGTGTTTGTCGGTCCTCTATATCATCTCGTCCTGGCTTGCGCCCTAAAGGGTCGCAACTTCCATGGCCAACATTGACCAACGGAGACCATCATTAAAGATCTGACTGCTACTGGAGATTTTGTTAAGTAACGGAGTAATCCTTAACGTAGTCAAGTTAAGGATTATATTTCTTTGATTTTCACCAGTCGATTTTATTCAGTTCTTGATGCTTTTTTTAACCTAATAATATTTTTTTAATATAATTTGATAAAGCATAACAATGGCAGCAAATCTATTGTAAATGTCATCCTATGCCTTTGTTTCCTTGTAGTGTTTTGTGGCAGCTGAAGAATAATATCAATATGCCAGAGGTATTTTGACAAGGCTGTGTGTGTTCAACTTCATTGCCGATCTGGTATAGCTGAGCCAAATAAATAAATTAATTAATCAATTAATAGATAGATAAATAAACAAATGTTTAAATGAATAAATAAACAGATAAGTAAATAAAATGAATAAATAAAATAAAATAGAAAATAATAAATGCCTGAAAATAGATAAATTAGATAAAATTAATCAACTAACCCAAACTAAACTAAACCAAAATCAAATTAAATAAGACAAAACAAAATAAGATAAAAATAAAAATAAAAATAATAAAGATAGAATAATAATTACAAATAAATAGGTAAATATAAACTGAGCATCAATAAAACACTAAGGTTAAGTCATATACAACGTTTCCAATACCTCACCCAGAATTACACCGAACTGATTTCCGTGGTGTTGTGTTGTCTACAATTTTATTTCTTTCTATGAAAATTCCTGAATATAAATATCGTATTATTACACTCAATATTGTAGCGTAATTCAATGCGTGCTGGTCTCACATTTGATTAATTATGTCTTCGAATCCCGCACCACTCTCCGATTTCCAGTAATGACTGTTACCTACCTCAACACTATAATCGCCTAGGACAAAGGTAACGGCTCCTGCCGCAGCTACTCAGCGCCTCCTGGCGTAAGATCTTCACCTATACAATATACAAAGTACATTTAGGAGTACGAAACAAACATAAAAACATCCTTACCACTGATACTATTATATATTACTCCAATGAATATGCTAAAAATGAATAACAAACCATAATCAACTTGAATAGATAGTTGATTACAAGAGGTCATGGAGATTATTTATAAACTACTTAAAGGTCAATAACGAGGTGCTTGTTACCTCGGTTTTCGCAAGCTTGAAACCGCGGCCCCTCAGCCTCTGGCAACGGTCTTCACCCCTTCCTAGAGATATCTCTGAACTAGTGATGTAACAGGAGGTATGGAAGTAGTCGGGTGACAATCATCTTTGTATGAAAAGATAGAATGAATTATAAGGTAATATTTACCTGCTGTAAATAAGGGTATCCAAATGGATCAAGGGCTTTAACAAGGGTGGTGCAGGCAAGGTTATCATAATACGACACCAAGGCAGAACTTGTAGTAATGGATTCAAATTGGACGAATTTAGATTTAAGAAAGAAATAGGAAAGAACTTGTGTACCAACAGGATGGTTAAGGAATGGAATAGATTTAGTAACAATTGGTTGTTTTAAGAAAAGATAAGTTTATGAATAGGGATGACAGGTAGTAAGGGTCATGGAACTACTCATTGTAGGTCTTATGGTCTCTTGCAGTGTCCTCCATGTGCCTCCGGTATAGTAAAAAAAAAAAAAAAAAAAAAAAAAAAAAAAAAATATATAGAGATGATTCTCTCTGACGTATATCGTAACTACCATTTGTAGGTACTCATCGTTACTCCCGCCAACAAAGATGAGAAAGCCATATGTAATTAGTAATAACATAACAGTGGGGGCGACCCTGTTGTGGATGTGCAGTGTCTTACTGCATTGCTTCCTACCCGGACAGTGGGCGGAAGCTAGGGATGACCCTTCATCCACGAGGAGCTAAGGGAGTGGAATGGGTGGGAGTGGGTGGTGGATGTTAGTGGATTGGGTGGAAGTGGATGCGTGTCTTAACTCGGCTACCTCCCGTATAAGGGGAAAAATGTCCTTGGTATTCAGATAAATAGAATTATAAATGATTATGAAAACATAGTGAGTAAAATGGAAACTCTAGGCTACCTCCCATATAAGGGGAAAGATGTCCTTGGTACACAGATAATTAGAATTATAAATGATTATGAAAACATAGTGATCAAAATGGAAACTCGAGTGGAAAATGTAAAAAAGAACTCTACAAGTTCACTTTGTAGTGAGCTTTGATGGCAAAGACAATTTTTAAAAAAGAAAAAGAAAAAAGAAAACTGGTTTGAAATCCGTAGGAATGAAATGATCAAGCTAAGATTTTTTTTTTCTGAGATCAAGCTACATAATGGATGCTAGGATATCAAAGAGAATATTATTCTAATTAAGAACAAAATTGTTTGGTGAGCTTAAGGAGGATGATAACTTGAGGTATGAAAAATAGAAATGAAAAGAGCGATGGAAAGCATTTCATCATAAAGAGCAATCCCAACTTAGAGAAATACATGAGATATAAAATCTCTCCCACCGTGATCCCGGGAATCGAACCGAGGTCTAGCTTAACGCCAAGCCGTCACCTTACCAATTGCGCTGTCACTAGCAATGCATTCTCTCTCTTTCTCTTTCTCCCCACTCTGTCTGTCTGTCTGTCTCTCTCTCTCTCTCTCTCTCTCTCTCTCTATATATATATATATATATATATATATATATATATATATACAATATTTGTATTTTTCATCCCCAAGAATGATTAATTAATGAAAGTGTGTAAAGGGCATTCGTAATACCAAGCTTTCTGGATGCAAAACAGATGAAGAAAAATGTATAAATCCTTCAATTGACATATTCAGATAACTCATGGAAAATAATATCTTGCGTGTGTATATAATGGAGCACTGATGGTTATCTAATTCAAAATAAATCTTCCTTAAAAGGAAATAGATAAATATATCTAATTTTAACTACCACATAGAAGCTGAGAAACTAGGTCAGTGAGTATCAAAGTTAGAAAACAACATAGTAACAGACAGATATTTTTCAGATATTTTTTTTTTTTAAGATCAATGTGAAGGACAGGAAATGAATATCAAGAGCGAACACTGAATATATTATTACTGTATATCTTCATATATAAGTGGCTTTATTTCTTATTCTATGGCGTATAGCAGTTGGAGCTCTATCGAAATATAATTTCACGGTGGTAACATTAATTATATTAATTTGTGTGTTGATGCATTTGTAGTGGTTACGTAATTTTCAATGTTGAGTCTCATTGTTATCAATGTGACAATAGGATGTTCTAGGATGGCATAGGATCTTCTAGAATCCCCTAAACAATGGGTTGTTGGACAATCAGCCTTGTTGCAATCCTTCGGCTTCCGTTTACCGGATGAGATAATGCAATTATGGTTGTTGGATGGGCGAATATATGAAATGAGATAAATACTACAAGCACCGGAGCATATATACAGAAATACAGATACACGCATACACGCGTGTCTGGGCTCACACTCGCACACAGACACGCACACACGTACACACACACATACATACATAAGCCCGCACATACTCACACTCACACACACACACACAAACACACACACATACACACAGATACATACACACACACAAGTTCCTTGCATGTGCTTTCCATGCATAAGATGAACATGAATCATAACGAGAAGGAGTTTTTCATTGATACAAAATATTAACAATAGAATCTAAAGATATGAATATTTAATCAAATTTAATTTTGCATTGGTATAAGACAAATCCAAAATGTGACAAAAAAGTCGCCAAACTGCAACACTTCAGATGAATACATTAGAACAATTCAAATATTTGCGCAGAGGAAAGAGTTAAGATAACAAGAGCGTAGTGTCAAAAATGAAAAATTGCGGATCTCAAGGCAATCTGTTCTCTCATGAAACATTCATTATTAACTTAAAACGTTTTAAGAATACTGGATATTAGTGTGTCATCACTTTACGAGCGAGGGATTTTCCAAAGATGAATAAAGAATTAGAATAATAGGAAGGCTTAGAAAATTAGTACACGAAGACAGGGTTCGTCTAAGACGCCACTTTCGCTAAGATGCCACTTTCGCGCTCTTATTTTCGTTTCGTACATCTCTTGAAGTCTCACCACTGTCTTTAGTCACTTCCTCTTTCTTCACTTCACTTCACTTCACTTTAGTCACTTCCACCTTTCTCTTGTCACTTCTTTTTCTGTATTAGTTACAGATTTTTAGACAGTAGGCCCTGTAACTACAAGCATTCCTCTTTTCAGCTTCTCTATAATGTACTTCAGACAAGGGAAAATGACATGTTTGTAGATTTTCTTTTCTTTTCTTGAATACTGGTTACACTGCGTGAGAACACGCATTGTTACGTCCCAGGTAAGTTCTGCAGTGACGTCATGATTTCTTTAGTCTAGTAATCTTTAACTTTATATTTCAGATCCTCCCCTAGGGGCGTGATCTTACAATCATGAACCAATTCAATTTTCTTCTCCTCTACCATTTCTCCAATCAGATTTGTTGTTACAAGTCATATGCAATATTGTTTACTTAAGCAATCTCGAATCACTGCAGAACTTACTTAGGTTACATCAGCAAAACATGTCATGCAGGCTCCCGGCCATTTTTATGACTAAAGGCGGTGAGTGGGCTTGCACAAATCTTCGCCTATGAACTGTGCTGTTACAAAACACCCAACTCATAGAAATACAACCCTCACCATCTACCCCACTTTCTACCCACGTTTCTCTACCAGCCTCTTACAGTTAGGCAACTATTCTCTGGAATAACGAAGAGTGCGGGTGATCTAATAGAGGTGTTCAAATGGGTCAAGGCCTTTAAGAAGGGTGATTATATTAAAACAGCAGTGCATGATTCGTGGTAATAATTTAAGTTAAACATGTCTGGGTTTAAGAAGGAAATAGTTTTGTTTTAAGACAAAATTAGATAAATTTATGGATACGAATGATCGGAGGTAAGAGGCATGGAACTGTCTAGTGTATACCTTATAGTCTCTTGGAGGCTCCTTCATTCTTATATTTTAATAGTAGATGAAAACTACCTAATTATAAGTACATACTCAATATATTAAAATCAATGTATGTGGAGTGTGGGTTGTGCAAGAAGCTAAATATTTTCTAGTTAGTTGTTTGCTAAGTTAATAAGTGATTCAGTTAGCTAGTTAGTTGCAGCTTGGTTTGTTTTCTTCTTACCTATGGTCATGATCTGTATTCATTTCTGGGTGAATTAAAATGAGGAAATATTTTTATATTTCTATGTCAAGAGTGTGCACGTACTGTACAAGGTGTTGGACTGGCTTAGTTTGAGTGAATGAATGTGAGTGTGCGCGTGTGCGTGTGTGCGTGCGTGTGTGCGTGCGTGCGTGCGTGTGTGTGTGTGTGTGATTCACCACATTCTTGGATCATGTGTTAAGCTCGTGATCAACAGCAATCACCTTCTCGGATAAGAGTTCAGAGCTTATGTAACCCGATCTATGATTAATGCTGACCCCTCCACAAACACAAACACACACACACACACACACACAACTTCTTTCCCACCAGAGTAGGTGTGCCGGCTCGTAGTACAACAATGCTGAAAATTTTCAGCCCGAGGGGGGATTCGAACACGGATCGCTGAATTAGCAACCGAGAACGGTTATCAATGTGTGTGTGTGTGTGTGTGTGTGTGTGTGTGTGTGTGTGTGTGTGTGTGTGTGTGTGTGTGTGTGTGTGTGTGTGTGTGTGTGTGTGTGTGTGTGTGTGTGTGTGTGTGTGTGTGTGTGTGTGTGTGTGCTTGTAAATGTGTGTGTGTGTGTGCGTGCAAGTGTGTGTGTGTGTGTGCGTGCAAGTGTGTGTGTGTGTGTGTGTGTGTGTGTGTGTGTGTGTATGTGTGTGTTTGTATGTGTGATTTCTGTGTAATATGAGAAAAACCTGATGAAGCCCAACAAAATAACTCGAATAACAACAAAGATTGTTGCATGATAAATAGAATAATGCTTGTATTACAAACGAGTATCAAAACATCCTCTTTAAACATGACATGATAAACAAGTTTTACTCATAATAAAGTTAAGATATTTATGTAATGGATCTGAATTGGACAAATTTAGCTTTAAGAAGGAAATAGGCAAGATTTGGTTTTCCAAGAAAGTGGTTAATAAATGCAATAGTGAGTGCAGAAACTATTGGTTGTTTAAAAAAATATTAGATAACCTTGTGGATAGGGCTGACAAGTACAAGAAGTAAGAGACAGGGAACTACCCAATGTGGGCCTTATGGTCTCTTGCAGTCTCCTTAATTCTTATGTTTTAAAGTGACAAATGTAGAGAAAACATAAATCAATTATGATGGCGTTGAGGACAGTTCTGGTGAATCAGACATAGAAATCTATGAAACACACAAAGGTATTGCAAATGTCACATAAAATAATGATGATGACAAGCAAGCTCTGGTCATAATAAAAGATGGAGTATTCTTTATGAATGTAACTGATACGTGGAATTCGATGTATGAATGAATGATACTTGTAATTATATTAAAGTAGGCGCTAGAGTGAAATGATTATAATGATTGTGAGGGGATAAATAATTCAGTGATATTCGTTGCAACAGATTATCGTCAAATGCAAACTATCAACGCAACCTCAACAAAGATTCCCTTGAACATAAGAACACAAGAATGAAGGATACTGGAAGAGACCATAAGGCCTACACTAGACAGTTTCATGTCCCTTACCACCATAAAGTTATCTCATCTTCTTATAAAACAAATAATTGCTTCAGCACTGATTTCATAGTTACTAAGTCTATTTCTTTCAATTCAACACTCTACTGGTAAACCAGTTCTTGTCTATTTCCTTCCTATAAGAGCCTAAGAATGGAGGAGTCTGCAAGAGACCATAAGGTCTACACTACGCAGTTCCATGTCCTTTACCATTTGTCATCCCTATCCAAAAAGTTATTGCATCTTCTCTTAAAGCAATCAATTACTTCATCGCTCACTACCCATTCGTTAACCACTCTTGGTAAATCAATTCTTACTTCTTTCCTTCTTAAACTATGATTTGTCTTATAGACTGTAGATGGCTGAAGCCAGGCTGTATCATTGTTGTTATTATGGACTATATCTTACCAGTGCTTCTGTCCATATAAACAATTTCACTTTACTTCGTCGCTGTCGTGATGTTATCGTTCAGAAGTTAGAGTTAATTGAGGGTATTTACAGTTTGGTAAATTGTCCTGTTTTCTACATAAATTTGATCAGTCACTTTACGTCGATATAAATCTATGAGATAAACAGTTACATCAACTGTTGGATTAACAATCATCACAAAACGCCCACATAAAGGAGATAGACAGACACAGGGAAATAGACAGAGACACTATGAGACAGGGTAAGTCAGAGGAAAAGAGAGCCAGAAAGATGAATTTGTTGTTCTTTCACTTATAGTTTCTCCATTTACATTATTATATATTTATTCATTTGGTATCGCGTAGGTTCGAGCACTTAGCCCGACAGCGTATTAGTTTCCGGATATGCTTCCATCGAGCTCATGTTAATCTCGATCGTGTTTGCAAGGAGTTAAAATGGAAAAAGTTGATGTGGTTGATTAGTTTATCTTTGTTTAGTCATTTATTCGTTTGTGTGTATATATATATATATAGCTTATATTTCCTCAGCACAGCAATAATGACTAACTCTGTCTTCCTTCTACATCTGTCTTCCCTTTCCCCTCTCCTCTTTCTTTCTCTTTGCCCATACTCTTTTCTCTTTCTCTCTTCCTTTTCCCCAAGTTCAGCTTCCTCTCTTACTATGTTCCTCTTTTCTTTATTGGTGTCTTTCTCTCTTCTTCATTAATTTCCTTGCCTTATTCATCTTCTTTTAATTTCGTTTCTTATCTATGCCACTACTTCCATTATTCTGTTTAAACACGCGCCTCAGTTACTTTCTCTTTATCCTTACTCTTTTCTCTCTCTCTTTTCCTCTTTCCCAAGTTCATCACGCTCTCCTACTCTATTCCTGTTTTCTTTACTTGCTTCTTCATCTCTCCTTTGTTAATTATTTTTTACCTTTTCTATTAATTTCTTTTACCAATGCTTTACTTCCATTACTTCGTTTACACAATCTCTTAATATTTTTATTCTTTTTCATTCTATTCTCTATTATGTTTATGTAAGCTACACGTCCTCAGAAAGCATGAGAAACAGAAGAGAACTTACATAAACAGACGCTGCCGTGATCAATCATACATTACTTATGGCATATGAACACAAGTTAGGAAATGCATTACATTACATGTGCATTCTGTCAGACCGACCCACACAGAATCAAACATACATTTACAATGTAGCAGACACACTGGCAGCACACAACCGCTTTCTAGCATCTTGGAGTGCTAGCTTAGCAGTTCCTAGATCGATCCCTTCCAATGGGTTCAAAAACATGGGTCGGTGTTCTTGATCTTAGTGTAATGATAATGATGATATGGGATAATTAACAACATTCTCTGTCTCTTTCTCAGAGTTGCTTTACTCTTCTCCCTCGTTCTATTCCCGAAATACTTTTTGCATACCGGATCCTGGAAAGAAAGAAAAGAAAGAAAAAAAAAAAAAAAAAAAAAAAAAAATATATATATATATATATATATATATATATATATATATATATATATATACATATATATATATATCCACGTTTGTATAGAAGCTCCTAAAAATTCCTCTTGATATCTGTCACAATGTGATGAGTAGCGTCCTTGTTTAATGATAACGCATAGTCGACGGTTCGATTCCCAGTGGCTAAGCTGTTAAATCCAATTGTCGAAACCTCACACACGCATGAACATACACATATGTACTATATGTATAATTATATACATATAAATATATATACAGAATATATATACAGTTCAGATATGCATGAAGGATACGGTGTATACACGGTATGTCACTTCAGTGACTGTGGGATAGTTTCGATACAACAATAAACTTCATTATAATGGAATCAATTTATTATAATATGTTTATTTTCTTTATATTATTTAATTGGCCTCTAGCACGAAGCACTTGAAATTCATTGAAGACTACTGGTGCATTTACTACAATATTTTCTCTCGCTTTTTTTTCTTTAATTATGATCTCTTTTTCTTTATTAAAGCACAGTTTCATTTATGTTATTTATTGTCTACTTAGTTTTAACTTTCCTAATAAAAGTTTTAACACGTGGTCATCTATTTCTTCTTTTATATTTTCCTTTTTTTTTCTTTTTTTTTATTCCACAATCCAATCCTTCTCACTTCAATTCACACACATTCCTTTCCTCTGTCAATTTAAGCTCAATCGCAATCAATCACCCGATCATTTTGTTCTCCAGATTTCTTTTCTTCACAAAGAGAAGACTAAGAACAAAATAGGCAAGAACTGGCTCACCAAGCGAGCATTTAAACAATTGGTTGTTCTTAGAGACGATTAGATAGCTTTATGGATGGGGATGACAGGAGGTAAGGGACATGGAACTGCCAAGTGTAGGCTTTATGGTCTCTTCCAGTCTCCTCCATTCTTATGTTCTTATGTTATGATACAAGCGAAATAGGCATGAACTGGTTTACTAATAGAGTGGTTAACTGTATGGACAGGGATGACAGGTGGTAAAGGACATGGAACTACCTAGTATACGCCTTATGGTCTCTTATAGCCTCCTCCATTCTTATGTTCTTATAATTTTATGGATAGGGATAACAGGCGGTAAGGGACATGGAACTGCCTAGTGTAGACCGTATGATGCCTTGCAGTCGCCTCCATTCTGATGTTTAACTCTATTCAGCTTTTATAAACATTCTTCATTGTTCCCAGTGACTCTCACTTGCCTCTTCCCTGTCCCTCACCACTCACCCGCCTCTCCCCATTTCTTTCTCCGCCAAATTGATATTAATCTGCATAAACCTGGAGAGCAAAGGAAAAATGCGATTACATGAGGCTTAAAAATATCTCAAAATAGCTTTTGACCTCCGCTCGGCTCTATTATGTGCCAGACTGCATTGCTCGCGGGTCTGACGCTGGAGTGAGGGAAGATAATCCTTGTGGATTGGAGGTGGTGATGGTGGAGGGGGTGGAAATGGAGATGGTGGAGGTGAAGGGGGTGGAAATGGAGGTGGTGGAAATGGAGGGGGTGGAAGTGGAGGGGGTGGAAATAGAGGTGGTGGGAATGGAGGTGGAGGTGGAGGTGGTGGAAATGGAGGTGGTGGAAATGGAGATGATGGAGGTGGAGGGGGTGGAAGTGGAGGGGGTGGAAATAGAGGTGATGGAGGTGGTGGAAATGGAGGTGGAGGTGGTGAAAATGGAGGGGGTGGAAATGGAGGTGGTGGAAATGGAGATGGTGGAGGTGGTGGAAATGGAGGTGGTGGAAATGGAGATGGTGGAGGTGGTGGAAATGGAGGGGGTGGAAATGGAGATGGTGGAGGTGGAGGGGACGGAAATGGAGGTGGTGGAAATGGAGGTGGTGGAGGTATTGGTACTGGTAGTATTGGACGTTGTGGTGGTAGAGGTGGTGATAGTACTGGTGGTGTGAATGTTGGACGTCGTGGTGGTAAATGTGGTGTAAGTAAGAGTGTTGGAGACTGTGGTGGTGGTGGTGGTAAAGGTGATGGTAGTGGTGAAAGTGATGGTTATGGTTATTGTGGTGGTATTTTTGGTGGTAAAAGTCAGTGTTGGACGTCGTGGTGTTAGAGGTGGTGGCAGTGGTGGAGGTGGAGTTGATGGTACTCTTGGTGGTGCAAGTGAATGTTGGACGTCGTGGTGGCAGTGTAGAGGTTGAGGTGGTATTAGTGGTAGAAGTGGAGGGGTGGTGGTGTTAGTGTTGGTGAATGCGAGGATGTTGGAGATCCTGGTTTTAGTGGTAGTGGTGGTAGAGGTGGAGGAGGTGGTGGAAGTGGTGAAAATGAAGGTGGTGGTCGTACTGATGGTGTAAATGAGAATGTCAGACATTGTGGTGATGGTAGTGATGGTGGAAGTATAGTGTTGGACGTCGTGGTGATAAGAGGTGATGGTAATTGTGGAGGCGGAGGTGGTGTAAGTCTTAGTGTTGGGCATCGTAGTGGTAGTGTTAAAAGTGGTGGA
>NC_134796.1:60331569-60359069 GCF_046742065.1 Oratosquilla oratoria | reverse complement strand
TACCCCATATCACTGGTGGGCTGGTCCTTGAGTAAAACAGGAATTTCGGATCGCCGTAATAAGTGATCTTCCTTCCCTCGGGAATCAGTTCGGTTCCAGGTTTCAAGGATTTTATAGCCTCTGTGGTCTAGTGGTTAGGGCACTGGGAAGGTAATTTACGGATGGCCGAGTACAGCGGGTTCGAATCCCGCATGCAACTGCACAAAAAAAATTATCGGTTTGATGTCGCTGCTACTAGCGAATTACTCTCATATATGTATATACACATATCCATACATACATATATATACATATATATATGTATGCATATAAATATATATACATATATATATATATACATGTGTGTGTGTGTATACACATCCATACATACATATATATATACATTATTTATATGTATGTATTATATATATACATATATGTATATATATATATATATATGTGTGTGTGTGTGTGTGTGTGTGTGTGTGTGCCTGTGTGTGTGTGTGTGTGTGTGTATGTGTGTATCGTCAGTAATTGTCAGAAAACAGTTTAAATGATATTTCATACCAGAATATTCCCGTAATATTTAATTACATATTTTTAGTAATACGTTTATTTATTACTCATCTAATTGATCATTTTGATTATTTTCTATTCTATTTCACTTTACGTTGCTTATTTATTTTATTTGTTTATTTGTCTACTTATTTATCAACCTATTTATTTATTTATTCATTTTGTATCTCCCATAAAATTTGTCTGTTTACAAGACAATGGCCTCGGTCAGTAGACTTCAAATAGTATTTAATAAACCTCTGGTGTTATATGATGGCGGTTTGCTGGATATTCACTATATTTGGTAATGAACTGGATATTGGTGCATATGTTTTTTAATTTGTTGAAAATGAAGTATGAGATATATTAGTTGCCAACTATTTTCCACAATATATTAATTTTCCGTTTACAAGAAAAATATTTCAATCCAAAATATTTCTATCGACGATTTTGTTAATATTTTAATTGTCATTTCTCTAAAATTAGGGCCTGGTGAGTACGTTTTCTTTGGTGAACTAAAATTGAGACACAACTCTACGGAACAACAACGGCTTGTTTAACACACATTCACTCACAGTGTTGGAGCTTGTTAGCTGAATAAGATCACCTGAAGAAGTCCATAAGAAAATCTATAAGTTAACTTTGATAGCAAAAGAGTTAATAGATATATTCCTAAACCCCATAATTAAAATAGCTTTCCCTCAGGTGAATAAAACAAAGGAATAATTGCTTTAATTCAGCCTAAAGCGGTGGTTCCAAACACGGGGTGAAAGCTTCACAGTGGGTCAATTTGATTTTTGAGTTGGGCAATTTGAGAATGAGCTATTAACAGTGATTTTTTTCTAGTGACTCTGTGTATGAGTGTTTGTATGAGTTAACTTATACGGTGTTTATACAGAATACATACGTAAAATTATTTGTGTAATTACATATGTATGTATATGTATCTGTGTTTTTATATGTTATAGGAGGCCACCAGGATTTTTGAGATACTTGGTAGGGACATAAAAAAAAAAAAAAAAAAAAAAAAAAAAAAAAAAAAAAAAAAAAAAAAAAAAAAAAAAAAAAAAGGAATTACTGGCCCAGAGGAACTGCGATTTCAAACTTACTTCAACCGACTTACTGAAACAAAATGAGTTTTCTCATTTTCTCTCTTCTAGACGTTTTTTGTATTACACAGCGATCTCTGAAGACCAGGGTTTCTTTTCCTATTATGAAAAATTAATAAATGTATTCTGACTGATACCAGACGATATTATTTGCCTCATGATTTCTCTAGACTCAAGTCAAATCCATCATAATTCATTCACTATAAAGGCTAAAGTTGCATATATTATTTTGGCTAACTTTAGATAATTTTATTCAATCGATGTATCCCTTCACTTTTACGGCTCAATATATAAATATATTCTATATAAATATTGACGATATCACTTGGGCGAAGACAAATCTAGGGATGAGTTGGTGTAATTTCATCAACTTATCTCTTATTCATATCTTGTGTGCTCAAAGACTTAGAATATATATTTATTTTTAGATATTTTATTCTGGCCAACGATATTTTGTTCTTGCAAATATTATTGTGGTGGTAATGCATGTAAGTACTGTATGTCTGTATGTGTGCATTTGATTGTATGTATGTATGTATGTATGAATATATATGTATGTTTGTATGTATGTACGTATGTATGCAGGTATGTACACATGTATGTATGTATGTATGTATAAATGTATGTATGTATGTATGTACGTATGCATGTATGTACAATACGTATGTGCATATACATACATACATATATACATATATATATATATTTATATACATATATACATATGAACATATACTTATGTACATACAGTATGTATATGTATATATATATATGTATATATATATACATATATGCATACAATACATATATGTATATACAGTATATATATATAATATATATATATATACATATATCTTTTTGACTGTGTATGCATTTATGTATTTACGTATATATGTACGTGCTTTAACGTTAAAGAGGGATAGACTATAATGTGCTTATGACAGGTAATCTATAAATGCAATTATATTTTTCTCATCACACGTTATTAACGAATTCATCAATATAAATTATTTCAGCTCATTGGTATTATCGATACTTCGATATGAATATCAAATGATAAATAGTTTTTACAAGTGCCAGTCACCACCCACAGCTAAATACCACTGCAACCAATTGGTCCTAAGCAATTATAAAAAATATTTATTTATAAATGTAAACTGCAGAAAAAGTAGGTCCAGCATTTTATTTTCTAATTATGATTTTTTTTTTTTTTTTTTAAGATGGTATTTATATTGTGGGGTAGTTTGGTGTGGATGCGTTTGTTGAAGTTTGTACATTTGAGATCATGTGTTCCTTCTGCCAACACGCGTTGAATCTTTAATGGATTTGAACCCTCATCACTCGCCTTTAGTCTTCTATTTGATAACAACGTTCTCTCTCTTCAGGGTAATCAGCATGAAATATTAGGTTAGACATACCAGCTAGAAATTAATATAGTTTTAGAAATAGTTCCTAATATTTTCTTTGAACATCTGCCTCTAATTTCTAGAACCGTACCTTTAAATTCTTCACTAGAAACTAGTACCTGACTTGGTTTTCTAGTTAAGGTTATCTTGCTTATTAACTCGTCAATATAACCTGGCAAAATATTTCATACATTTAGCTGATGAAATTCGTTAAGTCTTACTTTGTATTGGTCGAAAACGTATTCTAGGTGTGCGAAAAGGTACTAGAACACTTTTTAGTTACTTGCTAGATTCTATTCTTTCTTGTCTCTATTTCTCATTTTTAGTCCCTTCTCTCGTTAAAACATTTATAAAAACCATTACAGATCAACAACATAATCCAATTTATTTCTTTATTTTTAGAAAAAAAAAATCACATCTTTGGTTTCTTGAAAAATAAAATTGATAAAAAGAATTCCGAATCGACTTCTAGACAGATTGACTACGTTGTTGCAATCTTCTAGAACACCGAGCACTTTGAAAAGGCACTATCCTAGATTAAACATTCTGTAAATGTCGAAGTAGTATGTGCAGGAAAAATACTATATGTAAATATAAATGTCAAGTGTATATCTTGCTCTCTTCTTCTTTGTCTCTCTCTTTCTCTCTGTCTCTTTATCTCCCTCTGTTTCTCTGTGTCTGTATGTCTCTCTTTCTGTGCCTCCATCTCTCTCTGTCTCCATCTCTTTCTTTCTCATTCTCTCTCTCCCCCTCTCCATATATCTCTCTCTCTCTCTCCATATCTCTGTCTCTCCCACCCTATATGTCTTTTTCTCTCTCTCTCTGTCTCCATCTCTCTCTCTCTCTGTCTGTCTCCATCTCTCTCTCTATCTCTTTCTCCCTCCCTCTCTCTCCTCTGTCTCTTTATCTCTCTCCCTCTCTCTGCATCTTTTTCTCTCTCTTCCCCACCTCTCTCTCTCTTTTTCTCTCTTGTGAAATATTTCATGCTGGAGGACCACGTAGAATTAAATGTTGTATCTGAATTTTCAAAATACTTAGAGAAAGGTATCTATCCTTTCTGATGCTCTCCAATACAAGATTAAACTATTTCAATACTAGAAAACTAATTCTTTTTCTTTATGGATATTGCAGTTTCTACCAGAGGCTAGATACGGACCTCCATTATATACAACTAGAAATGAGGCAAGGTTTACACCAAAATTCTAGATTATTTTTGTTGATAGAAACACTTTGGCCTCGTTATTTATTTTGAAATTACTTTTTGGCTTCGGTATTTATTTCGAAATAAAGATCTATTGAGACTCGAGCTGATAAAACACTCATCTCGTTTTAGAATGGGCCATCCATAGCAAAGCATTTAATGAATAGGTTCCTAAGGCTTTTTTCACATTAAGTAGTGGATTATAAATTTCACAGTCAACATCGGCTTAAAGTAGGTAAGGCCAGATAATGGACGTTGTAAAGAACCTCAATCCCTGAGTACCTGGGTGTTGTTTAGCTTTATAAGATATTATCCTAATTTTCAGGATGGCCTAACTTAACCTAACCCTAACTAGCACTAACCTAACCTGACGTAACCTAACTCTACCTAACCCTATTTAATGTAACCTAGCCTAACCCTAAACTAACCTAACCATACTTAACCTTACCTAACCTAGCCTAACCAAACCCTAACCTAACCTTAATCAACCTAACCTGACCTAACCTAGCTCTATCTAACCCTACCTAATATAACCTAGCCTAACCCTACCTAGCCCTACTTAACCTAACCTAACCCTACCTAACCTAACCAGACTTCTTTTTAATCTGATTTTTTAAACAAATATATTCTATTACTTTCTTATCTATCTATGGTTAATCAAATGATTGTAGTTCTGGGGTGTTTTATATTCATAGGCTTATTTCTGGAGTCGCTATTCTTAACAAGCTAATATGTGGGATAGTTTATCATTACATGGATAATCTGGGGTTACTGTTCCTTACAACGTCTCAGTTAACAATCCAACACATTTGACGACGTAACTTAACCAATTTGTGATCTTCTTGTATTCATCATAATTCTATTCTGGCTAACAGTGGTGGCTTAATGTGCATTGATGACGTAATCGGAAGCGTGCTGGTCTCTTATTCGCTTAGTTGAGGGTTCAAATCCCGCACTCGATTTCCAGCAAAGACCGTTACCTGCCCCAGCAGTCCCTTGAGCGCATAATAGAGTAAAGGTGACTGCTTCGGCCGCAATTAGGGGCCTCTTGGCGTAGGCTCCTCACTAAACGCCAGACGATTTTATTTAGATAAGTTAGGATTGTCTCAGTTACTTTGATTTTGTTCGTGTGAAGTTTGATCAGATTTTTTTTTTTTTTTTTTTTTTTTAACGGACGCCGAAAACATTTAACGGTCACTTCAGGTGACGGTTGAATATGAATTTGAATTTTGATTTGAATTTGAACTAGAATTTGAAATTATAATAATGATTACAATTTTAATTATATTTTGAATCTTAACGTTGATTTGTGTTTGTATTTTATATGTATTTCTATTCGTATTCGTATTCCTATTTATACGAGTATTCGGATTTTTATTCAAAATTCATTTTGTGTCTGAATATCTATCTGAAACCGAAACCACACTTCGGCTTTAATAAATACTTATAGGAAGAAGCAGACTCTATAGACATCATAGAATTATATAGAGTAAATATAAAGAAATAAGAAATCAAGTCCTCTAATAAACAAGAAAAAAAGAGACAAGACAATTTTTTTTTTTTTTTTTTGTAAATTTTATGAATGTCGATGGTTAATTTGCGGATAGAACGGAGACTGTTAGGAGACGAGACCAAGGCAGATAAAAGAGAACAGACAGACAAATTTACAGATAGATAATAGGAGTGAGTGCGAGAGACAGTAAAATAGATAGAGAGATCAAGTTAGAGATATATAAATAGATAAATAGGTTGATATTAGATAAAGAGAGAAGTAGAGAGAGATAGAGATAATAGACATATAAATAGATTGAAAGACAGACGGAGAGAGAAAGTAGAGAGAAAAAAGAGAAAGAAATAGAAAAGGAAAAAAAGGGAAAGGAAGACATATAGATTGATCGGTAGATAGATAGATAGATAAGTAGATAGAGAAAGTGACAGAGAGAGGGAGAGAGACAGTGACAGAGAGAGAGGTAGAGAGAGTGAGAGAGAAAGAGAAAGAAAAAAATACAAAAAGAGAGAAAAATAAAAAAGACAGAAAAGAGAAAGAGTGTGCATAATTGGGAAATAGAAAGAAAAAGAGAGAAAGAGAGAGATGTGGAGAGAATTTATGGTTTGGAAATAGCCCCAAAAAGTTGGCTCCCGGGGCAATTATTTAAGTAATTTATGGTCCAAAAACTATCACTACCGAACGAAATTCCGTGGTTTCAGGAAGTATTTAGCTTCCGTGGCTGTAACATATCGATAATGAAGGATTCCCAGTTTCAGGACAATAGTTCCATATAACACTTTAGGGTGTCTGGAAGCAGAGAAGGTTATCTATTGACCTATAAATTATGAAAAATTAAAGGCTGGAAACGAAGTTGATTATAGTGAAATTTATGAACATAGGGTTAAGAATCTAATTGCATATATCTTTTTACTTATACAGGGCCAAGCTGTAGCCCAGTAAATACCGTTTTAAACTCATGGGCAGATGATCATGAGTTCGAGTCCCGGCTGCCCAGGCTAGACGGGGAGGTGACCCTACGTCGAAAAAAAAGAACAGAGGCTTGACACAGCTGACAGGGGTTTCTCACTTCCCACTGCGTGTGAGTGGGGTTGTGAGTTGATCTATATTCTCAAAGACTCATTTCCTTTATAAAAGGGGTAGCCGATTATATATTAAACTTGAAATATATTTTCTTAGACAAACATTTGTGCTTGTAACTCCCAATATGTAAACATGTTGACCAATGGTGAGAGGTACAATTCATATTATGGACCAGAAGAGAACAGAAAGAAAATGGACAAATTATGAGCTAATCAATACTCACAAATCAGTTTAGTTGAAGTGATCACGTCCTGGCCATTGTAATCAGAAATTGTCTGAAAAAGAGATAAACAGATAAATGAATAAATCATTATAGATACATAGATAAATAAGTAGACAGCTAAATGAATAAGGAAAAAGTAAATAAATAATTATATAAATAAATAACTAAACAAACAAATTAATAGATAAACAAACAAATAACTAAGCAAATAAGTAAATTAATGAATAAAAAGCTAAACAAAAATAAACAAATAAATGAATGAATACATAAATAAATAAATAAAATAAGTACAGTAAATAGATAAAGATATGGTGACATAAAAACTGTTCTTATTTGAGATCTCTGTACTCTGAATTAATTCCTTATTGGGAAAATTGCTCATATTATTTGCTATCATGTTTTTTTTTAATCTTCTTGTAATGATCTGGCATCACAGACAAGGAAATGTGAAGACTACTTCACGGTAATTTTTTTTTAGATTTATTTTTATCTATACTTATTTATTTGTTTATTTATTCAATTATTTATTTATTTGTTTAATAATTAATAAATTGATTGATTTATTTATTTGTTTATTTATTTATATATCTATCAATCTATTTATCCATTTATCTATCAATTTTTTTATTGAAACTTTCATTTTTTTTTCTTTTTTTGAGAATTCGTCACTGTAAAGTTGGAATCAACAATTCAGAAAGGTCTGGAAAAAAATAATGGAATATAAGAAATCGATGAAATGTGCACATAATTGAATTTAATGCTACACTTATTTAATGCATAAACGTTATCATGTATAAAAAAGAATTAGTAACCAGATTGTTGCTCTGATATCTTCTAAAGACCAAATTGTTTACTTGGGTGTAAATATGTGCAAAAAATTTTTTTTTTATTGAATTAATGAAAAAGTACCTCAAAATATCCTTTTTGTGAATCATGGAATGAACTACTGAAAAGGAAACTTATCAGTTTCTGTAATTATGAAAACTTAAAATATTGGAAGACTATCGGAGAGGATTGTGGTAAAGCACTACCTCTTGCTTGGCTACCAAACATTTTGATGAAAAGAATTCTATTTATGAAGAAAAAATATTAAGAATATATATATGTATATATATATACACACATATATATATACATATATATATGTATACATATATATGTATATATATATATATATGTATATATATATACACATATATTTCATTGAAGAAAAACATCAAGAAAAAATGTCACGGGTCAATATACAAATATAATGAATAGTTATAGGAAATGTTATTTCTGTACATATATATAATGGATGAATGGGAAATATATATATATATGTATATATATGTATATATATATATATATATATATATATATATATATATATATCATTGAAGAAAATAGCAGTTGATGCATTGATGATCTTCTTATGGATGTTTTCAAGACGTCTAACTATAGACATGGCTTGTATAGAAAAGGTCGCTATGGCTGGATGTAATATACGAAAGCGCTTTACTTCGTTTATTTGTACTTTCCCAGGAGTCACTCTCGGATAACTGAACACAGCGTACCAATGTTTCACATTGGTGTATATATGTATATGTATATATATATATATTTTTTTTTTCTTTCTTTTTCTTTCTTTTTTTTAATCGGCTCATGGAATAACTGACGTAATTATACCTGCAGAATCATGTGATATCTTAAATTAAAAAATATACATATAATTTTTTCCTAGATAAATTTGAACTTGAAATTCTACAAAAATTCAGTATTCCCAGCCTTTTACGAACACCACTAAATAGCCAATTTAGAGTAAAGTAAATGCATCAGATTAATTTCATAGGATGAAAATGGATCCATAATTGTGAAACGAATGATCGTGATACGAATAATACATTTAATATTCATTTAGAAAACAAAATCATCAAATACAATAACCGGTTTTACTACAACGATCCTATGTTGCTGCACACCATAGAGGACATGTCTTTATTACTTCTTCTCCTATTCATCACCTCCCTGCTGACCACCTGAGCTCGGTTGTAGCCTTCCCTCCTCTCCTGGCTGTACACGTGACTGCTGGCCTCGCTCACTTGCTGCACACAATGCTCTATACTCTGGGTGGGTGAGGGCCAGGCAGGGACATAAATGGGGTTGTCCAGGAAAGCTCTGACTTGAACATTAGTGAGGCTGCAGGTGAGAGGAGGCCCATTGCCAACCTGGATGTTATCCAGATCTATGAGATAAGTGAGGTTCTTGGTATCTAGATTGATTTCAGAAATCTTCCTGACTATGAAGGAATCGTCACCAACTGATTCGTCATGCCCAGATTCTTTCATAAGTCTCATATCCAAGATCCTCTTGACTGCCATTCTTCTCTTCTCCTCATCCTTACTGCAGAGCATTGTCTGCGGAACTTCCTCGGGATGAGCATACCGGGAAGATCTCCTCACATTCTGCTCCACAATCTGAACATCCTCCCTTGGCTGACTCCTCAGGAAGCTGGAAGAGAACAAGTCTTGGGCCTTCAGAGAACGATGACTTGACTTTGGTGTTGAACCGGTATGGCAAGTCGACACCCACGATAAACTGGACAATAAGCCTCAGGATGTGAAGCTGGTTCCCCTTCAGTTTATGATGAACAACCCAAATCCTGCAGAACCTGAGAGCCGTTGTGAGCCACCTAGAATATAAGACTGGACCTATCTGCAGGTAAGCAAGTCTATCAGTTGTGACCCCAGTCCTGATGGCACTGCCAATCATATAACCTTAGTACTGGCTACCTCCCTTGGAAGGGGGAAAAAGCCTTGGTATATGTATGTATGTACTGGCCAGTACTCAGGTCGTCAATCACAGTTTGTGCAAGCTCAACGAGTGGAGGGCCAACTGTGATTCTTTCAAACCTCGGATTCATTTCTAACTCAGTGGCAGAGTCCAGCATCTTGGCAAGAGGACCGACCAGACCGTGTAGTCACAAACAATCCAGACCAGTTTCCTCCCAATCTTCCGCTCTATCCACTGCATGACCGCCCCCTTGCCACCCTGTGTTTGTGTTGGTGCTGTCCCCTCCAATGGCCTTCAGGGTCTGGTCTATGTTCCTCTCTTTGAGGCAGTTCACAATGTTATCTGCCACTATCTCAGCTGGTTTCTTGATGTCATCTTTCTCTGGAGTGAAATGCCACAAGTATTTCCCTTCTGGCTCACTGCAGCAGATGTAGTGTTCCTGTTTCACCATAGCAGGGAACAACTTGGCAGAATCTTCAACTTTCATGAACACTTTAGTGTCATCCCTTCTCCCATGAAAAAACAAACAATTGATTCCATTTTCTCTTATCCTCTTATCAAACTCCTCTTCTAGATTACTGACAATTTTCTCCTGAACTCTCCTTACTTTGTTATGATTTATCACAAGATGAACGTCAACAGGTGTTATCAGACCACCGTCAATCCAGGCAGCTGTTGCTATCTCTGCAGTTTCTCTGAGACCAGTGTGGTGTCCCGTGCTCGCCCTAAGCTATCTTCGAGATATCTTTCCCATTTCGAATCTTATGCCTGGGGCGTTTAAAATAATTATTTTCTGGGTTAGGGACAAAGTCATCGTTCTCCTGGTCACTATTCGAATCAGCCATGGGAAAGCCATTAAACCCCGAAACAAAATTTATTTTTTGTTTATATACACTAAAATCTAAAAAAAAAAAAAAAAAAAAAGGCCATTTTTTTTAGCTGACCTCCCGCTATATCACACCCATATATATATATATATATATATATATATATATATATATATATATATATACTCGTATGTGTATATATATATATACTTGTATATATAGATGTATATATATATATATATATATATATATATATGCTTTGTTACGTTTAGTTTCTCTTTACCGGGGGTCACTCTTGCTTAACTGAACACAAGACACCATTTTTTTTATATTAGCATACACACACACACACAACACACACACACACACACACACACACGATACATATATATATATATATATATATATATATATATATATATATATATATATATATTTGTGTGTGTATGTATGTATGTATATATGGTATAGCCGTTATCGATGTTTAAGAATCCGAACCCTTTCAACCTTTTCATACCAAAGCTTTCGATTACTATGTTCAGATTTTTGAACCGGATTCTGAGGAGAGCGTTGGGTGATTCAGCACATACGTTTAAATCCTTTTCAGATGTAATCAATAAAGATTCCATCCTTTTCATGGCTCACTCAACCCTTTCGGCAGAAGTCTGATTACTACAGCATTTGGAATTCCAGTTTGTAAAGTTTATAATTTTGTTTTTTATTTATGTGTGTTTTCTGAAAACAAAAGCAGAAATATGTAGTAATGAATGGAATATAAGTCAAAATTTACAAATATTTTTTATTCTTATGTACAGAAGAAAATTTTTGAATTCTATTTTTTTGTGTGTTTTCTGCAAACAAAAGCAGAAATATGTAGTAATGAATGGAATATAAGTAAAAAATTTATTTTTTTTTGTTATTCTTATGTACAAAAGAAAATTTTTGAATTCTATTTTTTTCTGACAATCTTTTGTACATTAAAAATAAAAAAGTAAAAAATTTTTAACGAATATTTTGTACTAAGTGTTTGCTAATCTTTTGCACAAAGGAAAAAAACAAGACTGATTTTTCTACCAATCTTATTTACAAATGACAAATAAAAATAACCAGTCAAACGGAAAATAGCTGTAACGATAAAAACATACGTACTTTGTATCCTTTTCCTATAGATCTTGAGTCTAAAATGTTGCTTCTCAACCATTTCTGCATTAAAAAACCTTTAAACACAAAATACAATTGTTTGATTATATCCATTTTCTTTTCTTTTGTCTATAACCAGTTTGTCGTCTGTATTCTTCAATATTCGTTTTTGCAATAGAAGTAAACAAATCAATTAAGAACTAAATGAATTACTAAATATATGAATAAATAAATAAATTAGATATGAAATGAATAATTAAATAAATTAATAGATGAATAACCAAATAAAGTAATAAATAAATAAATAAGGATATGGGTAAATAAATAGATAAATAAGTAAAGAGATAAATAATATATAAATAATGATATGAAGAAGTAAATAAACACAAATAAGTAAGAAAATGAATAAATAAGTAAACAGGTAAATAGACGCATAAAAATATAAACAAATAGATGGATAAACAAATGAATAAATGTGTAGATAAAATAAATATTCAAATTAACATATAAATGAATAAACGAATAAATAGATAAATAAACACAAAAAAGTAAATAAAACCCGCATTAGAGAAAAGACAAAATAATAATAATAATAATAATAATAATGATAATAACAATAATAGTAATAATAATAATGATAATGATGATAATATTAATAATAATAATAATAATAATAATAAATAATGATAATAACAATAATAATAATAATCCTTGATTGCATTTACTCCATATTCTTTCTCCCCTGCCCATCACTTCGTCTCCAAGGGAGACACGACTGTGTTGGCTGTATGGCGTGTGACAGGAGAAACACTTTAATAAGACACCAACATACCTGTACTCACAATCTTTATGAGTCTTGGTCCCTATCCGTCCGAGGCGTCGCTTTGATCTCTCTCTCTCTCTCACTATCTCTCTCTCTCTCTCTCTCGCACTCTCTATTTCTGTCCAAGGTGACGCAAAGATCTCTTCTTCTTCCTCCTCTTCATCATCTTCTTGCAGAAGCTTCCCCACTCAAGACATCCCAACTTTCAATCAACTCTCTTCCATCTCTCCCCCTTTCTCTCTCTCTCTTTTCCTATTGTGATTTCTCTTTTCTCTCTAAAAATATTCCTCATTTTCTCTTTCACTCCTCCCACCTCTTTCTATCTCTCTCTTCCTCCCTCTCTTTCTTTCTTTCCTACCCTCTCTCTCTCTCATCTACCCTCCCTCTCTTTATCTCTTCTTAAATTTATTTCTCCCTTTCTCTTTAAAAATATTCCTCATTTTCTCTTTCACTCCTACCGCCTCTTTCTTTCTCTCTCCCCTCCCTTCTCTCTCTCTCTCTCTCTCTTTCTTTCTCCTACCTCCTCTCTCTCTTTTCATGTTGTTATTCCTTCTTTTCCCAATCTCTCTTCCTCATTTTCTCTTTCTTTCCTCCACCTTTTTCTTCCACTATCTTTTTTCCTCATTTTCTCTTTCTTTCCTTTACCTCTTTCTCTCTCTCCTACCCCTCTCTCCCTCTCTTTCCTGTTTTTCTCCTTCACTTCCCCTTTTCCTTCTCATTTTCTCCTTTCCTTTTCTCCCTTTCTCTTTTCTCCCTTTCTACTCCCTCTCATCCCTTCCTCAACCTTCCCATCCCTCCCTCCTCCATCCCAACCCTCCCTCTTATCCCTCCCTCCCACTGCTCTCTAATCCCTCAATTCTCCCTCCCATCCCTCTTTAATCCCTACCTCCTCCCTCTCATCCCACCCTTATCTCTCCCTCCTTTCCACCTCTCCCTCCTCCCTCCAATCTCCCTTCTACCCATCCCTTTTATCTCTCCCTCCCATTCCTCTCTCTCCTTCCTCCATTCTCCCTCCCATCCCTCTTTAATCCCTACCTCTTCCCTCCCACTCTACCCTTATCTCTCCCTCTTATGCCTTCATGCCTCCTCCCTCCTTCCCACCCCTCCCTCCCTCCTCCCTCCCACCCCTCCCTCTTATCTCTCCCTCCCATTCCTCTCTCTCATCCCTCCATTCTCCCTCCCATCCCTCTTTAATCCCTGCCTCCTCCCTCCCACTCTACCCTTATCTCTCCCTCTTATGCCTTCATGCCTCCTCCCTCCTTCTCACCCCTCCCTCCCTCCTCCCTCCCACCCCTCCCTCTTATCTCTCCCTCCCATTCCTCTCTCTCATCCCTCCATTCTCCCTCCCATCCCTCTCTTTAATCTCTACCTCCTCCCTCCCATCCCACCCTTACCTTTCCCTCCTCCCTCCCTTCCATCCCTCCGTCCTCCCTTCCCTGAGGCAGAATTCTTCACTCTGTCCATTACAAGTTCAAGCAGATAATCTACTGTGTTTCTGCCAATCCTATCATTTCCATTTCGTGTCTACTTGGAGCTTCATCCTCTCTCAGCAGTGAAGCCTCTCTTACCTACGTCTGCTTGTCGTCAGGCGATTTTAATCAGATAAAATGATGATGTTGCCTCATAATGATGATGAAGATGATGATCATAATGATGGTCGTGATGATGGACATGATGATGGGGAAAATGATAGTGATGATGATGTTGATGATGATGATGATTATGATAATGATGATGATGTTGATGATGATGATGAAGATGGCGACAACGATGGTGATGATGATGACGATGATGATGTTGACAATGATGATGATGATGATGATAATGATGATAATGATGAATAGGAGGAGGGAAATAAGGAGAAGACGGAGGAGGCAGAAGAAGAGTGGGAGGAAGAAGGGAGGAAGAGGGTAGGGAAGAGCAGTAGAAGGAGGAGGGGTGGAAAGTGAGGACGAAGAGGAGGAGGAGAGGAAGAGGAGAGAAGGCGACTTAGATGAGTAAGAGGAGGAGGAGGAGGCGGAGGAAGAAGTAGAAGAGAAGGAGAAAAGGGAAGAAGAGTAGGAAAGGGAGGACGAAGAGCAGGAGGAGGGGAAGAGGAGAGAAGATGATTTAGAAGAATAAAAGGAGAATGAGGAGGAGGAGGAGGTAGAGAAAGAGGAAGAGATGTGGAAAAAGGAGGAGGTAGAAGAGAAGGAGGAAAGGGAGGACGAAGGGCAGGAGGAGGGGAAGAATAGAGAAGATGAGTTAGAAGAATAAGAGGAGAATGAGGAGGAGGAGGAGGAGGTAGAGAAGGAGGAAGAGAAATGGGAGAAGGAAGAGGTGGCAGAGAAAGAGGAAAGGAAAGACGAAGAAAAGGCGGAGGGGAAGCAAAGAGAAGATGAGTCAGAAAAATAAGAGGAGGAGGAGGAGGAGGAGGAGGAGGAGAAGGAGGAGGAGGAGGAGAAGAAGGAGGAAGAGGAAGAAGAGAATGGAGAGAAGGAGGAAAGGAGAGGGAGAGAAGGACAAATAATTTCTTATGTAAGTAATATAAATTAGACGTACTAAGTGAAGAAATAAGAAAAAGGCTAAAAGAACAGAAAGGGACGTAATGCAGAGATGTACTTTTGTATAAACCCGTGAGCGTAAAGAGTAAATAGTAAATAAAGAGCTGAAGAAAAGGGATGAAATAAACAAAAAATAAACGAGTGAATAAATAAATGAATAAAAAAGTAAATAGGTAAATAAACAATAAATAAAATGTAAATAGATAAATAAATGCCTAATAAATGAAAATATATATAAATATATATATACACAAATAAACCCATAAATGGGTAGAATGATAAATACATAGTTAAATGAAAAAACAAATAAAGATGAAAGGGATGTAAGGTTCAAATAGGTAAGAAAACTAATTTAAACAATGTTTTTCCATTTACATAATTCTGTACTAAAACGCGTGTATATGTATGCATATATATATATATATATATACATATATATATATATATATATATAATACTGATGACCCACTTTCGGAGAAGAATAAGCGAAGATATAGAGATCTGTATATTTCGATCACTTACTGTGATCCTCATATCTGCCGAAGAGGATCACAGTAAGTGATCGAAATATACAGATCTCTATATCTTCGCTTATTCTTCTCCGAAAGTGGGTCATCAGTATTATTTTACATATGTGCTACGACATATCTTTGTTGTGGGATACATATATATATATATATATATATATATATATATATATATATATATATATACATATACACGGTATAAGTATATATATGAATACAGACTAACACATACATATATATATATACATATATATATATATGTGTGTGTGTGTGTGTGTGTGTGTGTGTGTACATGCGTACATGTGTTAATCTGTGTGATTGTGTACCTATACAATACGATGTACAGCTTTGCAAGTTCAAGTGACCTTACGATCACCTGTTGTTCACATAAGTACGTTCTCCTCCTCTTCATAATTGTCAGAGGAGATATTCATGGGCATCTAATCCGAGGCAGTGGACACAGTTGCATATTAGAGCTATATGTTGGGGATATATACATATATACATATATATATATATATATATATATATACATATATATATATATGTATAAATATATGTATACATATATATATACATATACATATATATATATACATATACATAAATATATATATATATATATACATAAATATATATATACATATATATATATTATTTGGATGATGGAGAACATAAACACAGGGGAAGGATACTTATCAATATATATTTATATATACATATATATATATATATATATATATATATATATATATACCTATACCTATGAAGCCGTTTAGGATTATGTACATGCATATAGTAGTGATAGAATACGCAAAACGAGCACAAGGTAGTGATTAGACTGTTCTACAATGTTTTTAATCTGGTTCACGTTGGACGGCTTTATTAAGTTAGGAAAAGGTTTTACTTCTCAAAGACTGTTTTGATATATTAATTTAATAGTTACCAGCTCAAAAGATTCTGTTCTACTTCAAAATAGATGTTTTTAGTTACCTATGAACAATGTTCATCCTCAAAAAAATAACATTTGATATCTTTTAGTTTTTATTATAATATTTTTATTATTATTATTATCATTATTATTTTTTTTTTCTTTTGCGGACCTGGCCCTATGGGCAGCAAAAAGATTAATGACAGAGATTTGGGGGACCTGTCTATAAAGGTAAATACAGTTTATAAACATCAATTTACAAATTATTTTCGACATCTTATCTGGCTACATGGAGTACCATGAACATAACGAGTAAAAAAAAAAAAAAAAAAAAATATATATATATATATATATATATATATATACATATATACACATACATACATACATTATCCATTTCAATTTAGTAGTTTTATGTCAGATGTATATCATGCATTATCTCGAGCTTCCTTATTTCAATATGTTCAGCTCGGCAGTGTCCACTGCATCTTGCTCTTCTCTTCTTCTTTCCTTCCTCTTCCTCCACATGCTCTCCTACTCTTCCTCCACATCCTCTCTATTTGACTGCTCTTTTTACCCCACCCTCACCCCTCTTACTCCTCCGCTTCATCTTTCAGCTCCTGCTCTCTTTCTCTTTCTCCACCTACACTCATTACTCCTGCATTTCCTCTCTAAGTCTGCCCACTCTCTTTACCTCCTGCTCTCTTTCTCCTCCTACTTCCTTCTCTTCAACCTCATCTTTCTCATCCTTCTCCTCCTCCGTTTGTCCCCCTTCTGAACAATATATAGCATAAGCTTTAAGACTCTATTACCGTCATTTACCTTTCTTTGATGCAGTATATGAGGAAAAGAAGAAATATTGGGTCCGCCTGTGAAGAGCCTACTTTATATATGGCATTAGCGAAAATGGCACGTTATCTTTTAGAAGTGAAAGTTAATCTGTTATAGCAAACGACCTCGGCACAGCGACTGGGTACATGACTGACGTGAAAAGCGAAAGTCGAAGCAGGGAAGTTAATTTTTCTTTTTCTTTTTTTTTTTCTCCCGAAAAGGGCTTTTGACAAAATCATGGGCGATTGTCATGTTGTAAAATGATAGTACAATATTAATAACTGGAGGGGTGTCAGTAAAAAAGCGTGTATATATATATATATATATATATATATATATATATACACATATACACACACACACACATATATATACATACAAACATTCATTCGTACATACATACATACATACATACATATATATATATATATATATATATATATATAAAGCTCCAATTTCATTTTAAAGGGGTTATTATGCCCGACATTACGATTCCCGTACTGGCATCGTCTTCAAGGTTATAATGGGTTACATATACTGAACTCGTTTTTCTGTGGTCCGGGATGCAACTCGGAGAGGACCTGGGTGATGTCCTCGCTCCGTTGATCATGACGAAATATTTACCATTCAATATACTAAAATGTACATAAATACATCAAGAGTGAAACAAAACCAATAACATACAATAAAAGTAAGACAAAAAGGTTACATGAGGAACACAAGATTTGAGAAAAGGGTGGCGAGAACAACCAAGGTCCTCTCAACAGTTGCATAAAAACGAGTTCATTACATGTTACCCATTATAACCCCTGAAGACGATTCCTGGACAGGAACCGAAACGTTGGGTTTAATAAACCCTTCAAATCGAGACTGGAGCTTTACTCTCTTCCTCAATATGGATCCCAGACTCCAAATATTTGTGTTAATAGGACACACACACACACACACACACATATATATATATATATATATATATACATATATATATAGAGAGAGATATATAGATATATGTGTATATATACAGTATTATATATATATATATATATATATATATATATATATATATATATATATATATATACGTAAGCGGAGTAGGAAACACAGGAGTCCTAGTCTTGAGTTTATTCCTGACTAGTTTTGCAGGTATGCTTTTTCAAAGGAATGGGTTTACAAACGGGCTGTGGGGAATAAACTCAAGACTAAGACTCCTGTGTTTCCTACTCCGCTTACGTCAACCTGTCAGAATGTCTCAACAATATATATATATATGTATATATATATATATATATGTATATATATATATTATATATACATATATATATATATATGTATATATATATGTATATATACATATGTATATATATACACACATATATGTATATATACATATATATATATATATATATATATATATATATATATATAGTGTGTGTGTGTGTGTAATTGTGTGTGTTCGAGTCGTTTTTTATCCTATCATTATATTTATCATTTTATCAGAGATTTCTAACCTTGTGGACAATATTGCGCTAAAGAGAGTGAGAGAGAGAGAGAGAGAGAGAGAGAGAGAGAGAGAATTCTTGTTTAGTGGTTAGTTTCCAGTTACAAAAGAATGTTGACTGCCTCTGGTTCCTTGGGACATCAACAGAGTTTCTAAGATATTGAAATGAATCTTGGGGCGTCCTGTAAGCATAGGAACATTCCTTCTGTTGAATGAAATTGTCTGGTGCCACTCAAAATGAAAAAGAAATAAAACAATAACACAATTGTCAGTATAGTGGTCCACAGATCGAATAAAGGTTTTGAATGTTAGCAAAAAAAAAAAAAAAAAAAAAGTATATCTCTATATCTATATATGTATATATATATAAGTATATATATACACATATACATATATGTATATATACATATATATATATACATATACATACACACATATATATATGTATATATGTGTGTATATATATATATATATATATATATATATATATATATATATATATATATATATATATATATATATATATACATACATATATAACACGTGTTCTTGGAGAAAAAAAATTATATCCTTCGTCCTCTACCTACAACAGTCTACTTATAAATTCTGTTTTCTAAGAGGAGGGTTCTAGAATCAGTAATTGTTTACAGCTCAAACACTATAGAACAAAACAGAGGCATGTTTGATATTGCACCCCCGTTGATTAATTCAATTCCTGCAGCTAGAAAGACTTTAGAATGGCGCTCCGTGGGTTGCCACGGCCTAGTGTCCCTTCCTTTAGCTCTTTTACTTCTTTTTCTCTTTCTTCTTCTTTTTCTTTTACTCCTTTTTTGTTGTTGTTCTTTTCTCCTTCTTTTATTTTTCTTCTTGTTTTCTTTTTCTTCTTTTCTTCTTTTTTCTTTTCTTCTTTACTTTTTCTTCTCCTTCTTCTTCTTTTCTTCTTCCTCCTTCTCTTCCTGCTTTAGGTCATCTTCCTCTTCCTCCTCTTCTTCTCCTCCTCCTTTTCTTCTTTTATTTTTCTTCTTGTTTTCTTTTTCTTCTTTTCTTCCATTTTCTTCGTTTTCTTCTTTTCTTTTTCTTCTCCCTCTTCTTCTTTTCTTCTTCCTCCTTCTCTTCCTGCTTTAGGTCATCTTCCTCTTCCTCTTCTTCTTCTCCTCCTCCTCTTCTGCGTCTGAGCACTTGAAAAGGCTTCAACGAGCGAAACGTTACACGTTTAATACAGGGTCCATCTTCACGTCGTCTACTGTGACCAAAATTCTATTCAGTTGATGAAGATTTTTGGTGTGGTCACGGGACAATAAAAAAATAATAATAAAATAAAAATAAATAAATAAATAAATAAATGAATAAGATAAAAATAAATAAAAATTAATAAAATATATAAAAAATAAATAAATAAATTAAGTTTCTCACTACCAATGTTTATTTATAGATTTTACTCTAGATGTAGCAATGTAGCAAGGCGATCTTGTTTAGATGAAAAAAAAAAAAAAAGTGTGCGGACAATTAGCTTCAGCTATGGGCAGGAAGTCAGCTGGCAAACCTTTTTGTGAAAATCTTAGGCAGCTGGCACAGCGGCGCAACCAGTTGCATGAAACCTATCGCACACACACACACACACTGTTACGCCCCGCGATCGGTTTCATGCAACTAGTTGCATCGATGCATGAGCTACCTTAGTGTGAAGGTCAACTTACATATTTTATTCTGTCTACGTCCAGGGGATTTTATTCAGCTCCAAGAGTCCCGCTGACAGTCAAATTATCAGTCAACAATTTTCTCTGTGTTCGTCTTCTTAATGACAACTTATCAATCAGTCAATCAATCAAGTGTTAAGAAATATGAAAACTAAAATAAGAAAGAGAAAAGAAAATTGAGAAGGAGGAGGAAGATAAAGAGGAGGAAGAGGCAGAAGAGAGAAAGGAGGAGGAGGAGGAGAAGAGAAGTAGACGGAAAAGGAAGGAGGAGAGCACTGAAGAATGGAGTGGGTAGAGCCAAGACCTAAATTTTCGAGAAAATTTAAAGCGAATGAAAGAGGAGGAAGAGTAGAAGAGGAGGAGGAGGGCGAGAAGGAGGAGAAGGAAGATGAGGAGGGGAAGGAAGAGGAGGAGGTGGGGGAGGAGGAAGAGGAGGTGGAGGAGGAGGAAGGAGAGACAGAAGAATGAAGGTGGGGGTCACTGAATGACAGAGAGGGTAGAGTGAAGACCTAACGCTTCGGGAAGATTAAAAGCGAATGAAAGAGGAGGAAGAGGAGGAGAAGAAGGAGGAGGGGAGGAGGAGGAAGAGGAGGAGGAGGAGGAGAGGAATAGACGGGAGAAGGAAGACGGGGTTACTGAAGAGGGAAGAGGGAAGACCTAATGCTTCGGGAAGATTAAAAGCGAATGAACGAGGAGGAAGAGGAGGAGAAGTAGGAGGAGGAGGAGGAGGAGGAAGAGGAGGAGGAGGAGGAGACGGAAGAGGGAAAATCGGGGTCACTGAAGAACGGAGTGGATAGAGGAGCGAAGACCTATGCTTCGGCAAGATTAAGATCGAATGAAAGAGAAGGAAGTAGGGTAGAAGAGGAGCAGGAGAAAACGGAGGAGGACGAGGAAGAGGAGGAATAGGAGGACGAAAATGAGGAGAAGGAGGAGGAGGAGAAGGAGGAGGAGGAGGAGGAGAAGAATGAGGAGGAGGAGGAAGAGGAGGAGGAGGAGGAATAGAAGGAGGAGAAGGAGGACGAGGAGGAGAATGAGGAGGAATAGGAGGAGGAGGAGAATGAAGACGAGGAGGAGAATGAGGAGGAGGAGGAAGAGGAGGAGGAGAATGATGACGAGGAGGAGGAGGAGAATGAGGACGAGGAATAGGAGGAGGAGGAGAATGAGGAGGAGGAGGAGAATGAGGAGGAGGAGGAGGAGGAGGAGGAGGAGAAGAAGGACGAGGCTTCATCTGAAGGTCTTCGCAAGGAGGAAGAACTCTGGAGCGCGGAGCGTGACGGGGAAATATCACAGCGGGTGTACGCCTCTATGTATCTTGGCGGGCGGGGAGGAGGAGGGAGGAGGAAGGAAGGAGGAGGTGGATGGAGGAGGAGATAGAAGAGGAGGATGTGGATGGAGAATGGAGGAAAAGGGAGGAAGAGGGAGAAGAGAGTAGGGAGGAGGAAGAGGAGGAGGTGGATGGAGGAAAGAGGAAGTGGATTGAGGGTGATTAAGAAGAGGAAGAAGAGGAAAATGACGAAGTAAAGGAGGAGGAAGAGAGAAGGAAGAGGAGGAAGAATAGGGGAAGATAGGAAGGAGGAAAAGGAGTAGGTGGATAGAGGAGGGAGGGAGAAGAGGAGGGGGAAGAGGAAGAAGAGAAAGATGAGTAGGGAAAGGAGGAGGAAGAGGAGGTGAAGGAGGAATAGGAGGTGGATGGAGGACGGAGGAGAAGGAGGGAGGGGGGTAGAAAGAAGAGAGGAGGGAGAAGAGGAAAATTAGAAGGAAGATGAAGAAGAGGAGGGAAAAGGACGAAGCAGAAGATGAGGAGGGAAGTGGGGAAAGAGGAAGAAAAAGGAAAAGAGAAGGACGAAAAAGAGGAATAGGAGGAGGAGGGAAGAAGGAGGAAGAGAAGAAATAGGAGGTAAGAGGGAGAGGGAGAGGAGGAGGAAAAAAAGGAGGAGGAGGAGGAGGAGGAGGAGGAGGAAGTGGACTAAAAAAGAGGAAGAGGAGGGAGGGGGAAGAGGAGGAAGAGTAAGAAGAGGAGAAGAAAGAGAAGGTGAAGGTGGTGGTGAATGTTATGTATTGTTGAAAGAAAAAGAAAAAAAGAAAAAGAAAAATAGAGAAAGACAAAAGGGAGAAATGACGTCTCCAAAAGAAAAAGAAAGAATGAAAAAAGAAGAGAGAAAAAAAAAGAGGAAACATAAATTTCAACCAGGATAAAATTGAGAAAGTTCCCTGAGTATCACTACGGATTTTTTTTTTCTTTTTTCTTTTTTTCTTTTTAGTCATGGCCGAACTAAGTAGAAAGGAGGGTGTGGGTATGGGGAATGCTCATCCCCCCCCCTGTTGTCAGTCCGCCTTAGAGGAGACAAATTTAATCTGGAAAGATCTTGGACCCAATCCGGACACCGAGGTCAGCCCTCAGGGTTGCACCTCCAAATGTATGCGAGAAAGTTCATGACATTTGAGGGTGCCCGGTAGGGAGATGCCTCTTCCTGACGTCCTTCTCGTAGGGTAACAAAATCTCGTTTGCAATGTTAGTGGCAGTCGGAAAAAGGGGGGGGGAGGGTGTGGAGGAGGAGGAAGAGAAAGAGGAAGGAAAAGAGGAAGGGATGGAGGTGGAAGAGGAGGAACAGGCAGAAGAGGAAGGATATAAGAGAAAGAGATGTTACTGGCAGTCGGAAAGGAAGAGGAGGAAGAGAAAGAGGAAGAGAAAGAGGAAGAGATGGAGGTGGAAGAGGAGGAACAGACAGAAGAGGAAGGATAAGAGAAAGAGATGGAAGAGAGGAAAGAAGAAGAAGAGGGGAAGAAGTGGGAAAGATGGAAAAGAAGGAAGAGAAGGAAGAGATGGGAATAAGATGGAACAGGAGGAAGAGCTGGACACATACAGGAAGAAAAGGAACAACGAAAATAAAAGACACAAAAAGGAACAATGATTTGTAGGAAATATATTAAGATGAAGATTATAAAGGCTTACAGACATGAAATGAATCCAGTTGTGTTGATTCATTTGTATCGTCCACGATGGATTCTCTATAAAGACCATTAATTATTTGTTAATATTTGTTAACATTTCACATGAAATTTCATTTCAGGCATGGAGTACTGCATGCGGTTTGATTATTAATATTTCATTTCGCGATGAATGAAAATTATCTTATAATTTGTTTGACGAGGACCAAGTTAAATTTATATTTAAGGAGGAAATAAACAGAAACTGGGTTACGAATAGAGGTCAACAAATGGAATAGATTGACGAGTTAAACACCATATGAGGACGGAGCCTTTATTTGTACGACGTTTCGCTTATTACAGCTTTTTCAAGTAAAAGTTGAGATACAAATGCTTGAGATTAAATAAGGGGAAAGGAGGGAACGGGGAGAGAAAAGAAGAAGGGGGGGGAAGGAAGAGGAGGAGGAGGAGAGGAGGAGGAGAAGGGGGGGGATTGAACACTGGGAAAGGATGAGAAAAGAATGGAATAGACTTGGTAACAAGGCAGTTAGCGCTGAAACTATCGGTTGTTTTAGGAAAAGGTTAAGTAGCTTTATGGATGGGGATGTTAGGTAGTAATGGACATGGAACTGTCTAGTGTAGGCCTTATGATCCCTTGCAGTCTCCTTCTTTCATATGTTCTTTAGTTGGGATAAAACACGTGGCGTAAAAGAATTGTAGTAATATGTGTTTCTAATCTTAGGAACCATAATGCAATAAAGAACCGGAATTATAGAGGTGATATGGAAGACTCGATGAGGGATAATACAATTTAAAACTGACCCTTTTTTTGCTGTGATGAAGAGTTTAGTCTTAATCCATAAAGGAATACTTAATGAATTAATCTGTGGGAGTGTCGCTGAAATTCCTATAATATTTACTGCTTAAAACCTAGAAAGAGTTTAGAAAGAAATACCAATCTTCTAGTTTTATATGATCTTATGAAAACAACTGGGTGACCGTCATGTATGTCATTTCCGTTTATGTAAAGAAAAAAAATGTACACAAAATATACATACACAAGAACAATGTTATAGTTCTTAGTTTCCCCCATAGGAATAAACACACCTATACACAAATAGAATCCACAGAATTACAAACTTATTTAGGTGACCTGTAAATCCAGATTTCAGAGAAAGGAAAAAAAATTGTACAAAGATACGGATAGTACGATCACTGTCTGCGATCCTCTTCAGCGCGTTTAAACATTTGGGTTGGTGGGCTTATATCCTAGGCGGGAGATACATAGTGGGGACGTGGGAGGGCAAGCATGGTAACATATGGTCAATTTTGTGCGCCAGGTGATGGTGTTAGGTTTGGGTATAACCACGCTGAAGAGGATCACATATAATGATCGTAATAAGCGTACCTTCGTACATTTTTTTCTTTCTCAGAAAGTGGGATTTACAGTTTATTTTTATAAACGTTTTAGAACATTTAACTTACTTGATGGTGGTGTCAACCCTAGATGAACAAGGTATAACCACGCTATAGATCATGGATACTGATCGTAATATACATACATTCTTACATCATTTTTTCTTTCCTCCGACAGCTGGATTTACGGTTCATTTACAACTGTATTAGAACATTTAACTTGCTTATACGGATGACTTAAAACCCATTCCCCGTGCTGCAGCAGCCGATGCAGGACAAATTGCAACATGGCACCTACCAAATGTGCGACAGTGCACGGCCACGCGTGTGTTGCTAGAGAGGGATCCGGGGCAGCAGATCCGAAGCGGGTTTTCGAAAGGAAACTAAGGATAGCAGGTGGACCGGGAGGGAATTACAGATGACAGAATGATAGAAGTCGAGTTGTGGTGGTATGAAGATGATCTAGATGGATGGATGGCTGGATGAGAGCCCGGGTGGAAGAGTTAGAAGACGCGGAAGAGGAGGAAGACGTGGAAGAGAGGGAAGAATTGGAAGAGGAGGAAGCGGAGGAGGACGAGGAGGAAGAGGAGAAAGAGGAGAACGAAGAGGAAGATTTGGAAAAGGTGAAAGAGGAGAAGCGATGGAGGTGGAAGAGAAGGTATAGACAGAAGAGGAAGGATAAAAGCGGAGGAGAAAGAGGAGAAACAGGAGAACGAGGAGGAAGAGGAGGAAGAGTTGGAAAAGGTGAAAGAGGAAGAGGAGGAGGAGGAAGAAGAGAAGGAAGAGTTGAAAGAGGTGAGAAAGGATGAAAATGTGGAAGAGGTGGAAGAGAAGGAAGAGGTAGAAGAGGAGGAAGAATTGGAAGAGGTAAAAGAGGATGAGGAAGCGGAAGAGGAGGAAGATATGAAAGATGGGAGAAGAAAGAGGAAGAAAAAGAGGAGGGGATGGTGGTGGAAGAGGAGGAAAAGTTGAAAAAGGTAAAAAAGGGGGAAGATGTGGAAAAGGAGGAAGAGAAAGAGGAATGGAAAGGAGGTGGAAGAGGAGAAAGAAGTTGTAGGTGGAAGAGGAAGAACGGATATGAAAAGAATGATAACAGAAAGAGGTGGAAGAGGAGGAAAAAGGGAAGAAGTGGGAGAGACAGAAAAGAAGGAAGAGAAAGAGAAGAGGAAGAAAAGGAAAAGGTGGATTAAGTTGAAAAGATGGAAGAGGGAGAAAGGAAGAAAGAGATGGAGGCGAGGAAGAGTTGGAAAATGTGGAAGAGGAAAAGATAGAAGAGGAAGGATGAGAGGAAGAAGAAGAGGAAGAGGTGGAAAAAGAAAAAGAGAATGAAAAGGAAAAGAAGAGGAAGAGATGGAAGAAGAGGAAAAGATGAAGGTGAGGATAAGAAAGGAGTGGAAGAGTTGGAGGAGGTGAAAGAGATGGAAGATGAAGAAGTGGAAGAGGAGGAAAAGGTGGAAGAAATGGAAAAGATGAAAGAGGAGGATAAGGAAGGGGAGGAAGAGTTCGAATAGGTGGAAGAGGTAGAAGAGGAGGAAAAAGTGGAAGAGGAGGAAAAGGTATAAGTAGAAAATTTGAAAGAAGTGGAAGAGGAAGAAGATATGGAAAAGCGAAAGAAGTAGAAGAGGTGGAAGAGGGGAAGACAATGAAGTTGATGGAGCTGGAGATACTGAAAGAGATGAAAACGACGAAAGAGTTGGTGAAGAAGTGAAGTTGGTGGAAGAGGTAGTGGAAGAGGTGGAAGTGGTGAAAGAGAAGATAGTGGAAAAACGTAGAGCAAGAGTTGGCGGAAACATTATCATAATATTTGTTGTCACTGTATATCTCACACTGTATATGTATTATCGTGCGTTAGTGGCGTAATCGTAAGCATACTGGTCTCGCATTCGCTTAGTTATGGGTTCGAATCCCATACTTCTCTCCGATTCCCAGCAATAAGTGTAACTTCCCCCCCAACAGTCCCCAAAGAGCACATGTCAAAGGTGACGGCTTCGGCCGCAGATACGTGCGTATTGGAGGAAACTCCTCACATTCTCATTCTTCTATAGCCACGTATAAAACCTATTACAGTCCCTCCTCCCCATATATGTTGTGATCTCATCGAAGCGGTGAGTCCACAAAGGTCAGGTTCTCAATCTGGGGCCCATTGCCTGCTGTTACACGTTATGCGTTTCCATATAATGTGAGGAATCTGAATATATAGAAAAATCTTACCTCTGTCATGGCGGAAGAAAGGTAATATCATTATGAATGTCAGTTTTGTAATAAAACAAAGAATTTCTTTTCATCAACATTTCATCATCGTTATCATTATTATCATCATTACTATTATTATTATTATTATTATCATTAGTAGTATTGTTATTATTATTAATATAGTTATTATTATCATTATTATTATTATTATTATTAGTAGTAGTAGTAGTAGTATTTAATATTATCATTATCGTTAATATTAACATTATTATTATTATTATAATTACAATTATTATTATTTCATATTACTA
>NC_134796.1:60321569-60329069 GCF_046742065.1 Oratosquilla oratoria | reverse complement strand
GGTCACTTTGTTTTTTCTTGAACAAAAGTCTTTTCTGTGAGAGGTTCAGTCATGCTGAAATAATAATAAAAAGAAAGACAATAAGATTTACAAAAATAAAAAGGAAAATGCAAGAAGGAAACTGTATTATAATGTTGTAATGATTATGATAATAAAAGAATTAATAACATTAATAATGGTGATAAAAATGGTAATAGTGATTATGATGACATTATAATAATAATGGTAATAATAATAATAATAACAATAATGATAATAATAATAATAATAATAATAATAATAATAAAACATGTAATAATAGTAATATTAATGATGATGATGATAATAGTAATAATGATATTGATAATAATAACAACAATGATTAAAAATATCCTGACTTAATACAGTTTTATGAAGTGGAAGAAAGAAAAGAAAAAAAAAAAAAATCCGAACATGACCCGACCTATGCTGTCGTTTCCGATCTTTTTCTTATTTCATCAAGAGCAGTCTCACCTCAGTTTATATTGTATCTATATCACCTGGAAACGTTCCTTAAAATGTGAAAATAACTAAAAATCTGGACATCTTATTTCCGAATCTTACCCGATGTAAATATTTCAAATTAAAATTTGAATTTCTCAAAAAGCTGCAGTTCTTGAATGGTTTCAGTATACATTTTCAAAAACCTTACCCAGTGTATAAGACATTATTGTATACATTTTTGAGGCCACATTCATCTTTGAAACTCTGTCTGAGATTCCAACAAGTCCACTAAACGTGAATATTGCCCGATATACATCTGAGCATTGCCCTTCCCATATTTGGAAAATAAAATTAAATAAAAAATTCCTCTAGAAGCGATGTCACGATCCCAAAACTCCAACAGAGAAAGAAAACTAATTGGTGGGATAAATGTGCACCAGCTTACTCATTTCTCTCCATATTTTCCTCACATACATACATACATACATACATGTGTACATGCAATACATACATACATACATACATGCATACACACATAAGTATATGCATGCATACATTCATACATAAATACATGCTTACACATACATACATACATACATAGATACATACATACATATATACATGCATCATACATATATACATACATATATACATAGAAAAGTGGCTGGCCGAGTGAACCCTAAATAAACCTTATTCATTCTAAACACGTTCATCGCTCTTCTCATCGTAGATTTTGTGGATGAAGAGTACTCCCTGACTCCCGCCACACGGCTCGGATCAAAGGCAATGCATAGTTTAGAGAAAAAAAAAAAAAAAAAAAAAAAAAAAAAAAAAAAAAAAAAAGCATCTTAATTTATAACACTTAATCTAGTAATCACATTTGATATGAATAAACATTCTTGTTTAGTGAAATATGAATCCAAATTTACACTTTATATCATTCATTACCATATTCAGTAATGATAAGCATATTAGTCTTTTCAGAATTTTACAGGAAAATATTTTGTAATGAAGCAATAAATACAAACAAGTCGATAAATAAACAAATGAATAAGTAAACAGATAAAATAATATTAGTGAATACATAAAACTGAGGTTAACGTTCCTTTTGACCAAATAATATATATTTTCTGTTTTAGTTTTCTATTTTCACAGAGTAATTAATTGTAAACTCGGTTCAATTAAAAAAAAATGCTGATAAAACTTCATCACTATAGTAGTAAATAGAGTGCTGATTTTAAAACAAAATAACTATAAAGAACCTAGAATTTTGGGGCAGGGAGGACAAATGTTTTTCAAATGACTGTTACTTAGCCCCAGGGAGAGGAACATGTGTCCGACAGGTAAAAATCAATTTGTTGAGCCTTAGCGTTATTCTTTTTATTTATCATTATTTTGAAGCAGCCCGAAGGGATTTCTCCCCGTCTTCTCCTTTCCTGCATGGGGGGACGGAGAGGGGAGTCGCCGAATTTATGAAGCGGCCTTGCTGTGGATGCGCTGTGTCTTGCGACACTGCTTCTGACCCAGGGCAGTGGACAGGATGCAGGGATGACCCGTCATCCAGGAGGTGCCAAGATAAGAGGGAGGGAGGAGGGTGGAGGGGAGTGGAATATATAGGAAATGGAATGGGTGGGAGTGGTTTCTATGCCTTTTTATTTTGGCTACCCCCCGTGTAGGGGGAAAAGCCTTTGGTATATGTATGTATGTATTAGTTTTTTAGGTAAAGCCATGGTGTTGTGGATGATGGAGCATCGCTTGGTTTCGTACGACAGTTACGTGAAGAATAACGAGTTTGTCACAGCAGTTCAGCGTCAGTTCTTGTGCCACTTCAACCCGTAAGACAATCTTACGTGGAGTGAATGTACTTCGTACACGAGGTATGCTAATGTATGCGAGACCGGGGTGGGGACGGGTGCACGAAAGGTAAGGACCCCTGAAAATGTGGAACGTGACAGACCAGCTTTGGTGCGGAGTCCGATTCGCTCTGCTCGAAGGCATTCCACTGAACTTAGCATCAGTACTCGATCGGTAAGGCGTATTTTACATGGAGACCTACATTTCCACTTCCACAAACTGGTCATTAGGCAACAGCTGGATGCAAAAGACTATGCACAGCGGGTTAACTTCACATGTCAGAGATGGAAGAAATTTTTGAGGCAAATTACTTCATTTTGTTAAAGAGTGATGAAGCTCATTTTTATATCACTGACATGGTGAATAAGCAGAACTGTCGTTATTGGGCTTTTGAAAATACGAAAGAATGACACAAAAGACCACTGAACAGCCAAAAAGTGACGGTCCGGTGTGCTGTTGGAAAAAACTACCGTCATTGGTCCTTACTTTTTTTAAAACAATATTGGAAATGATGTTACTGTGACCTTCGAGCGTTACATTTAGATGATAATTTTTTTGTGCCTTCATTATGTGCCGACGTGTGTGGTTTCAGCATGATGGAGCGACGGCCACACAGCCAGAGTATCAAAGTTTACTCTGTGCCCTCTTTTCAGTGACCGCCTCATTTCCAGGTTTGCTGATACTTCTTGGCCCCCTCGCTCCTCTGATTTGTCTATGGATGATCATTTCTTGTAGGGACACATGAAAACATGTGTGTATGTACATAGAACCCGTATACTGGACGATTTGAAGGAAGTTATTTGCTAGGAATTCGCCCAAATCAACAGAGGAATACAGGAGAGAGTGAAAGCCAACTTTTAAGAACGCCTTTAAAAATGCATCACTGAAAATGGACACCACTTGATGGATGTTGTTTTTCACACTTAACAGTGTCAAATGTTATTTCAATACAAAGACACTGATGTCAATAAAATTCGTTTGCAACTTTAATCTATGATTTTGTCAATTTTCCAAAAACGTCTATTCTCTCTGCCCCACGCTGTATAACGGAAAAAATACAAAATTATAATTTTGTATAAAATACAGTTTCCGTACTGTAGGGTTTGTATTAGTGATTTATTCCAGTTTGACTCTAATATGATAACACTAAGGTCACAATCATCGTTTTTCTCTGTATTATTTCTTATCTTTATTTGGAAGTGAGATTGATTCACAAAATTAATCAGTGCTTCCTTCATCTTTAAACACATAGAGAGAATGAAAGAGATAGAGAGACAGACAGAGAGAAAGTGAGAGTGAGAGAGAGAGAGAGAGAGAGAGAGAGAGAGAGAGAGAGAGAGACAGAGAGAGAGGGGGGTGAAGGTGATAGAAGTGCAGCCTCCGTAGACTAATTCTCGGTCATCAGACTGATTCTCAAACCTCATCTGTATTTCCTTCGTCTTTAAACACATGGAGAGAATGAAAGAAAATAAAAAAGAGATATAGAGATAAAAGAGATAAATAGATAGAGAAAGACAACCGACGAATACTTTTCTCTTTCTACTCCGTTCAGTCTGTGGCAGAAACAGTCCCACATTAATCCAAAATTTCGCACGTACCGACTTTTCGCCGTACGCGGTCCACGACACGACGCCGTACTCTCAAATAACCATGGGTGTCTATGGGCGCTTTCACACGTCATGATCAAGATGTGTGAAGGCATCTATAAATACCCATGTTTATTTGAAAGGACGACGTCGTGTCATGGACGGCGCACGGCGAAAAGTCGGTCCGTGTGAGGGCCATTGTCAGCGACTGTGGGGTTGTGGATTTTCATTAAGCGAAACTAGATTAGTTTCTAGACTGTCTTCAGGCGATTTTGTTCAGGTGAATGAAAATACCGAGCACTGAATATTTAATCTAGAATTACTGCCTAGGGATATATTAATTAATTAGTAAATCAAAATTACGCATAAATGTGTTGATTTGGTGCTGAATATTTGTGTAAGTTTTGGGTAAATGTGTATTATGACCCATTACGGAATTATGATTTTTGAACCACAACACCGGCGAATTTTATAGTCAATGTTCACTTCGAAAGCTGAAATATAAAGTTTTCTGCAAAAACTCATAATACTGTAGTGTTCCTGCCTTTAAAACATGGTATACAAATGTCAAGCAAGTTTACCTGCTTGAATTGCGAGTATTTCATTAATGTTGAAAGAAAGAAAGAAAAAAAGAAAAAAACGAGAGATGGAGGGAAGGAGAGAACATGGGAGAGGGAGAGGATGAATAAGAGAGAGAGAAAGAGAGAATGAGAAAGAGAGAGGGAGAGGGAAAGAGAGAGAGGGAGAGAGAAAGAAAGAGAGAGAATGAGACAGAGAAAGCGAGAGAGAATGAGAGAATGAGAGAGAGAGAAAATTAGAGAATGAGAGAGAGAATAAGAGAATGAGAGAGAGAGAGAGAGAGAGAATGAAAGTAAGAGAGAATAAGGGAGAGCAGGAGAATGAGTGAGGGAGACAGGAAGAGAGAAAAAGAAATCAAAAGAACAAAAAATATATTACGAGGAAAGTGTAAAGAGAGAGAGAGAGAGAGAGAGAGAGAGAGAGAAAGAGTGAGAGAAAAGGAAATCGAAACAACAAAGAATATATTACGAAGAAAGCATAAAGAGAAAGAGAGAAAGAGAGAAAGAGAGAGAGAGGGAAGACACAGTCACGGTAACTCGAAACGAAGAGGAAACACAAATGGAATACCTCCACCGGAAATGACGTCACTCGTACATGTGAGGGCAAGAAGGACTGTTTGGCTTGTCAGATATTGGTTACTGGGTTTGTAGAGCTGGGATCCATTGTTTAACTCTGAAAATGGCTTGTTTGACTAGTTGACCACTCGTTTGTAGTGGAATTGCTATGAAGGCTGTCTGAGGATGGTGTTGTTCTTGGCCTACCAGATAAAAGTTCCAGAACAAGGTTCACAAACAGGAGGAAATCCTCACCCCTTATCCCCCCCCCCCTTTCTATTCACCGCTTCCCTCCCACTATTCTATCACCCATGCACGGGCTCAAACAAAGCCCGTGGGAGTGGTACCCCACTCCCAAGCTAAAAAATAAAAAATAAAAAATAAATAAATAAATAAAAAATAAAATAAATAAATAAATAAAAAATAAAATAAATAAATAAATAAAATAAAAATAAAATAATAAAATAAAATCAAATAAATCTATCCCCCCCTCCCCCCACACACTCCACCACCACATATTTTCGGCCCTAAAACTATTAGAATTATTCTACAAACAACAGTTGAACAAAGTGTAGAAATTCTACAAGCAACTGTTGCTGGGACTGGACAGACAGCTGATCATGGCTCGAGATACATAACTTAACCTAACCTAACCCAACCAAACCTACCCTAACCTAAGATTTTCTCACCTGCCCCACACTGATCAACTGTGTAATCTCCATACTAACCAACATAGTTTAAGTTAGGTTAGATTAGGTTACATTAAATTAGTTTATATTAGGTTAGGTTACGTTACGTTATGCATCACGAACCTTGATCAACTATAGAACGTCGGGCCCAGTAACAATAAATTAATCCCAACATTTCTACAGATTCTACAACTTAGATAATCTATAAGACATCACACATACTTTGAATATCGTGAGCTAAGTTAAATATAAATATATAACTTTTTGAGTAAGACCATCTGGCATATGGTGAAAATTCACATTGATGAATTAAAGAACGATAATTAATCGATTGTAGTTTTCGAAGCAAATCTACTCGTGAAATATATTTGCTATAATATATATATATATACATATATATATATATATATATATTATATATATATATATATAATTCAATGAGTAGCGAGAGTAAACTATAGATAATGGTAAGTAAAATGTTATGAATATAGGTAATAGCTTACACAGATACATTCTAGTACATTTCTATTAGAAATCTAATAGAAAAGAGCTTAATCCAAACCATTTAAGATCACAATGTAAATCTAAACCATGTCTTATGCAAAATAGATAACAAATTTGTAAACAAATAACCAATTTTTTTAATGAAAAACAGAGCCTGTGTGGAGCATCGGGTAACGTTCCTGCCTCGGAACGTGGAGGGTCCGGGTTCGATCCCTGGTCATTGCTTAGCACTTTTATGGCTTTCCAGTCCCTCTCCATAATGGCGGACACCAGAGGTGCGGTAGACCAGTGTCGCATGTATATGCTAACACGTAATCAGTATGGTTGAGCTGATAACACTGATTTCAGACTTTAACCATATCCATTTCAATATTCCAAAAATTTCACATGTAGCCCTTCTCACCATATATGCAACTTCACCAACACACACACACACACACACACACACACATACAAACACACACACACACATATATATATATTATATATATTATATATATATATATATATGTACATATATATATTATGTATATATATATGCATATATATATATATATATATGTATATATATCATAACGTCTGTGTGCGTGTTCGAACGCGTGCAAGTGCATGCGTGCGTGCGTATATTTATTTCTATTCTTGCGTAAATATGTCGAGTTGCAAAATGAATTGAATCCGCATCTAAACATTTCACACACTTTTTTTTTCAGTTACCAATAATCTTTGGTACCCATGTTTGATCATGCACGGTCGTCATGCAAACTCTTTACGTGCATGACGAATTTCCCCCCCCCCGAAATTCGTCATGCAAAATGGAAAACAAATAAATCATGAAAAAAAATGGCCTCATGACCCTTTCCACCTGCACCCACGTGAGGCCAACTCAGGTCAGGTGTGGATGTTGGGTCTTCAATAATTAATGACCTCACTGCCAAGGGTGACCGGCGTCATGCTTCGAAGTTGAGAGAATAGAAGAGGGAGAGGAGGAGGAAGAGTAGGAGGAAGAGGAGGACGAAGATGAGGAGGAAGAGAAGAAGGAAGAGTAGTAGGAGGGAGAGAAGGAGGAGGAGAAACAGGAGGAAGGAAGGAGAGAAATAGGAGGAGGAAGACGAAGACGAGGAGTTAGAGGAACAGGTAGAAGGAAGAGTAGGAGGAAGAGGAGGAGGAGGAGGAGGAGAAACGGGAGGAGGAAAGAGAGAAATGGGGGGAGGAAGAGGAGGAGGAAGAGGAGGAAGAGGAGGAAGAGGAACAGGTAGAAGGAAAAGTAGTAGG
>NC_134796.1:60311569-60314069 GCF_046742065.1 Oratosquilla oratoria | reverse complement strand
CCCTCCTGATGATGTTAGTTTATGTCGTGATATTCTGGCCTAGAGGTTTCCAGGAACAGTAGCCGACAGAGATCTATTTATTTGTCTATGACTGTTGTGTTTTTGTCAAAAGTTTTATTAGTTAATGTTTGGATGAGTGAGAAGGATGCCGCCTACGCACAATCCAACCCAGCAACAACTTGCAAGTCGAGGATCTGAAGGCCTTACCTTCCATGAAGCGACTGGGCCCTGGCAAATCAAACACCTACACTGGGAGAGGTCCAAAAATAATATCCTAACTCGGCAGCCAATCAACGAAGGTCTCTTCACGGAGAAACCCCAATAATCCCCGAACGACATATGAATAATCCCACCACAGACCATGCTTAACACATTGCCCAGAAAATAAAACCAAGAAGTTCCGAAATGTCTGTAATAATCGGAAAAATACTGGGAAACATCAACGATGAAGACAGGAAGACCGTGCGTCATACAGAAACTACATAAAAAATATCTCCTCTTTAGCCTTTAACCTCGTTTGTCTATAAGAGAATATAGTACCTGGATACATATGTGTATGTATGCATGTATGTATGTATGTATATATATATATATATATATATATATATATATATATATATATTATCACGAAGAACCCACAGTCGGAATAAATGGAAACTTTAGAAGAAAGTGTAACTTCTATATTTCGACTAATAGCTATAGCCTGAAGAGGGCTATAGCTATTAGCCGAAATATAGAAGTTACACTTTCTTCTAAAGTTTCCTTTTATTCCGACTATGGGTTCTTCGTGATTATATTTACAAATATGCTACAACATTTCGTCTAAGTGATATATATATATATATATATATATATATATAAATATATATATATATATACATATATATATATATATATACATATATATATATAAACCATAGAATATCATGATATATACAAAAATCATTGCCAGAATAACCTCCACGGGTGTTATGTATTCTGAAAATAGCTCTCGCCAAGTGTAATCCTAATCACCCAAACACTTCTAAACACATTTGCAACATTTCTTGAGAATATCAAGGCTTCTGAATTGTATTCTCCATTCACACATATATACATCAACCCTTCTGAGGTAAATTAAAACTATGAGTTCATTCCAAACAGTCATTAGATACACCTTCCATCCAAATGCATAACATAATATCTAAAACATATACATAAATGCTGCTTTGATGATATAATATTTAATCCTTTTTGTTTAGGTTCATAACCCCTCCTTTTTTTTCGTTTGCTTTGGCAAATCCTACCGCGGAATATAGACACAAGAATCTCTGTGTAACATGTAAATATATGAAGTATAATCATGCCTAGCCAAAACATGTACACCAATTAGTTTTAACAAAGAGCTCATTAAGTTTATGATTATAATTATTCTGATCAAAGGAGTGAAAATGGAAGTAAAGGGACAAAATTAAGAAAACATGGATAATAGAAAGGCAGTGAGGAAATTCTCATATAACGAGAAATAAAGAAAACTGTGTGAATCATACAGGAAAGTAATCCAAAGCCTGGAAGAATGGATATGTATGGAACAGGAACAAGATTAACCTAATGATGATAAGGAGACAAGACAGATCCGGTTTAACATCGCAAGCTCCCCCTATCATGAGGCTGGAACGGTGCCCCTCACAGAGGCCTTTGTAGCGTGGAATTTAATGAACCATGCCCTTGGTCCAACTCGTGGGTGGCGGGGGTCCAACCGCCGTCACCTCGACCTACGTCGCAAGTAGCGACGCTCTAACCCGTTCGGCTAGTGAGTATCCAGACAAGATAGATGAAATATAAGGAGAAATTAAAGCAGTATAGCTCTTATCCTATGTAATATCATATCTAACTAATATATGTCTGCTTACATTTTTCATTTATTCATTAATATTGAAGATGATGTGCAACTGTAAAGGAAGTATGTTAAGGCTCTGAGTAAAGGAGGTAACTATTTTCATTACATAAACAGAATAATCTTTTAGCCTCAGTAAAAATGAAGAAGAATAAAGCCCATGGATAATATGAAGAAGAGAACATTGACACCTTTTGTTGTGATTTAAAAAAAAAAAAAAAAAAAAGTTTAAGATTTTCTAGTCTACATTCCAATAAAAACATTAAGGCTCACTTTCTCGGCAATCGTCTTGCTCAATTTCCGTCACCTCTGTGACGCGAAAGATTCCATGAAGTTGTGGAAGGGAAAAACTAAGACAGGTGAGATACATGACAACCGACCTGTTAGGAGATTAGAATAGCGTGTCTGGTGACAAAACACGATCGAAAATTTCATAAGAAAGATTATAATTTTTGAAGGATGAAGGTAAGTAAATTCTTGTTTGTAAAGTTGTCTATTCATTAAAAAAGAACATACACACACCCATGCACACCTATATACCGTACTTATATATATATGTATATATATATATATATATATATATATATATATATATGTGTGTGTGTGTGTGTGTGTGTGTGTCTA
>NC_134796.1:60281569-60301569 GCF_046742065.1 Oratosquilla oratoria | reverse complement strand
ATCCACCACCCATTCTATTCCCACCCACCACCCATTCTACTCCCATCCAAAACCCTTTTGTTCACCTCTCACCCTAGCTCTTTGTGGGTTAAATGTCATTTGCTTCTGTTCATATCGAAATGTGAACTCAATATATGGTATCATTCCCAGTCGATACTGCCATACAGTGACAGGGAAATTAACTTTTCTTCAATTCACTTTCATCCATTCAACTCTCATCCACAACCTATTTGTTACCTTCTCATCTTAGCTTCTCGAGGATAAAGGACCATTATCATCCGTTCACATCAAAATGTGAACTCAATATATGGTAGCATTACCAGTCGATGTTGCCATAAAGCGCCAGCCAACCTAATTCTTTTAGAATTTGGTGAAAAAAGAATATAATCCAACATTTGTTGTAACCTTTCACTTCCGAGAAATTTGTCAAGATCGAAAACAATACCGCGATTTACAGACAGTTTCTTTTAAATGTTTTTCTCGTCTAGTGAACAAAGAAATAAAAATATTATCTGTTACACTAAAAAGAATTTATATATATATATATATATATATATATATACATATATGTGAGTGTGTGTATATATATATATATATATATATTTAACATTTTCTAAAGAAAAATCACACACATGTCAGTGTGACAAAATAATAATGAAGCGATAACGTCTTAACTCTTGTGTTTTCTGAAGTAATATACGAAGGTTGTACACAATGAAACGTTTGTCTAAATTTTCATTGCTGTCCGTACTTTATATCTATATACTAATAAAAGAATTTCTGTTGATATCTATTTCAATCGGACGTGTCCCCTCCGACCCTTGATTGGCTGAGTGAGTGGTGACGTCACGGCAACGAAGAGGACTGATTGGCCGAGAATGGTGACGTCACGGCAACGGAGACGACTGATTGGCCGAGAGCGGTGACGTCAGAGCAACGGAGACGACTGATTGGCTGTAAGCGAAGTGAGCTCACCCGAAGGGGTGAGCCCTCAAGTAGCGGGGTCGGGCGCAGGCCGTTGCTCATAAGAAGAAGAAGAAGGAAAAAAAAAAAAAAAAAAAAAAAAATCAAGACATATTCCTTGATCTCTAAAAAAATCTTGTTCCAGTTTTGAGAACTCTACTCTCCCCTTCTTTTTCTTTCCCCCTCTCTTATTCTCTTCACCCTCTCTCTTTTACTTTCTACCGCTCTCTCATTCTCTCTCTTTTCCCTTTTTTCTTCCTCTTCTTTCTCTCTCTTCCTTACTTTCCCTCCCTCCTTTGCTTTCCTTACCACTTTCTTTCCTTTTCTTTTCTCTATCTTTCTTTCTCCCCCTCTCTCTTCTCTCACTCCTCTCTCCCCCTCTCTCTCTTCCACTCCTCACCTCCCTCTCCCATTTCTTCCTCCTTCTTTCCTCTTTTCTTTTCTCTCCATCTCCACCCCATCTCTCTCCCTTCTTACTCCCCCACTCTCTCTCTCTCCACTCTCTGTCTTTCTTTTATTTCTCTCTCCTGTCTCAATACCCACCTCTCTCTCAATCTCTGTCTGTCTCTCTTTTATTTCTCTATCTTTTCTCACTCCCCCTCTCTCTCTAACCTTTCTTCTCTCCCTAACCGCTTTCTCTCTCTATCTCTCTCTCTCTTATTTCTCTCTTCCTTCTCGCTCCACCTCCCTCCCACTCTATCTCCTTCCCTCCCCCCTCTCTCTATCTCTCCTCTCCTCCTCTATGCAAGAGCACGATACTATCTTAGAAAAACAACAACAACAACACAGTAAGGTATTATTCATAAAACCCATCTCAAGCCACGAAGAAAGCAGACCTTCATAAGTGGCCAAGCTGGGTCGAGAGGAGAGTCTTCTTCTTGCAAAAGTTTCAATTGTCAATTAGTGGGGGACTTGACACTACCACCTGACAGCTTGTGGCCTTTTTCACCCCCTTGGCTCCTTATAAGCAAGCCCCATACTGGAAGCCCCATACTGGAAGTCCCATACTGGAAGCCCCATGTCTTCGGCCATACACAGACACTTTCTAGATTCTTTTTGGTCTCCAACACAAGGGAAGTCAACACATAGAATTTGGATCTTAGGCCATAGACAGCCCTTTTCTAGGTTTTTAGGTCTCCAACATAAGGGGAAAGATGACCACATGGAATTAGAAAATATTAGAAAGAAATTAACGGGACCCGTGTCTCAGGACATAGCATCTTTTTAGGTTTTTTGTTCTCTAACGTGATGAGGACAAAGAGCTATATCTAGAGAATATGATGATGAAAACCAGTACACGGGCAATGAAAAAAATTATGACCAACCAAAGTGAAATGAAGCAGTATAAGCTATACGGGTCATTAAGTTACTTGAGATGTTTATGGGCGGAGGGACTAGACTGTCTTTGGCTTATTCAAAGGATTACAAAGGCGGAGCATGCCGACAGGAGACCTTTTGATCCATATCTAGGTCGGATGAAAAAAAAAAAAAAGAAAAAAAAAACATACATAAACATATACATATATATATATATATACATACATATATATCATATTCGTACACTATAGACGCTGTGATCCTGGCTGGAATCCTCTGGAATGACGGAAAATACGAAACCATTTCACACAGACGTTGACTGAAGAGAAGAGAAAAGATGACATATCGAAAAAAAATAGAGGAAAGAAAGAGCGACAGACAGAGAGAGAAAGAAAGTTTCAACTTCTTGTTTGCCATCACTGTATTCTTGCAGACTCCTTCAGACATCACCAACACCAACATAAAACTCAACATCAACAGGTTCAGCATCACCAGAAATCTCTCCACTTGACATCCCCGTCCTCTTTTTCTACCTAACACCCCGGGACTCAAACGCTGTTTCCTTCCACTCCTCCGCTCCCCTTTGCCATGTTGCATACCCTCTTCCCCTTGCTATTGCAGGCCCATGCAATGGTCTCCTCCTCCCCTAGTACAGCCCTTATCTCCACCATCATCACTACCATTTCTTCCCAACTGTCAATATCTATTCTCTTTTTATATTTTTCGAAGACACTCGAAACGTTTAGGGTGGGGACTTCCAAAACGTTTGTGCTTGGGACTTCTCTCCTGAGCAAGTTCGAATAAATTTGGATGCAGGCAAAGGTAGGTGTACATGTATACACATTCACGCGCACACACACACACACACTCGACAGCACAGTAGTAGCGTTCGCGGCTGTCACTACGGCAGTCCGGGTTGGAATCCCGATCAGGGCTGAAATAATTTCAGTGTCACTGCGCTGCGACTCGTTCCTCCAGCTCTCGTGGGCGGGGAGTTGGGTGTGTGCGTGCGTGTAAGCTCACAACAGTACCCATAGATCGGTCATATATGAGCTCTGAGCTCTCTTCCGGGAGGGTAATAGCTGTCGATCACGAGTCCAACACGTGGTCCAAGAGCATGGTGAATAACACACACTGTTGACTTTGTATGGAACAAAGTCACCTACCGTGCGTCAATTTGTGAACGTTTGAAAGCTCTTCACAGATGGTAGGATTGATTGCGAACGTTTAGATAGACGTCTGGGAGTGACAGCTTATGTAAAATAGATGACGGAAGTGGACATAAAAGGTAGTAATCAGGAGTATCAATTCAGTGGAGATTTAATTCCCTTATATAGAGGGTTACCATATATTGGATAGTGTACATTAACAAGCACGGATGGGTGAATAGAGACAGACAGACAGACAGACAGACAGACAGAAAGAAAAAATAGACAGGAAGGCAGAGATAGACAGATAGATAGACAAACAGACAGATAGGGAGGCGGAGACAGACAGACACATACACATACACAGACAAACATGGATGGGTGGATAGACAGATAGAAAAATAGACAGACAGACAGGCAGGTGGAGATAGACACAGTAGATAGACAGACAGACAGATAGGGAAGTGGAGACAGATATGTAGACAAACAGATAGACAGACACAAACACACACAGATAGATACATACAGAGATGTATGCAGTCACACAGACATAAGACACATATGGTCAGGTAGACATACACACACATGGAAATGCACACAAACGCACGCGCAAGATAATACGCACACAAACAATAACATACATACAGAAAACACACAAGTATGGACACAAGTACACACACACACGCACACACACACATACACGTACACACACACTCACACATACACGCGCACACACACATACACGCGCGCACACACACACACACACACAAACACACACACAAACTCATATATTGCCCCTTCAAAATAAAACTTAGAAAAGGAAATATAACGGAATAAAATGAAATACTCTATTTTGCCCTAAATCATCGTCGTATAAATCCGGATGGCAAGTAGACTGACAGCTCCCTACAATCTGTTTCCTTCTCTCGACATTCCTCAAGTTTTCTTCGCTGAAACCGCCACAACCACAAACACCGCCACTACTACCACAACCACAATAACCACCATCACACCAGCACTTCCACCACTACCATCACCACCACAACCACAATAACCACCACCACAGTATTCCCATCACCACAACAACCACTACCACAACCATAATAACATAACCACCACCACCAGCGCTCCCACCACTTCCACCACCACCACAACCAACGTCATCACCACCACAAGCACCAATAATACCACCAACACAATCATAATCTTCATCACCACCACTCTCACCACCGGAACTACCACCCCCACCACCCCCACAGCCACAATCATTATCACCACAACCACAGCAATCACCACCAATCCCACCCTTTCCACCACAACCACTACCATCACCACCTTAACCACCACCATCTCAACCAACACTACCTCCACCAACACTCCTACCATTTTCACCATCAACACTATTACAACCGCCATTATCACCACCAGCAACCCAATTACCACCACTACCCTCAACGACCACCACAACCACCCTCACCACCACAACTGCAATCATCACCACCACCAATTTCACCACCAGCACCCCCAATTACTACCACCGCCATCACCACCACTTCCACCACAACCACCATCACCACCACCGCCACAACTGCAATCATCACCACCACCAATTTCACCACCAGCACCCCAATTACTACCACCATCACCACCACTTCCACCACAACCACCACTACCTCAACCACAACTACAACATCCACCACAACCACTACTCCCACCTCCACTTCAGTGGCCACAAACCTGAGGCGTACTTTAAGAGCCACAAGAATCTTTTCCGGGCCGTCTGGCACGTGATCGTTTTTGCGATTCCGAGCTCCGGGGGTGGTCGGGGTTGGGGGGGTTGGGGGGGTTCAGGGGGGGATAAGTTGGCCAGTGGGGTCAGGCGGGACATGGTGGGGGTTGGGGGGTTTGGGTGTAGAGCCTGGGTGTCTGGGAAAAACGGAAAAGGGAGGAGTCACCCAGATGAGGATACATTGCTGGCTAGGATCTAAAATGTGGGTTCTCAAATGTGGGCTATTTTTTTCTACGACCTCCGATTAATCGGCGGTACCGCCCACCTCCAGGACTTTTCCCGCCGTAAAATCACTACGGGAAACTGTTATTATTATTATTTTTTTTTTCAACATTTGATATGCTGGAGGAAAAATTGCCCAGTGTGTGATAACGGCTTCAGCTGGGTAGGGAATGAAAGTAAATGTGATGAGCCTACGCCAGGAGGCGCTGAGTAGCTGCAGCCGAGGTCGTCACCTTTGCCCTGTGTGCTTCGGGGAATGTTGGGTCAGGTAACAGTCAATGATGGCAATCGGAGACGGGCGCGGGATTCGAACCCACAGCTTCCGATGATGCCACCAGCGCACAAGGGAACGAAGATGAGATCCTAATTGGGGATTTCTTTGATAAAAGGCTTCTTAGCTGGGTAGAGAATAAGGAGTGAAAATTATATAGAGCTTCTTAGGTTTGTAGTAAAGGAAAAGAAAATAGGTTCTAAATAGGGCTTTCTAAAACAAAGGGCTTTTTAGCTGCATAGGGAGTGAGGGGTGAGCTTTATATAGGGCTCTCAACTGGTTAGAGAATGAAGAAGAGGGCTTTACAGCTGGTTAGGGAATGAAAAATGCGGGCTCTAAAAAGGGCTTCTCAGCTGGGTGGGTAATAAAGAGTTAGCCGTATACAGGGCTTTTAAGCGGGGTAAGGAATGGAGAATTGACTCTTTAGGGCTTATCAGCTGGGAAAGGAATGATAAGTAAGCCCTATAGGGCTTCTAAGTTGGCTAGGGAATGAACAGGATCCACTAAAATGGGTTTTTCATTTGGTTAGAGAATATCCGAGAGTTGACACCTTGACGTGATGGATAGGCTTGAGTATCTTAATGACTACAAGAGATTTGCCGATAGAGATGAAAATCTCTACAGGGTCACACATATCGAACAGGTTTTGTACGAAAGATGAGACAAAGAGCAGGTCACATACACAGTCATAGGAACCACTCCTAATTGGGACGTCCCTGATGGCGAACAGGGGAATTCCTCATAGGTGAATATAAAGTAGATCCTAAAAGTGACTTCCCAGCTGGATAGGGACTTAAAAGGGACCATTTTGGAAGGATCCGATAGGGAACTGAGATTATGGATTTTATTTAGGAAGGAAATAGGCAAAAACTGGTTTACCAGTAGTGGTTAACGAATGGAATAGACTTAATAATAATGTAGTGAGCGCTGAAAATATTGGTTGTTTTAAAAGAAGGTTAGATAACTGTATAGATGGGGATGATAGGTGGTATTGGACATGGAATTGCCTAGTGTAGGCCTTATGGTCTCTTGTACTCTCCTCCATTCTTATGTTCAGTAATGCTGCTATACCCAGAGAGTGTAAAGTAGTTATAGCTTCTATGGAAATAGTATACACTTGTTTGCACTCATGGATGCACGCACATACGTACACATGCATAGGTACAAGCACAGGCATGTACACATATACATAACTCTCACACACACACACACAGTAATGCTGCTATACCCAATGAACCGTATATTATTATTATTACTATTACACACTCGTGATGCAGTGGTAGAATTCCCGGCTGCCACTACTGCGGTCCGGGTTTGAATCCCGCCCAGGGCTGAAATAATTTCGGTATCGCTGCGCTACGAGTCGTCACTCTAACTCTCGTGGGCGGGGAGTTGGGTGTGTGTGTATGTAAGGTCACAGCATTACCCATAGTCGGTCATATATGAGCTCTAAGGTCTCTTCCGGGAGTGAAATAGCTGTCGATCACGAGACCAACACGTGATCCAAGACTATGGTGAATCACACACATTCTCATTGATTCTAAAGCTGAACCTAAGCTCGCCACACCATTCCCACTCAGTGGGAAGTGAAAAACCCCTGTTTTTCCGACCTTGAGTTGCCAACGCATTAAGCCCACAGCGCGTCTCAGGGCTCGAACTCATGACCACCTGTTCATGAGTTCGAGACGGTACCCACTGGGCTACTACGCACCTCACCTTAACCCAAACCTGTGGTTGAAATTCACCTTTTTTTTTTTTTTTTTTTTAACTCTTTGTCTCTACTTCATAGTTTCTCTTTATTCCCTCGCTCCCTTTCTTCCTCTCCTTCTTTTCCTTCCCTTCCTCTCATTATCATCATCAAATCTCTTTCATTTCCTTCCCCCTCTGTTTTAACCCATAAATCTATATCGTTATCGTTTGGTTTGCAGCAGCCTTGTACTCCCCCATCCTCACTTTCTTCACTCATGTCTTCCTCTCTGTTAATTAACATATTCTCCCTCACCCCTTATATGAAGTATTAGCTGCTTAAGTTTTATGGAGTCAATATTTCAGTGATCATAGTGACATCCCTACGGACCAGAGTCATGTAGATGTCTAAAAAAAAAAAAAAAAAAAAAAATCCAGGATCACTTTTTTTTTTTTTTTTTAAGATCTATCTTTTCTATGAAATAGTTACATTAGGTCAGGGCTGGTTAGGTTAGGTTAGATTAGGTTAGGAGCTATTAGACAACATAAAGTTTTATGTTAATTATCGGTGCATGCGTGATTCTGGAATTTTACCCCCAAAAACGATGATGAGCTTTAACTTCCTTTATCCTTTTTCCTGTTGTCTTCTTTGAGTTACTCCTTATGGACAGAAGCGCTTGCCAACAAATTGAACAAAGTTAGGTTAACGAGGGAAATAGGCAAGAACCGGTTTACCAACAAAGTGGTTAATGAATGAAACAGATTTAATAATCATGTAGTGAGCGCTGAAAGAATTGGGTTGTTTTAAGGGAAGATTACATAACTTTATGGATTGGGATGACAAATGGTAAAGGACATGGAACTGCCTCATGTAGGCCTTATGGTCTCTTGCAGCTTCCTCCTCACGGTAAAATTCCAGAATCATGCAAGCAGGGATATTTAACATGAAACTTGCATTGCCAATAGCTCCTAACCTAACGTAACCATTCCATAGAAGAATTAAAAAGTGAAAAATGTGTTTGCATGATAGATCTCTCCATTCTTATGTCTTTTATGTTCTTACAAATTGTTGATATTATATCTGCTGACGAGGGATTGCCACGGAAATAGACAAGAAAAGTGCCATCAGGGACGGAAGGGGTTGATTGAGATACGCCATACAGAGGTGACATGTAGATAAATAAAATCAATTGACGGCAATTGTAAAATGTAAAAGTATCATTCCGTACGAAAGGAGTTTACTCTTGTCATTGTACAATGTATGTATTTATCGCCAAGTGATTTCATTCAGCTGGAAGAGGAGGAGAAGGAAGCGGAAAAGGATGAATAAGAGGAGAAAGAAGATTATGGTCGGAGCTATCAATTCAGATAGATGGTTCTTGATTTTTTTTTCTTACTCATCAAACTCGAAGTTAATAGACTCAACTCATCTCTACATAAAGATTCCTACCTCAACATACAAAACTCAAATTTATAAAAGCATCTGTTATGTAATACACAAAAATCAGTAACAACACAACAATCACAATACTGCAATGAATAATGTAAGAAGTAATATCTGACACATCTTTACGTAATTTAACTCTACATATATGATATAATTCCAAATGAACTAATTGCAGCAGAAACATGTTATCGCAGTTAAATTACATCTTTAATCCACTTCAGTTATTTACCTCAAGTTTAAGAAACGCCGCGCTTAGAGGTCTGCGTCTATATGCAACTACAGGCCAATCAGTTTGACATCAGTTATATGTAAATTGCTTGAATGAATAATAATTAATAGACCCAGAGATCACATCGAAAGACATAATTTGATTTGTGACTCACGGCATGGTTTCTCCAAGGGTAAGTCATATGTGACTAATTTTCTATCTTTTTACACTAACGTATATAAGGCATCATATAACAATGATAGTTACGACGTTATCTACCCTGGCTTTAGCAAAGCGTTCGACAAAGTGCCCCATCGGAGACTACTAAATACAATCAAAGCCCATAGTATTGGAGGAAAAGTGTTAGAATGGATTAGAGCTTGGGTTAATGACAGAAAACAAAGCGGGTCACCATAAATGGTGTAAAGCCCAAATGGAAGAGTGTTTCTAGTGGAGTTCCCCAGGGCTCGGTTTTGGGTCACTTATTGGTATTACTTACTTGGTATTAGATTGCTTCTACATCCTCAGAGGCTTTACGGTCTCCCAGTTTCCTTCATTTTATGTTCTTATTAGTTTATAGCCCAGCCCGGGAGGCTGTTCTGGTAAACCATTGTTGTTAGATCGCTTCCATATCACCAGAGGACTTATGGTTTCCTGCAGTCTCCTTCATTCTTATATACCTATTACCTTATAGCTCAACACAGGAACTGATTCTGGTGAATCCTTAGTATCAGATGACTTCCATATCCCCAGAGACCTTATGGTCTCTTGTAGTCTCCTTCATTCTTATATACTTATTCCCTTGTAGCTCAACACAGGAACTTATTTTGGCGAATCCTTAGTATTAGATGGCTTCCATATCCCCAGAGATCTTATGGTCTCTTGCAGTCTCCTTCATTCTTATGTACTTATTACCTTATAGCTCAACACAGGAACTTATTCTGGCAAATCCTTGGTATTAGATCGCTTCCATACCCTCAGAGGCCTTATGGTCTCTTGTAGTCCCCTTCATTCTTATATACTTATTACCTTAAAGCTCAACACAGAAACTTATTCTGGCGAATCCTTGGTATTAGATCGCTTCCATACCCTCAAAGGCCTTATGGTCTCTTGCAGTCTCCTTCATTCTTATATACTTATTACCTTATAGCTCAACACAGGAACTTATTCTGGCGAATCCTTGGTATTAGACCGCTTTCATATCCTCAGAGGCCTTCTAGTCTCTTGTAGTCTCCTTCATTCTTATGTACTTGTTACCTTATAGCCCAACACAGGAACTTATTCTGGCGAATCCTTGGTATTAGATCGTTTCCATATCCTCAGAGGCCTTCTAGTCTCTTGTAGTCTCCTTCATTCTTATGTACTTATTACCTTATAGCTCAACACAGGAACTTATTCTGGCAAATCCTTGGTATTAGATCGCTTCCATACCCTCAAAGGCCTTATGGTCTCTTGTAGTCTCCTTCATTCTTATGTACTTATTACCTTATAGCTCAACACAGGAACTTATTCTGGCAAATCCTTGGTATTAGATCGCTTCCATACCCTCAAAGGCCTTATGGTCTCTTGCAGTCTCCTTCATTCTTATGTACTTATTACCTTATAGCTCAACACAGGAACTTATTCTGGCAAATCCTTGGTATTAGACCGCTTCCATACCCTCAGAGGCCTTATGGTCTCTTGTAGTCTCCTTCATTCTTATACACTTATTATCTTATAGCTCAACACAGGAACTTATTCTGGCGAATCCTTGGTATTAGATCGCTTCCATACCCTCAAAGGCCTTATGGTCTCTTGCAGTCTCCTTCATTCTTATATACTTATTATCTTATAGCTCAACACAGGAACTTATTCTGGCGAATCCTTGGTATTAGATCGTTTCCATATCCTCAGAGGCCTTCTAGTCTCTTGTAGTCTCCTTCATTCTTATGTACTTATTACCTTATAGCTCAACACAGGAACTTATTCTGGCGAATCCTTGGTATTAGATCGTTTCCATACCCTCAGAGGCCTTATAGTCTCTTGTAGTCTCCTTCATTCTTAAGTACTTATTACCTTATAGCTCAACACAGGAACTTATTCTGGCAAATCCTTGGTATTAGATCGCTTCCATACCCTCAAAAGCCTTATGGTCTCTTGTAGTCTCCTTCATTCTTATGTACTTATTACCTTATAGCTCAACACAGGAACTTATTTTGGCGAATCCTTGGTATTAGATCGTTTCCATACCCTCAGAGGCCTTATAGTCTCTTGTAGTCTCCTTCATTCTTATGTACTTATTACCTTATAGCTCAACACAGGAACTTATTCTGGCAAATCCTTGGTATTAGATCGCTTCCATACCCTCAAAGGCCTTATGGTCTCTTGTAGTCTCCTTCATTCTTATGTACTTATTACCTTATAGCTCAACACAGAAACTTATTCTGGCGAATCCTTGGTATTAGATCGCTTTCATACCCTCAAAAGAAGCGCCCGCAGGAGAACAGAAAACCTGAAATTAGCCCATTAAATACGGCGGCGTACTTTAAGATTTGTTCCAGCTGAGGACAGACTCTCATTACACTGAAGGGACAAACTTTAGTTTTCAAAGAAATTTCAATCCATCAAAACACCTTTCAGATCTGAATCCATAGCTTGAGCTGCTGAATGTGACTGCCCTCAGTAGAAACAAAACTCATAAAGTGTGTTTCCTTATTGAAGAGGTTAATGTTTTTTTCTTTACTAAACGCTTTGCTAATTAACGCAGAGTTGAGATATCTTATGACACGGAAGTTATCTAATTAGCACAGAACTTCATCGGTTTTTCACGGAGTCATAGTCGCTGATTTCTGAAAGAGGAGGAACATAAGATTAAAGGAGGCTACAAGAGGCCATAAGGTCTACACTAGGCAGTTCCATGTCTCTTAGCACCTATCATCTTCATCCATAAAGTTACCTAACCTCTTAAAACAGAAGACAGTTGTAAACAAATAGTATATGGGTAATTTTTCTTTATTTATTTAGTAAACAAGAAGACATAATATTCGTGTTCAGTTAAAAAAAATGGCGGTAAAGTTTTACAAAACTTGATATATATATATTTTTTTTGTAAAACACTTATGTTCTACAACTGCCTTTTATAGTGTGGTGTGTCAGTGTATTTTCCTGAGAGATTGAGGAACTGGAGAACAATCAAATGAACAATGAGGAAGAAAGAACATATTGGAATAAAAAGGATTATGAAAAAAATGAAAAAGATTTATGAAAACGAAAATTACAGAAGAGGATCTGAACAAGCAAGAGTGTTTTTAACACGTGAGAGAAAAGTAAAGAAAAAAGAAAAAGAAAGAAAGAAAGGGAGAAAAATAAATGAATAAAGAGAAAGAGAGAGAAAATGTATGAAAGAAAAGAATAAAAAAATAAAATAAAATGACAAAAAAAGAGAAAATAGAAAGAAAGAAAAAAATAAAGAGAGAAGTATGGAAAGAGAGTAAGAGGGAGAGAAGAGAGAAAAATAGAACGAAAAAGAAGAAAAATGAAAATGGAGAATCAGAGAAAGAGAGAAAAAAAAAACGAAAATAGAAAAAATTTAGAAAGAGAAAGAAAAGTCAGAAAAAAAGAAAGAAAAAAGAAGAAGAAAAAGAGAAAGAGAGAGAGGGAGAGAAGGGGAAAGTGAAGGAGGAAGAAAGATTAAACGACTAAAGTCACTGAAGCGGAGCAAACAGGTTAACTTTTGGGGTAAAGAGATATCTGTAAGCTGATTGGAATCGTCCTGTGACTCGCCACCCATTCCCCCCTTCCCCTTCCAGTCCCCCCAAAAAATGTATAGAATAATAATAATAATAATAATAATAATAATAATGATGAAAATAATAATAATGAAAATAATAATAATAATAATGATAACAATAATAATAATAATAATAATGATGATGAAAATAATAATAATGAAAATAATAATAAAAATAATGATAACAATAATGAAAATAATAACAATAATTATAATAACAATAATAACAATAGTAATAATAATAATAATAATAATAATAATATTTTGTTGTCCTTTGAGGCACAAAGGCTATTGCATGCTTAAATAATTTCACCTCTGTTAACCAGAATAAAATAATGGAATCAGTTTTTAGTCTGAAATGGCCAAAGCTGTTTTTACGACTACGTTAAGAGTATTTACTATTAATATAAGAAGAAACAGCTAAATGTATATAATGTAACAGCGAGCGAAGTAAGTTAGCGCATTCCCGCTGTCCAAAAGCTTGGTTTTATATAAGATTTTTCTTTCTTTTTTCTTTATCAACGGCTATGAAACCATCGGCTTTTCCTCATTTGAATTCTTGTTTTACTATTTAATTTTATTACATTTTATCTTATCTAATTTAATCTTATTTAGTTGACTTCAATTTACTTTATTCTATATATTTTTAGATAATTTTATTTTGACCTACCTGATCTTTTGTTATTATCTTATTGTATTTCATTCTATGCCATTTTATTATGTTTTATCTAATTTCAGTTAATTAAAATTTATTTATTTTTTTTCAGATCGAGGAGGATTTCATATAATTGTCAAAAAATCTTCACTAGTAGCCATGTAAATACAGTACAAAATACAACTACAGCTGTATGCTGTATTTTAGTGAAGACTGAAACCTGGGGCACGATATATTAAAATTGTACAAATATGTAAATTGTATTGTTGACTGTCTAATTAATTCATATGTGCAGCGGCTTTTTTATACACAAAAACACTTCTAGGGAAGAGCATTGATCCTGAAACAAAGATATGTCTGCATACATATAATAAGACATAAGAACATGTGAACATAAGACTGAAAGAGTCTGCAAGAGACCATAAGTCCTACACTAGGTAGTTCCATGTCCCTTACCATTTGTCATTTCCATGTATAAAGTTATCTAACCTTCTCTTAAAACAACTAATGTTTTCAGCGATCATTACATAGTTACTGAGTCTATTCCGTTTGTTAACTACTCTATCGCTAAACCAATTCTTTCCTATTTTCTTCTTGAACTAAAATTGTCCTGAAATGGGACATTTTAATTTGTCCTGATGAGTAGACATACAGTCATGTCAACCGAAGGTTTACATGTAAATTCTACAAAAATAATAAATAAATATATAGGTAAATGAATAAATTAATAGATAATAGAATTAATAAAGAAATAAGTAGGTAGATAAACAAATGAATAAATATATAAATGAGGGAATAAATAAGAAGAATGAATAAGTAAATAGATAACTTAATAAAAATAGAACAAGAGATAAATGAATGATATATAATAGACAAATAAACAAGTAGATAAATAAATAGATAAATAATAAACTAATGAATGAATGAATGTACGCTAAAATAAAAAAAAGAATCAAACAAACAGAGAAATAGATGAACAAAAATAGATGTCTTTAAATAAATAAATGAAATTGCATAAAATAGAATAAAAGGAAATTATATGAAATGGGGAAGACTCCCTTATTCAGAAGAAATACTATAATTTGTACCAAAACTATCTTTTTAATACATTATTCCACCTCTTTCTTTTGAATAACCATTTGTATTATGTAACCATGATTAAATTGTCCCAGTAGAAAAAAAAAGACTAAATAGAAATAGCTGTGGTCCTTTTAAACTCAACTCCCCTAGCTCTTTTTCTATATTCTTTTTTTCTGCTAACAAAGTCATTTAAATTTGCTGAGATTAACTACACCCCACCACTTCCAACGCCAGTGTTGAAGAGTAACTTATGATCAAATGAAATCACGGATTGTGTGTGTGTGTGCGTACGTGTGTGTGCGTGTGTGTGTGTGTGTGTGCGTGTGTGCATGTGTGTGTGTGTATGTGTGTCTGTGTGTATATGTATACGTGTGTGCACCCGTATGTGTGTGTATGCATGTGTGCGAGCGCGTGTGTGTGCATGCGTGTACATGCGTGCGTGCATGTGTGTGCAACATGCGGACACACACACACACACACACACATATATATATATATATATATATATATATATATATGCATATATATATATATATATATATATATATATATATATATATATATATATATATATATATATATAATGTGTGTGTGTGTGTGTGTGTTCGCATTTATTGTTTTTCTGTGTGTGCTTGTCCATGTACGCACCTGTGTGTACTTCCTCTCCACGTGCTTGTGTACATAAATATTTGTGTGTATGTATACACGCGTGTATGTGTCCCTGAGCGCAGGCATAAGGGATCATTGTAGAACATATAAACAACATTTGAGCAAGCGTGAACACAAGAACGTGAACACAGAACACATTAATTTGCGTCGGGGTGAGGAAGGAGCTGGATGAAGACTACGATGCATTAAGGAGAGAAATTGAAAACGTTCCGATGCATTTCACTTCTTTATTGTTGCTCAGTTGTATTACAGAACAGGCGGGCTTTGTGCACGTGACGCAACCTTGAATTTGTATTTTCTTTTTCTAGTTGTTTATTTACTTATTTTATTGATTTATTTATCTATCTATTTATGCATTAGCTATTCAAATATTTTTCTGTTTATGTCTTTATTTATTCATTTATGTTTATTTATTTCTTTATCTATTTATTCAATTATTTATCTATTCATTTATGTAGTTTTTGTCTATTTATCTGCTTATTTCTTATTAATTTATTTTTGTATTTATCTACTTACCTATTCATTTATTTATTGATTTATTCAATTATAAGTTTGCTAATTGACTTATCAATTAACTTGTATTTATCTATTTTTATAATTCCTTTATTTATTTATTTATTTTCTTATGTGTTCATGTATTTACTTATATATTTATTGTAAACTTTCAACCTACAATATGCAAAATGGAACTTTCAACCTACAAGATGCAACATGGAAAGAATTTGACAAATCAGCATCATATTGGTTTGCATACAAAGGCGGAGCATGCCGACAGGAGACCTTTTGGTCCATATCTAGGTCGGGTGCGAAAAATCATAATAACAAATAAATAAATGAATAAATAAGAAATATAATAATATAAATGATAAATAAAACACATAAATAAATGCATATGTATTGTTGAATAATAAACAAACATAAAAATTTACTCTATTCCTTTCAACGCTTCCACTTGTCCAAAGCCACGGAGCGAATTTGATGTTCTGCCGAGCCGCCCACACGAGAAATCTGCAGTTGAGTAATGTTGTGATGTTGTTATCGTTTATTCTAAAAGGTCAGATAACTTTAGGGATGGGGATGATAGTTGGTAATTGACATGGAGCTGTCATGTAGGTCTTATGATCTCTTGCAGTCTTCTCCATTCTTGTGTTATGGTCTTATGCAGTGTTACACAGAGAAGCACCGTGAGTCCTTTTTGCCCTATAGAAACAAGTGACCTAATGGCGGGTCAAATTGCCTGTTGTCTTATTCCTCAAACTCGTTCGTAGAGTTCTGGAGAAGGGGAAGGGGGAGAGGGGGGGAAGGAGAAGGGTTGAAGGGTAGAGGGGGGAGAGGGGGAGAAAGGGATTGAAGGTTGGGCAGGGGGAGGTGTAGATGGAAATCAGAAAAGGGAAAGGGATGGGAGAGGGAGGAGGGGGAGCAGGAAGGGGGGAGGGAGAGTGTGGAGGGGGAGGAGGGGAGTAGGAAGGGGTGAGGAAGGGGGAGGGTGGATATGGGAGAAAGTGGGAGGTGAAGGCGGGCGGAAAGGGGACGGGGGTGGGGAGGGGGAGGTAGAAGAGAAGGCGGAAAAGGGGGACGAGGGTAGGTGGGGAGGGGGGAGGTAGAAGAGAAGACGAGGAAGAGCAGGGGAGGAGGAGAATAGGAGGAAGGGGGCCGTTTAGATTAATTGCACTTGCATTGCAGTGATCCATGTTGGAGGCTTGGCCAAACAGTTGTGTAAAGAACGTTCGAAACTGCGCTTCAGAAGTCTGAGAAAAAAAAAAAGAAGAGAGTGTTTGGAGCTTCTGGTTGGCGGGATTTTCGACTTCTGGTACGATTTCCAAGAATGTTTGTGCCAAAGGCACATGATGTGTTGATGACTTGTGAGTTCGCATCAAACTGTGCGCTCTCGCTCTCTCTCTCTCTCTCTCTCTCTCTCTATATATATATATATATATATATATATATATATATACAAGGTAACCACTAATAAAAAGAAACTACCGGAGCAGAGCGCTTTCGTGTATTACATCCAGTGCAGGAACACAAAGTACAAACAAACATAAAACATAGTGCTCCGTGATTTAGCTAGAGAGCTCGTTTGTTGCCGAGACATCAGCTAGCGAATACCTCTTAAGTTTATTACTTCCTCTGAAGTTTATATATTCGAAAGTGACAAGTGATTGCGTTGTGTTTTTGTAATTGTATATGTATAGTGCTATACAGTTACAGGTATAAGATGAAGTTCTAGTAATTTAGAATCAAAACAGTAGTCTGTTACTGTACTCCAAAGGTAAGCTTCGCGTATTTAGATTATTTAGTGACCGATTTTGTTTCTTTTGTTGATTTATATTTCCTCTTTGCCATTTGTATTGCCGAAGGAGGAGCGAAATGGTTTGTGAAGGCTGTGTGAACTGGAGGACCATCTGGGGATGTGTGTGGAGGAAATTCGTCTTCTCAATAGTGCGCTCTGTGAGAAGAGTGAATCCTCCCCAGAACCCAATGACCGTTCCACCTCTTCCACTTCTGACACTGCCGTGAGCGAGTGGCGCTCCGTGGGGTCCCGTTTGTCGAGCCCGCGTTCGGTAAGCGGATGCCCTACGGAGCAACCGCTGACTCTAGCCAATCGTTTTGCTCTGCTAGAAGATGACGTGGCTGAAAATCAGGAGTGAAGATGGGGGATTCCATAGTGCGAGGCTATGACGACATCATGCAGCGGAAGACTAAACGACGTTGCAAGCTTGTATGTCAACCGGGCCGGTTACGATTGTTCATACAGGAAGTAACGATATGGATAGGATGAGAATCAAAGGAACTTGTTTGAATTACAAAGTCCTCCTTCAGGACATGAAGGTGCGTGGGAGCCGTCACGTAGTCTGTGGGATCCTTCCGATGATCTATGTTGGCTCGTGTTGGAACAGTAGAGCCATAGGGATCAATGAAAGGATATCACAATTGTGCACGCAACTGGGATACCACTTTCTTGATCCTTGGTATCTCTTTTCCAGGCATCATGACCTTTATGCTTTTGATGGGATCCACCTTACTCGCAGAGGCAAAGATGTTCTTACAAATCTCATTGTGGGAGTTTGTAATGAACTAGTTCCTTTTTGGGGTAGAATCTCAAAGGGAAAACGAAATAGAGTGTATTGGGGAAAACAGATTAGGGCATAGCAATAATGTAGAGCAATATGTCAGTGTAGGGCAAAATATTATCTACTGACGGTCAACGTGAATATCAGTAATTATCAGTAACAATCTCAAATCATCTAAGCAGTGAATTTCAGCCTCTGAGAAAGCAAATAAGATTCTAGGACTGATTGCACGAGCTTTTGACTTCAAAAGTCCATCTCTCATTAACAAGCTATATAAATCGTTAGTTCGTCCACATTAAGAATATGCTGTTTCCGTATGGTCACCGTGTAGTTAATGAATGGAATGAACTTTCTCCAGAGGCAGTGCAATGTAGTTCAGCTCGAAGGTTTAAGATTCGTTTAGATAAACACCTAAGCAAGATGCTGTAATGATTGCCATTTATTCTATATTATTATTATTATTTTTATTATTTATTATTTGCTTGATTTTCATCTATTATTAATCTGTCAATTTATCATCATTTACTATTTACCTGTCTGCTAATTATTCAACTATACCTATGCATTTATTTATTTTATAATTATTTATATTATTATAATTATTATTTACATGGAAAGAATGAGTGAAGAAAGATTAGTAAAAGAAGTGGGGAAGGCAGAGGTGGAAGGAGTGAATATGAGGGGGCGTACTAGGATGAGATGGATGGATGGGGTGAAAGGGGCTTTACAAAAGAGAGGAATGTCTGTGGAGGAAGGACGGGAAAGGACACAAGATAGGGGTGAATGGAGAATGGTTGCGTATGGATGATGCTGTGATGCATGAGGGGGAGTGGGTGGGGGATGGGGGATGAGGAAGTGTGTATGAGAAAAAAAATTGACACAGCCCGAAGGGACTTCTCCCCGACTTCTCCTTTTCTGCATGGGGGGACGGAGAGGGGGGGGGTCGCCGAATTTATGAAGCGGCCTTGCTGTGGATGTGCTGTGTCTTGCGACACTGCTTCTGACCCAGGGCAGTGGACAGGATGCAGGGATGACCCGTCATCCAAGAGGTGCCAAGATAAGAGGGAGGGAGGAGGGTGGAGGGGAGAGGAATATATAGGAAATGGAATGGATGGGAGTGGTTTCTATGCCCTTTTATTTTTGGCTACCCCCGTGTAGAGGGAAAAAGCCTTTGGTATATGTATGTATGTATATTTTTACTTATTATTACATATATTTTTTTCGCATCCCTAGTTATGGACCAAAAGGTCTCCTGTTGGCATGCTCCGCCTCTGTAATCCTTTGTAAAATGAAGGAATGTGTGATATTTTAAACAACTATTTTAGCTCAGTATTCGTAAACGAAACACCTCAAAGGGAGCTCCATACTGAAACCTGTGAAAAGTCTTTGGTGAACTTACTACGGTAAATATAACAAAAGAGTAAATTAAAAGGTGTATAGAAAAACTCAAAGTTAATAAAACACCTTGGCCTGATGGTTGGCCTCCAAGAATCTTAAAGGAAATGAAAAATGAGATTGTTGTTTCATTAGAAATTGTTTTCAAGAAATCCATCATATCCGGAGATCTCCCCAGAGAATGGAAGCTAGCTAACGTTACTCCTATATTAAAAAAGTGACAAAAAGAAGCCAAATAACTACAGGCCTATAAGTTTGACTTCAATCGTAGAATAATGATGGAAGCTATCATCAGAAATGCTAAAGA